>NC_045604.1:17947231-18301231 GCF_009762305.2 Zalophus californianus
ACAAATGATCCAATCAAGAAATGGGCAGAAGACATGAACAGACATTTTTCCAAAGAGGACATCCAAATGGCCAACAGACACATGAAAAAGTGCTCAACATCGCTTGGCATCAGGGAAATCCAAATCAAAACCTCAATGAGATACCACCTCACACCAGTCAGAATGGCTAAAATTAACAAGTCAGGAAACGACAGATGTTGGCGTGGTTGCGAGAAAGGGGAACCCTCCTACACTGTTGGTGGGAATGCAAGCTACTGCAGCCCCTCTGGAAAACAGTATTCAGGTTCCTTAAAAAGTTGAAAATAGAGCTGCCCTATGACCCAGCAATTGCACTATCGGGTATTTACCACAAAGATACAAATGTAGGGATGCGAAGGTGTACGTGCACCCCAATGTTTATAGCAGCAATGTCCACAATAGCTAAACTGTGGAAAGAGCCAAGATGTCCATCGACAGATGAATGGATAAAGAAGATGTGGTACATATACACAATGGAATATTATGCAGCCATCGAAAGGAATGAGATCTTACCATTTGCAGTAACGTGGATGGAACTGGAGGGTGTTATGCTGAGCGAAATAAGTCAATCAGAGAAAGACATGTATCATATGACCTCACTGATATGAGGAATTCTTAATCTCAGGAAATAAACTGAGGGTTGCTGGAGTGGTGGGGGGTGGGAGGGATGGGGTGGCTGGGTGATAGACATTGGGGAGGGTATGTGCTATGGTGAGCACTGTGAATTGTGCAAGACTGTTGAATCACAGATCTGTACTTCTGAAACAAATAATGCAATATATGTTAAGAAAAAAAAGAAGAAGATAGCAGGAGGGGAAGAATGAGGAGGAGTAAGTCGGAGGGGGAGACATACCATGAGAGAGGATGGACTCTGAAAAACAAACTGAGGGTTCTAGACGGGAGGAGGGTAGGGGGATGGGTTAGCCTGGTGATGGGTATGAAAGAGGGCACATTCTGCGTAGAGCCCTGGGTGTTATGCACAAACAATGAATCATGGAACACTACATTAAGAACTAATGATGTAATGTAGGGTGATTAACATAACAATAAAAAATTTAAAAAAAATAAATTGCACCAGTTTAAAAACAGAGATTATCTTGAGCTCTGCAATCAGTATGGAGTCTGCTTGAGATTCTCTCTTCATCTCTCTCCTCCTCTGCCCTCCCCCTGCTCGTGTGTTCTCTCTCTCTCAAATAAGTAAATAAATACCTCTTTAAAAGCAGAGATTATCAGCTATAAATAAGAAAGACCCAATTTAATGCAACCTAATAAGAAACCTGAATGTGCACATGAACTGTAAGTCGAAAATGGAGACAAGATGTACCATGTTAACACCTATTAAGATAAACCTAGAGTGACTATATTATATCAGAGAAATCAGATCTTGGAGGAAAGAACTTTACCCAGGACAAAGTGGCCATTTCATCAAGAGGACATAACATCTTAAACCTTTATGCGCCTGAAAACAGAGCTTCAAAATACATGTAGCAAAAACCGATTGAATGTCACGGAAAATATACTTTCCTAGTGCTGCTGTAACAAATGAGAACTAACTTCATGGCTTAACACAACTTTTTTCTTCTTCTTCTAAGTTCTAGAGGCCAGAGTTCCAAACTCAAAGACTCTAATGAAGAAACCTTCATTGTTCTTTCCATCTGGCAGTTCAAGGTATTCCTTGGCTTGTGGCAGCATATTTCCAACCTCTTCTCTGGCCTTCCTTTCTGTGTGTTTGTGTGTCAAATATCCCTCTGCCCTTTACTTGCAAGGACACCTGTCATCGGATTCAGGACCCACCTAGGTAATCGAAGATGATCTCATCTCAAGATATTTAAATTAATTACACAAACATGCTTTTTCCAGTTAAGGTCATATTTGTGAGTTCAGGTGCTTAGAGCATGAGTATATCTTTCGGGGGCCTCTATTTAACCCACAAGCAGAGAGGGGGAGAGGCAAATCCACAAACAGTTGGAGATTTCAATGCCTCTGTCTCAAAATTGATAGAACAAATAGATACACAGTCAATAAGGATATAGAATACTCAACTAACACTATCAACCAACTTGAACTAATTGGATGGCATTTATATAAAAATTACCTCAACAGTAGCAGAATATACATTATTTATAAGTGTATTTGGAACATCAGTCCAGAGTTTCTTCTGGGCCATAAACCAAGTTTCAATAAATTAAAATTTTAAAATTTTTAATTATACATATCATGCCCTTTGACCACATGAAAGTACATTAGAAACCAGTACCAAAAATATATCTGAAAAATTTCCAAGCAATTAGAAAACAAATAACACATTTCTAAATAGCCAATGTACCAAAGAACATACTAAAGTGATAATTACAAAGAATTTTACATTGAATGAAAATGAAAATATAACATTTCAAAACTTGTCCAAAATAGTTAACACATTTATTTGAAGGAAATACATAGCACTTAATGCCTATATTAGAAAAGAATAAACATTGTATAAATTTTATGTGTGTGTGTGTGTGTGTGTGTGAAATGATATAGATACAGACACCAAAAAAACAAGGTAGATATCTCTAAAAAAACAAAACAGAAAAACAGAGTAATAAATGGCTATATGTATTTATATGCCTATATGTATTCAGAAAGAGTCTATGTGAGGATGGGTCAGATTTCTATGCCTGCAAAGTTAACAGAGGCTAAAGTGCTGATTGCCGCACATGGAGTGGAGTTTGCCTCACTTTGTAAAAACTGGAACTCCTGCAAACCTTCTTCATCCCTTAATGAAAATTGTGATACTGCCTCTTTTTAAAAGTTATTATTGAATTCTATGACTGAAATGTGGTTAGTGGGAACAAAGCAGCTTCAGATATGAAACGTGTGAAAATGCTTTCTGACTCAAGGACTACATCTGAGATATACTTTGCAATTTCAACAAACTAGAGCACTAAGGCATAAAGAAATTTGGTGTTATCTTCAAGGATCTGTGGGCCTGAGTGAAAGCATCTCTCAAACCATGAAATAAACTGATGACAGCAGAGAGATATAGAGCCCTCCAAAGAAACCCAAAATGCAAGTAAAATTTTAAAATAAACAAAGATCACCAAATGAATTTGCAAATGCAAAACTCATTTCTAGTGAAATAATCCAATGTCTTGCGGAAAAAAAAAAGTAATCTCAAGAAGCAAAGTGTATCTTTACTCCCAAGAAATTAGATATAATTTTAACTATGAAAGGGGAAAAGTAAAAGAAAAGATTGAGCACTTTATACATGTAAACATCTGCATGGTTAAAGGTAGGCATACCAAGATTTATCAATTATTAGGTAATCCTGCCCCTGAAGTGCCCTGAATTTAACTTTTATCTTTTACTTCAGCATGTGAGCCAAGAGCAACACATGTAATGGAGAAACTGGGATTTCCATTTACCGTCTATGTTTACCATATTCCCAAGAATTTTTGTATGCTGTTTTTCCTTCCATAGATAATTTCTACTCTCCACTGATAAGCGTGAATGCAAACTCTAAGTACCATATTTTGCAATAAAATGTATCACTTTATTATAATGCTGGGTAATAAGTTGGCATGGCCAATTTTCTCCAATGCTAAAATATTGACATATAAAGCAAAAATGGTTTTCACTGGCCAAAAAAGGTCTATTTCTAAAAATTAAAAAATAGATTTTAGTAACAAAGTACATTTAATTTAATCCATAGTGGACCAGTATATATAGACATTATGATATGCTGATGCACTGTAATTTCTTTCAGTTTGAAATCATTAAACTTGAGTAAATCCAATATAAAGCTGATGATTATAAACACTTGTGTTGATTAGTATGAGATTAGAAAGAAAAGATTTGAAAACATGATTTATTTTTCTCTTTTAGGATTATAAAGTAAACACACAGTTTGCTTATTCTAAAAATATGAGCAAGGGTATACAATTAAATTGGCTAGTTGAAATATAAAATAAAACAAAGATTTTCTTCTTTTGGGACTAAATGCATATTGCATATCTACTGAAAGACTACATATCAAGACTGTGTGAGGTTTTTCTTGTTGCAAGAAACAATTTGATGATTTAAAATTATTTGAAATAATGACAAACAAAAAATACTTCCAAAAGTTTGTTCTACTCCCTACATATGGTATATGCACTTTTGCAAAAAAAAAAATGAACATCCACTGAAGCCATATAGCTTACTGTGATGAAAAAATTACTGTCACTAAATTTCTATGAGGAAACACATTAAATTAATTGTTCAAAAAGAAATTATCTAATTGACTTTCAAAAATATTTATTGTCACAATGAAAAACTTGTTTACTTACCATTAGCAACTTTTTTCTTCAATCATTAATTTCACAGAAGGTTTCATTTGAATTACTTGTATTTATTAGCAATACTACCAAAAATTATCTACTAGATGACAAAAGGTTTGCCTATACATCCTTACTGGGCTACATTGTAACCTAAAGTGGCAATAAAACAACATAGCATAACTATTACGAAAGTTTGGAGACTACTTTAGAGCTTTCTCTAGTGAATATTTTTAGTTCTTCATAAAGGAAACAACGTTAATGGCATTGTAAATACTATAACTTTTAGAAATCATTAAATTTTATCTCAAAAAATTCAATATTGTGTTATCTTAGCTTCAAATCTTTTAATTTCTAAATTCCTTTAAGATGTAATTCTATATAATTCAAAATATTAATGGGCAACTTAATAAAGAATCCCATGTGTTAGTTATTTGCAATTGACTCCAAATTATTTGGGGTTTCCATATCAATTAAATATTTGTATTTGGATTATCCTAACTACGTATGCATAAATGTCTTAGCAATATAAAGCCACTAACTCTTCTTTTAACTGAAGAATTCTGACAGTCACAGATCACCTGAAATAAAATTGTTAACACTGTGCTTCTGCTACTATTCAAATCAAACGATTATTTATTACACAGATATTTTCAATCTGACTTAAGCAGTTGTTTCTCTATGAAACCTTATTAAATCAAGAAATTTTATGTGGAAAATGGAAAATAGCCCTTCTAAACTCAAAGGAAATGAGTAGCTATGGTGACAAAAAATATTTTTCTAATAATGACACAGTTTGTCAAACAAGACTACTAGTTCAATTGCCAAATGAACGATTACATGCCTCTACATATATGGTGAACATCCTGTTGCATGTTAGAATGAAATCTGTTACAATAAACATATTCAATTGAATTTTCAATGCTCTGAGTCAAAGAATAAATAAAAGCTTTATATTGTAAAAATGAGGTGGCAGGGACTCATTTGTCAAGTACCCATAGTCTTTGATTCTTGAACAACCAAGGCCTGGAATCCTTTAGGATTGTCTCTACAGAAAGTGTACCCAAGAGAAAATTAATATTAGGTAGTGTAATTTTATCTACACGTCATAGTTTACATTATCTTGATCTTTTATTTTTTCCACTTTTTAAAAAGCATATAAATATTATTCATTCTGTTAAACCTTCTGCTGACCACTTACATATTATTTAAATTGGAAAAATATTTCTCTGATTCTAATAGTGCTTGAGGGTGACTAAGAGATTATTATATTTACATTTTAATTTAAATGCTGTGAATGAATACTCATCATTTTTGAACACTCAGTATGTGTACATATCATTATTATTGGTTTTATTAAGTTTTGAATTTTCTCAAAATATTTTCATATTTTTAAAATCATTAAAACTAAATAATAATCTGCATCTAAAAGTAAATTATGTTTAGATGAATCACCACTGAACCCATGACACAGTTGCCTATGATTGTTAGTGAAAATTATCAGTGATGTTTTAGTGGATGGTGAAGTCTTTTTTGATTATGATATATGGAACTCCAATATTTCCTTAGAAGTTATTCCTAATTCAATACATGTCTGAATAATGATTCAAGTGTTTTTGCAAATTTATTAATCAGAAGTTGAGTAACAAATTTTATTTTAACATTATAAAACTATGAATAATTATTTATAAATTTCTTACCACTCTAAACTCTTTTGCTATACAGAATATTGTGACAAGACATGGTATTTTTTCCTAGGTAGCATGGCCTATAGTTTTTCCCAAGGATAGTTAGAATATTTTTACAATCCACATTCAAAGATTGTCTCATATATAGATTAAATTGCTGAGTTATTCACCAGTACAAAGGCTTACTTAGAAGCACTCAGATCTAGACTCAATTGACATGCGTGCAGATATCTCTTTAGAGGAAAAAAAAAGATTGTTTATTACAGAAAAAGATTAAGAAATACATTTTTAGCAACTGTAATGAGCCTGCTGATGACAAAAGTTATAACATCTTTCAGGGCAAGGGAAGAGTCAGGTGGAAAAATAGGTGAAACAAAATAAAATACTAAAAGGCAGGTATAATCATAGACTGGACCTGAGTAAAATAACACACTGGTATGTGGAGTGAAACTGTTATATGAAAGCCTGTGGCCATACATTGATTAAACATAATAACCTAGAACTCTAGCTTGATTAATTGAATGGATGTTAAAAATAAGTAACATATATTTCACATAAGCTTCCCTCTTTCTTGTGTGAGGAAAACCCTTGTTCAACTATTCCTCAAGGTTGTACACAGAATAAAAGACTGATTCAGGTATACATTAACTTGTAGCACCTGACAGTGTTTAAGCCAAGGAACTGTCTATCACATTGATAGATATCAAAGAATTGGATAACATGTTTTTTTTTTTTTTTTTTTTGCAAAGACAGTGCTCTTTTCACAATGCTTTGGAATTCATGACCATAGATGTTTGTTTTCCAAAGAGATGTTATTATGCCACGGTAAGTATGATGCTTTTACTTATAGTGATCATCAGTACAAAGGGAGGAAAATAGGCCTCAATTTGCAATATATGGTTTTCAGAGTGCAGTCTAGATTCAATGTTGGCATGTATGTTTGTATGATTTTCCCATATCTGAGATGAGCAATATGTTTCACAAAAATTATATCAATTCTGTAACTTTCACAAAAATTGGGGACTTTTACTATTCTAGATACAGTAGCCTATGAAATAACCTTTTTAAAAGGGAAACAGAATGGTAAAAATTATTTCTCAACGAATAATTATTGGCATTTTGGACAGGAAAATTATTGGCTTTATGACACTGTCTTTTGCACTTCAAGATCTTCAAAATATTATCCTAGTGTCTAGCAATATTGCTCCTGGGTATTTACGTGATTTGAAGTTATATGTGCATACAAAAGCTTGCACTCACATATTTATAACAGCTTTATTTAAAATTACTCCAAACTGATAGCAACCAAGATGAAGTTGATAGGTGAATGGATAAACAAATTGTGATAATTTATGCATTTGAATACTCTTCGGTGATAAAAAATATATAGCGAGCTATCCAGCGTCACAAAGGTAAGGATGTAAGGGTTGAAGAAAAGATTCTGACTTAAGTAACTCTGGAGATGAACAAAAACTAAGATGAATGGCAAAAGGAACCATATATAAACACACTGTAGTTTTATACTTGGTTAAGTTGTTTCCCATGGGGATATGGATTACAACTCTGAAACTAAATATACTGGAATTTATTAAAGATGATGCGTGGTGGGAGTCAGATTCCTCATTATTGGAGTTAAAAATTACAGATAAGCAAGGGAGAGGGCTAAAATGATGCATGTGGTACTGGATTAGGTGAGAAATATCACTCTGAAGTTAAGCTTAGCTTAAAATAGATACAGGTATATACATATAGAAATATTTATAGATATCTGAATATAAAGATATGTGAATACTTACTATGTTATCTGAGAAGGCTGAGAGCTATGACACTCTAGTAGCAATGAATACAACTAGTGCCCAGATCATGTTTTCTAATACCATTTGCCAGTGAAAAGGAACCAGGACTCTTTGAAGAAATAGCTAATTCTCAGGCCGGGACAAGGAATATATAAAATGAGCATGGAGTGTAGGACTGTTGAATCACAAACCTGTACCTCTGAAACAAATAATACATTGTATGTTAAAAAAAAAAAAGAAGATAGTAGGAAGGAAAAAATGAAGGGGGGAATTGGAGGGGGAGATGGATCATGAGAGACTATGGACTCTGAGAAACAAACTGAGGGTTTTAGAGGGGAGGGTTAGCTTGGTGTTGGGTATTAAAGAGGGCACATACTGAATGGAGCACTGGGTTTTATACGCAAACAATGAATCATGGAACACTAAACCAAAACTAATGATGTAATGTGTGGTGATTAATATAACATAATAAAATAAAATTTTAAAAAGAAAAAAAAATAAATCATTCAGTCCTTAAATAAATAAATAAATGAGCATGGAGAATATTGCAGTACTAGAAAGTGAAGAAGTGTTCAAAAATCTACAGTGATGGTGTATGTGAAAGGGTCACAGTCTGCAACTGAATGAGCTCCCAATGGCCAGAGAAGAAACAATTTGAGCAAAAAGTAAGTAACATAACTCAAAATACAAAATAACACATAACACAAATATATGCTTAGATAGATGATAGATGATAGATGATAGAAGATAGATGATAGAAGATGATGATAGATGGTAGATAGATAGATAGATAGATAGATAGATAGATAGATAGACGATAGATAGATAGAGAGAACATCTCCCATGCAGAATTCAAAATAATTTTGTAGATACTCAGCCTCAAAGAGGAGCAGCATAACTTCCTACCCCCTAAGTGTTGGTTGTGCATAATGACTTCTTTCCAGAGAGTACAGTAATGAAAGGTAGGAAAAATAATAACTTTACAGTGGGAAATGTGATAAACACCAGCTCAACAAGGTGATCAAGGTTAACATGCAACGTGATATCATGTTGATACCATGTGCCCTTGATAAGACGTGATGAGAATGGTCTTCTATGTCCGTGATCTTCCTCCACAAAACCCATAACCCCTGGCTTAATTGTAAGAAACTCATCAAACAAATCCCAATCAACAGACATTATACAAAATACTGGAGCAGTGGTCTTCAAAACTGCTAGAGTCATCAAAACCTAGGAAAGGCTGAGAAACTGTCACAGTCTAGAGGAGCCTAAGTAGCCATGGGATTTTGTGGAAATAACATGCTGGTGTAGCGGAGCCCTAGTTTAGAAAGCTGTAAGTACACAGAGCAGCTGATTCCAAGAGCTTAGGTAATGTCTGCACAGAGCTGGCAGTCACAGCAAAAAGACCAGGGGGATTTTGGATAGGCATATAGTTAGTTATCCCATACAATTTGGGCTTATGTTTTTACCTCCAAAAACTTGATAAAGCATTTCTTTTTCAGTCTCTCTTAAGCAGTGCTGAAAATAGCTGTCTTGTCCCTCTGTAAAGTTATTATGTAAACCAATTCAAATAATGTGTAATGTTTTGCATACATTAAACTGCTATACAGATATGTCTTTTGATATAGCATTATTTTATTACTATTTTGTTTTGCTTATCAGGAACACTAACTGCTATCATCCTGATATCTTCCATATTTCCCCAAGATAATGTGATTCTGACTTCCGTTTTGCTCTTCTTGGGATAGATGTTTCTGTAAGTATCTATAAAGTTATTGCAGATGTATCCCTTATTGGATGTCCCTCCGTTCACTACTTTTATTACATCTTTATGACTATAACAAAGTATCAGAATAGGCTACTTTTGCTTATTAATAATTCCACCTTGAAAACTTTTTGGAATTTTACTAAATCCTTAATGTGAAAATATTTTTTTCCCATCACAAAATATGCATGGGCTTACTCTTCATATAATGATGATTATAAATACATTCCAAACTTTGATAGTTACAAAAAGTATTTTGATATGCTATATGCCAGAATAATATTGACATGAATTTAAAATGTGTCCTTTAACTAGTAAATCACATTGAAGATTTTAAGAATCTGTAAAACTCTCACATAGATATACATTTTATAGATCATCAAACTTCCATGGATGAAAGGGATATTCTCTTCTTGGTTTTTGTGTGACAGGTTGATATACATTAATGAAATGTATTGGCTAAGAACCTGGGGCTCTCCAGCATTTGCCAGGTGATAACATTTTGAATATATGAATAAGGAATATGAAAACGTCCAAATACAGGGATAGGTATGCACGTGGGTAAATATATTTAGATATTTAAATACAGGAAGTTGAGAACTGTGGGCAAAATTTTAACTGTGAACAAAAAATGTGGAGATTTTAATATAGTATAAAGACAGCATGTTCTAGAGATTTAGTCTCATCTCCATTCCCTATTTTACTTAGAAATTATTGAAAAATCAGTGCCCCCCCAAATTCTAACTATCTTCTATTATGGGATCTTTTCACAGGGTAGTTATCAAGTGCTTACTATGTACAGACATGGAGTAACATTTTGTCGAAGAGAAAGTGGGGTCCTTTATTCCAGTATGGAAGCTGTGGTAGAGTAGGTACATGGCAACCAAAATCGAGACAATGTCTTTATAGTCTCTCTTCTTAAGAAGCACTGAATTTTTTTGCATATATGTACAAATCCAATATAACAAAGACGTCTTCATGCAAAAAACATTAAACAAATCTGAATATAAACACTCAGTAAAAAATTGGAATAAATTATATCCTCAATGTGTCTTTGTGGAAACTCGCAGACCGATCTCTCTGCTTTATGCTATTTTTGAAGGAGCGATTTGGTAACAGAAATAAACACTCAAACATGTATACAATCATAAATTATGACAACTTTTTTAAAGAAAAAATCCCAAATTTCTAGTTAACAAACTTTTAGATAATAAATATCATTTAAAGTGACCAAATTGTGATATTTATGTATAAATATATTTATATTTGTATAATATATGTATAAATATATTTATATACCATATATATTCCCCAAATATATATTTTTTAAAACAAAAGGCCTGCACTTTATTAATTGTTCCACCAATACCCCTGACCAAGGCCCTCATGGAATATCCACCAAGGTCAGTACACCTCTGGGGCTGGGCATCCTGAAGTATCTCAGAAGCAGCTTGTGTTTCTCCAGGTCCTACCACCTGGAGCATGTAGGTGATGGGACATAGGGCTGATGCTGATGAAGTCTTCGTGCAGGCTGCCATCAGGGCGCTGGCACTGGGTCCAGAGGCACGAGAAGCGCTCCTTCGGGGCGTTCAGGTAGGACACTTCTTCATACATCTCTGATCCTGGGCTGGCAGAATTCACACACAACTCCCCAGTTGCTGAGGGCAGTGCATCAGCAGATGCAGCAATTGTGGCGAGGGCCAGGAGGCCGCCCACCGTTTGGATGAACTCCATCCTTGCAGAGCCTCTGGTTCCCGTGGGGCCCTTGCCCAGAAAGGGCTCGAAGAGGCCAGGAGCTGCCTGGCATGTCCTGCACGTCCATGGGTAGGCTGTGGTCCAGCACGACGACGAGTGGTCCACATCCTTGGCAGATCAATGATCACATAAAGAATACAGTCGCCCAGGCAGGTTGGGGTGGGGGGCTGTCCAATATGTGGGCCACTGTACCTGCCGGGCCTCTTGTAGATGCACACACAGTGCAGCAAGGTGTCATGTGGTTGGCCGCTGTGTGTATGTGCATATCTATATCTACATCTATCCCTATCTATCTATCATCTATCTATCATCTATCTTCTCTCTATCTCATAATAAAATATCTCTCTCATTTTAAGTATAAGTTATTTCTTGACTTGTTTTGTCTAATATTAAAATAGCTTTCCAATTCTATAAGGCCACTGATTAATTCATGATTAATTCATTTAATTACTAATGTGGTTGGATTCCTGGTGCCACCTTGCTATTTGATTTGTCTTTTTTTTTCCTTAGATTTCTTCATTTTTCTTAAGAAAAAAATTTTTGTATGTATCCTTTTATTTTCATTGATTATTTACTTGTTTTTCTTTTTAGTTTTTTTCCTTAGTGGTTATTCTATAATTAAATATACATCTGAGCTTATTACAAACTGCTTTAGAATAAAACAGCATTAACTCTAGAAAGATACACCAAATTTAATAGAGTTCCATTTCTTCATCCCTCTTTTTTATTACTATCATATATTTTACATCTTTGTTTTATTTTTATTATTTAAAGATTTTATTTATTCATTTGAGAGAGATAAAATGAGAGAGAGAGCATGAGAGTGGGGAGGGTCAGAGGGAGAAGAAGACTCCCTGCTGAGCAGGGAGCCTGATGTGGGACTCAATCCTGGGACGCCAGGATCATGACCTGAGCTGAAGGCAGACGCTTAACCTACTGAGCCACCCAGGTACACTATTTTATTTATATTTTTTTAGAGAGAAGGAGAATGTGCACCAGCAGGGACGGGCAGGGAGAGAGGGAGCGAGAGAAACTCAAGCAGGCTCCATGCCCAGCGCAGAGCCCAACTTGGGGCTCCATCCCACCAACCCAAGATCACCACCCCAGCCAAAACCAAACGTCTCACACTCAACTGACTGAACCACCCAGGCGCCCCCAACTATATTTTATTTTATATTATTACAAACCCTGGTTACTGTGTAATAATTATTAGTTTAAACAATCCTAGTTTTAAAATACAGTTAGGTGGTCCTTATTCTTTCCTATAGATTTGAATTAGTGCCATTTTTGTCCAGGCTGAAGACTTCATTGGTTTTTTTTAGGGCAGATCTGATACCAACGATTTCTCTCTCTCTCTCTCTCTCTCCTAATGAAAAAAACTTCATTTCTCTCCCTCTCTTTCTTTCTCTTTTATTTTTTTTCATTTCTTTTTCACTGGATATAGAATTCATGTTTTCTGTATCTAGCCAATGTTTCTTTCATGCATTTCCTTAAGAGAGTGAATGCTTTTTTCTGAATATTTAATTATTCTTTACTCAGAATCTTAGAATTGCAGTGTGCTTTTTTTGTTTGTTTGTTTGCCTTTTACTTTGATTAGAGTTCCATTTCCTTTCCAATCTATTTTGGATATCT
The DNA here is from genome assembly GCF_009762305.2 of Zalophus californianus. NCBI lineage: Eukaryota > Metazoa > Chordata > Mammalia > Carnivora > Otariidae > Zalophus > Zalophus californianus. The sequence continues at coordinate 17,960,184 of NC_045604.1, forward strand.
CTGGCTTTATCTTAAGTTTGGCCCACTTCTGCTCCATAGGAAATTCTCATACATCCTTTGTTCACAACCATTTCCCAGATCATAGCTTTTTGTTGTGTTGTGCCTTAATGCCACTTGTTGATTCATCCAGATTCTCTTTCTTTTGATGACTCAGACATCAGTTCATTAAATCCCTTAGGCTGTGGAATCATATTATGCTATCTAAGTGGCTTCCCTAAAGCCCCATCTATTCTGACTGAGAGGTGCACCAGTAAATACAAAATTGACTTACATTCTCTAACATTTCTCAGGTTTCTTTCCTGTTATTCCTTAAGAACATATGCTCTGTAGAAGGCCATACTATTTAAGCCTAGTAATATCTTGACATTATCCCTGGCTTTACCCATATAAATTTATGCTTGTCAGCTATGTTGTATCTATTATAATTAATGTAACATAAAAGTATAGCATTGAAAAATTCTTATTTGCAATTTTGTAAAGATATATGAATGAGTGTGGTTGTTGTTTTTGGCTTCAAAATATGGGTTTTTTCAATCTACTTGCCAAGTTATCATTGCAAAAATGATAAAATTTATGCAGATATTGGCTGGTAAATTTAAGAGATTAGAGGATTCATAGTTCCTGGCAAACTATCACTAATACCTAAGATACTTTAGTAGCAGGAAGACATTTAATCATTGTTTGAAATTAACTATGGAGGACATATTATGTTTGCTAGTTTCTTTTTAAAACTCATTTTAATTGTGTAATTTCCTTTTTGTTCTTAAATCAGATATATAAATATAATTTAATTTTTTTATTTTCTAATTTTTAGGTGACATTACTTCATCCATAGACCAAAAAAAAAAAAAAAGTAAGTAATAGTCATGGAGCAAAAATTGCATTTGGCATCATTGCTCACTAATTATGATGCAAACTGATTTGGAAATGGGATTGAAGCTAAAAGTAGCATTTGTCATGGCAGCCTTCATTTCTCCAGAGCTTTTAGCCAGAAGTTCATTTATTTAACAAAAATATATATTGCCAGGCACTGTGAATAATGGAAGAAAGAAGAGGAGGGTGTGGAGGAAGGACAGATGGGGGAGAAGAGAAAGGATGAACAGGAGAAGGAAAAGAAGTGAATGCAATCTTCTACCCAAGAGCTTAAAATCTGACACATAAAGTAAAGAGAGGACATAATGGATAAACAGGAATGAATTAAAAGTCTTAATTATTATGCAAAATTTCTCTTTTTGTTGACCTCTAAATAAATAAATTTAATTGAATAACTTGTAATTAATTGTTGGTAGTAAATTATTCATGATTTGATTTACTGGCCTATTACTTTACTTCAGATGGCTTGTCAATTGTTTTAAATGATGAATTATTTTACATTTGCAGGTAGTTTTATTTATTTTTTAATTTTTTTTATTATTTTACTTTTTTTATTTTATTATGTTATGTTAATCACCATACATTACATCATTAGTTTTTGATGTAGTGTTCCATGATTCATTGTTTGTGCGTAACACCCAGTGCTCCACGCAGAAAGTGCCCTCCTTAATACCCATCACCAGGCTAACCCATCCCCCCACCCCCCTCCCCTCTAGAACCCTCAGTTTGTTTTTCAGAGTCCATCGTCTCATGGTTTGTCTCCCCCTCCCATTTGCCCCCCTTCATTTTTCCCTTCCTACTACCTTCTTTATTTTTAAACATATAATGTATTATTTGTTTCAGAGGTACAGATCTGTGATTCAACAGTCTTGCACAATTCACAGCGCTCACCATAGCACATACCCTCCCCAATGTCTATCACCCAGCCACCCCATCCCCCCCACCCACCACCACTCCAGCAACCCTCAGTTTGTTTCCTGAGATTAAGAATTCCTCATGTCAGTGAGATCATATGATACAATCTTTCTCTGATTGACTTATTTCGCTCAGCCTAACACCCTCCAGTTCCATCCATGTCATTGCAAATGGCAAGATTTCATTCCTTTCAATGGCTGCATAATATTCCATTGTATATATGTACCACATCTTGTTTATCCATTGATCAGTCGATGGACATCTTGGCTCTTTCCACAGTTTGGCTATTGTGGACATTGCTGCTATAAACATTGGGGTGCACGTACACCTTCACATCCCTACATTTGTATCTTTGTGGTAAATACCCGATAGTGCAATTGCTGGGTCATAGGGCAGCTCTATTTTCAACTTTTTAAGAAACCTGAATACTGTTTTCCAGAGTGGCTGCACCAGCTTGCATTCCCACCAACAGTGTAGGAGGGTTCCCCTTTCTCCGCATCCCTGCCAACATCTGTCATTTCCTGACTTGTTAATTTTAGCCATTCTGACTGGTGTGAGGTGGTATCTCATTGAGGTTTTGATTTGGATTTCCCTGATGCCAAGCGATGTTGAGCACTTTTTCATGTGTCTGTTGGCCATTTGGATGTCTTCTTTGGAAAAATGTCTGTTCCTGTCTTAGGCATCTGAATCGGCAAAGAAAAAGTCAAACTCTCACTCTTTGCAGATGATATGATACTTTATGTGGAGAACCCAAAAGATTCCACCCCAAAACTGCTAGAACTCATTCAGGAATTCAGTAAAGTGACAAGATATAAAATCAATGCACAGAAATCAGTGGCATTCTTATACACCAACAACAAGACAGAAGAAAGAATTTAAGGAGTTGATCCCATTTACAATTGCACCCAAAACCATAAGATACCTAGGAATAAATCTAACCAAAGAGGCAAAGGATCTGTACTCAGAAAACTATAAAATACTCATGAAAGAAATTGAGGAAGACACAAGAAATGGAAAAATGTTCCATGTTCATGGATTGGAAGAACAAATATTGTGAAGATGTCAATGCTACCTAGAGCAATCTACACATTCAATTCAATCCCTATCAAAATACCATCCACTTTTTCAAAGAAATGGAACAAATAATCCTAAAATTTGTATGGAACCAGAAAAGACCCCGAATAGCCAGAGGAATGTTGAAAAAGAAAAGCAAAGCTGGCAGCATCACAATTCTGGACTTCAAGCTCTATTACAAAGCTGTCGTCATCAAGACAGTAATGTACTGGCACAAAAACAGACACATAGATCAATGGAACAGAATAGAGAGCCCAGAAATGGACCCTCAACTCTATGGTCAACTAATCTTCGACAAAGCAGGAAAGAATGTCCAATGGAAAAGAGACAGTTCTTCACAAATGGTGTTGGGAAAATTGGACAGCCACATGCAGAAGAATGAAACTGGACCATTTCCTTACACCACACACAAAAATAGACTCCAAATTGTTGAAAGACCTAAATGTGAGACAGGAGTCCATCAAAATCCTAGACAAGAACACAGGCAGCAAACTCTTCGACCTCAGGCACAGCAACTTCTTCCTAGAAACACTGCAGGTAGTTTAAATTAATTAAACATGCAAATAATTTATAACACCAACTTTAGCCATAGTAATTCAACAAAATATTACATTTGGGACAATGTTGGAAATAATAAAATGCTAATTTCCCCTTATTTCAAATTTGCAAACTTAAGGGGCATAGTATTTAAGATTTAGACGTATACATACATTTGTAAAATGATTACATATGGACCAATAATAACAACAGAGATTCAAGCAAAATGTTTTGTCATCTCCTCTATTTAAACCAGTGTATACAATTTATTTTTCATTATGCTTATTAAAAAAATAAGTCAATAAAGAAAATATATGTGAGAGTCTTTAAATTATATATGCACCTATCTATATATATGTACTGAATTGATCACTATGTTTATGAACACAAACAATTAGTTTAATTTTTCATTGCTCCTCAACACTGTGTGCAGGGACACATTCTAAATGACTTCATATAGTTTCCATAATACTTCATTTTTCTGTAGACTGTAAGAGTTCTAAAATATGATTTTAAACCATATTTTTAAATTCAATCACAATACTTTATAAAGGTAACACTAAGTTTCAGCAAATGAAGTCTAGCAGAGAGTTACTGGATAATGCACGGAACATTGATTTAACAAATTATATTCAAATTTAAAATATCCACCTTAAAACATGTTAATCTATCTGTATTTCAAGGGCACAGATGTGTGGACTCTGAATGTCCCAGCTCAACATTAGCGCGATTCCCCTGGCAGATGGAAAGAGATATATCATTCTGATTGAGGTGGGGAGAAGAGGTGTTGGGATATGCTCATATGGTCTTTCTTGGCCAGAGCCTACTGAAACTTATGCCACATGGTTACATGGGCTGGAAGAAGTAGCCAAATTCTGAAGACTGATGAGACAGAAAGTATTTGAAGTGGTGCATAAATGGTGGCCATGCCTTAAAATACTGATATGTGTGTGCAGTTTTTATGTTACCAATATATTAGTTTGGAGTCTCTATCTTATTGTGAGAAAAGGGTGTACTCACATATACCCGAAGATCAATGCTACAATTCTAATAAGTCAAAGTTTTCTTCAATTGTTGACGTCAATCTCTGACAAGATTTAAGGCAAGAGGATCAGTAACTTAAGCTATGGTCTGTGCTAATGTATGTTCTCCTAAAAGTGTAATAATCACTCATGATCTCCTTTGTTCACCCTCAGTATAGATTACCTTCACTTTAGTCCCATTTCAGATGACCTGGCGGCTTGCTTCCTGAATGACCCAGATGTTATTAAAAGAGTTTCCTTCTTAATCACTGAGGTAAATCAGCACTCCATTGGATTCTAATTTGTTCACAACTCCCACAAGGCATTTGGGTTGTCCCTTCTTACAATGATTCTGGGCTTGACCACGTGACTTGCTTTCTCTGCGAGGACATGAAAAAATATGGCATAAGCAGAAACTTGAAATGAGCTTGAAAAGTGAGGCTTATCTTGAATGCTATTTAAGATATGGTGGACAGATTTTCTACACAACGGACTTTTTCTGTCTTCATATTTTATGCTCTTGACCACCTTAGTTCATTTCTAAAAGGCCTTTTCTTTGTGAAAAGCTGAAAAATCAGCTGGTGGTTGGATGAGATAACATTGCCTTATTCATGTATCTGATGGTTGGATGCTTGCTGGCTGGGTGCTGGCTGGATCACTTTAGTTCTTCTCAGAAAGTGACTCATGAACTTGAGCTTACTCCAATGAGAGTCTCAGGTTTTCAAGCAAAGCATTCAATGGAAAAATCATAAATGAGCAAATCTAATAAATAGGAAAATGTACATATACTAACTAGCAGTTAATCAAATATGAATTAGTGTGGACATATGTATGGGGTTTCTTTATGCCCATTAAGATTAAATTAAAAACATGTGATAACACAAATATTGATATGGATGGGAAAGTGAGCACACTCACACAAAAGTGGGGAAAATGTAAACAAATCATTTTGGAAAGCATTTTGCTAAATTCTATCAAAAATTCATATTCACTTCAAGAGTGGGTACATTAGAAAGGAAACTATCAGTTCTGCCTTATAAAACTTTGTATTATATTGCTTTATTTGTTTTGATAAATTTTATATTACTTATATTAAGATTCAGCATATAAAGGAATTTCAGGTTTTCCAAAGCAATACTTTTAGAAGAATATTTAAGTCTGAGGCAACAGTCATTATAGTAATTAAAAATTATTAGAATTAAATATGTTATTTATAATTTATTCACTGATTTAGTCATTCTTTTCACTTTCAGTTAAAGATAGAAGAATATAGTTCTAGAATATAATGTGAAGTACAATATGTGCTTCCTACCCTCACATGCTCTGTAGGTTAGTAGAAGAAAGAGAAATTAGTTAACAAATGCTATTTTGTGAGAAACATCATATGCTATGGGAGCACATGAAGACCATTTAATCCAGTTTTGAGGGTTAAGGATAGGGAATGCTTCCTAAGAAAATCACGACTAATTAAATCCTGAAAATGGCAATACTGGTGGAAAGAAAGAAGTGAAGCTGGAGAAAAAAAAGAGACTGTTTTGGCAAAATGGGCAGAATTTGAAATGATGTATGTGTGAGAGAGGCATAATACATTCAGAAATCTAAATGCAGCTAAGTGTGTGGTGTTAGGATGTGTACAGAGGTGTATCAAGTAGAATCAGGATGAAGGAATTTGTAAGTTATATAAAGCAGTTTAGACTGCATTCTCAAGATAATGGTTATAGAGTTTGTGTAATAAATAATCTGATTGAAACATGGAATTTTGGGACAACAGGTTGGAAGTCTTAGTTAAAATGAGGACAATCTTGGAAGGACAACTGTGGAAGAAAAGAGAAATTAAAAGACATTAAACTGTGGTTATTGTTGCAGTGCCTGGGTGGCTCAGTCAGTTAAGCGTCTGACTTTATAGCTCAGGTCATGATCCCGGAGTCCCTGGATAGAGTTCCACATCAGGCTCCCCGCTCAGTGGGGAGTCGGCTTCTCCCTCTGCTTCTCTCATCTGCTCTTGTGCTCCCTCTCTCACTCTCTCTCAAATAAATAAATAAAATCTTAAAAAAAACTGTGGTTATTGTTGACAAGATATTGCATATTTCCAGAAAGAACCACTATGAATGATAGGGAGGGCATTTCTAGTCTGTTAATTGATATTATATTACAGAATACCATTACAATCATTTTAAGTGAGTTTTTAGTTTCTAAATTTGTTTTAAATCTTGTAATCCTGTACTTACTATTTCTTTTTTTTTTAAAGATTATTTATTTATTTATATGACAGAGACAGCAAGAGCAGGAACACAAGCAGGGGGAGTGGGAGAGGGAGAAGCAGGCTTCCTGCTGAGCAGGGAGCCCGACGTGGGGCTCGATCCCAGGACCCTGGGATCATGACCTGAGCCGAAGGCAGCCGCTTAACGACTGAGCCACCCAGGCGCCCCACTTACTATTTCTTAAAATACTTTTGAATATTATCCCTTCTTTATGAAGTATGTATCTGTTTACATGGGCATAAGCATGTACATTTTGGAGTGGTTTACAACAATATTCTATCCTATGGTCTGGCAATTCTGATATACTGAAGCCAAATTTGCTGCATGTTCTGCACTTTCTCCTTTAAACTTACTGTATTCTAGTATCCAACATATTAGTTCCCTTTTTGTTTTGTTTTGTTTTTTTCATATAAAATCAGAGAATGGTTACAGGAGAATCAAGATAGCTAATGCTTAAATTTTAAATTGAAGAAGGGGACCAAAAAAGTGGGGAATTTCTATCACATGGAGAAAGTTTGCTTGAAAATTAAGCTAACATAGAAGAAAGCAGAGCCAAGTAATCAAGAAGGAGGCAGACATAGCAAGACAAGTAAAGAGATTTAGAACCATCTACTTAGTTTGAATCTCTTGGTCAAGCCACATATCAAGCAGATTCCATGTGTTTACTTGATAGTAATGTAAGTCAACACTGTCTTTCATTCTGAAGTAATTTGTGGGACATTTCATTCATCACTAGTTTAAAGTATATAAATAAAATGCTTCAATATACATTTATTTAATATTCCTCATAATATACATCATATCTTCACTTATTCAAACTATGTATTCTGTGCATGTCTTGAACTTTTCTAATAATTACAGTTACAATTAGTAATTGTAGCTTGAATTCAATTTTATCATTTAAACAAATTTTGAAAAAAATTATAACGTCAGTGCTCATCACCACATGTGCCCTCCTTAATACCCATCACCCGGTTACCCCAGCACTGGGTGTTATACGCGACTAATGAATCGTTGATCACTACATCAAAAACTAATGATGCATTATATGTTGGCTAATTGAACATAATAAAAAAATAAAAATAAAAAATAAAGTATAAAAAATTATGAAGTCATCACAAATATTTATTTAAATAAATTTTTACTTAAGGGGTTATTAAGTACATACGTTTAATTTAGAAGAGAAAATCAGAAATGAATCACTGTACAGTTTAAGAAAGGCAAATCATTGAGTCTGTTTTGTTAGCAAAGTGAACTTGATGCAGTTGTTAAGCAACAGGGCCCACCTCTCAAGTATAGTGAGAGCACATGACATTGCCTGTTGTGATTAATGAATTAGAGTAGGACACCCAAATCATTAGGATTCTCCATGAACAATCATCAGTGTGACATGGCAGACAGGAAATTGATAAAAAATGTTAATATTCTTTATGTGGTGTTATTAACTGAAAGTATAAAGTCATCTGAACTCGGAAAATTTTATCGAAAATATTGTTCAGTACTATAGACATAAATTCTCATTATGAGTGTATTGATAAGTGACACAAATTAAAGAGAAATAAATATAAAACTTTTAATTCTGGATTTTTATAATCAGTTTCCTACAAGGTAAAGATAAGCAAAACTAGTGGGCTTAACACTGAGTGAAATTCTATGTGTGTATAAAATTAACAAGCATGCATAAGAATGCATCTTGTATACCTTTTTTTGATAGTATTTCAGAGTTAAATTTTGATCATTTCAGTAAAAAAAATATTATTTATTACCTACTCCGTGTGACTCATTATGCTAGATACAAGGTATAAAAAATATTAATGGAAATTCTCTTAACCTGTAAGGATTTATAGAAAATCACCAGGTACAGTAATAGTGGTATGAACAAAGAGACACAGGTGCACTTATGAGGAACCCTCAGTTGTGTTAGTGGAGATATCACAGACCATGTATTTTTGAAAAGCAATCTGTAAGCCCATTAATCATGAGGGAAGGAGAGGGGCTTTCCAGAACGTCAAAATGAGCCAAGAAAGAAAACCAAATAACCAAAGGTATTCCACACAGTTGTAGCAAATATGCAGGGTGAGAAGTGGGTTGAGAAAAGGATGAATAGGGAGCTGGAGACCAAGCCAGGAAGCCTGCTTTGTTTTCAGTGAGGAACTTGAGGTGTGTGCCATGGGCAATGGATATGTACGGTCACATAGCTCTTCTAAGCAGTGGTATGAAGGATGATGTCAGGGTCGTCTGCACTCCTAGCTGGCCGTGTGTACAACTTCCCATGGGGAAGTTGTAAAAAATGATTCCTAGCTTTTGACCCTCAAAGTGAGTTCGAGATGTTGAGTAGGGCTATGTCACATGTTTCAAACCTCCAGGGCTATATAATTCGTTGTGACCTAACAAGTGACTTATGCCTTAGGGGGTCATGCTATAACCTAGATAGTACACTTTTCTGAACCTAATTGTGTAGCACATAGGGAGTAAGAACAAAGGCACATGCCTAAAACTTTGAATGTCTGAATTACCTTTTGCCTCAACCACGGTACATGACACTTGTCCTTTCTAGGTTCAGCAAACATGGCCTTTCGGGGCTTAGGTTAGACTCTGGAATACTTTCAATCTCCTCTAACTTCTTGACTTATCCTGTGGATTCAAAGGACAGAGTCAGCATCTTTTTTTAGTTTTCTATTTTACCAGGACTTTATACATAAAAAATCATAATTTAAAAAAAAAATTCAAATAAATGAATTTTAGGGGTGACTCTTCTATATTGTAAGCAGAAAGCATAGCCTATGGATATATTTGTTTACTTGTTTATTTTCCAACTTTTAAAACTTATTGAGATTTTCTTCAGGAAAAAGTGCAGTCAATTTTGCAAAAATCAGTAAATGCGATGTGTATATAAAGTAATTTGTTTAAGTACACTATTTCACGTATTTCTATGTGAATGACTCCTTCCTTACTTTGGTTCTTTTGGGGTATATAAAGTAATTCTTGTTAATTTTGCTGTTCAAAACTTTCATACCTCACATCTCTTGATTTGAGTTTTAAAGTCATTAATTAATTCATATTGATATAAACATAAATCAAACATATTTCTGTTTGTTTTATTTACATTCTGGTAGCATGACTAAAAGCCTTTAAGTAGATTTCAAAGCAAAGTCCAAAGGATTTATCATTTGCACAAATTGTGTGGGTTTCTTTACAGTGTGATTGGTTAATATTGTATGGTAATAGAACTATTTCAGTTGGATCTGAAGAATGAGTTGAAAGTAAGTAGGAAAATACATTAGATAGGCAGCATCCCCAGGAATCTGTCGTTGAAGTCATCAGCCTATGTTAAATCACATGTATTTTTAAACAAATCATGGCATTGTTTATTTAACTTCCCTTAGATCAAGTCATTCTTGCCTTTGACGCAAGGTCATTTCTCTAAATCACATCTGGCCGTTCCAACTCCGCAGCAGAGGGTGAACAAATTTGGAAGATTAACGATAGTGCCTAACATAGTGTCTGTCTTCCGGGAATTTTAAGTAGCTGATTTTGACTAGAAAAGATTCAATAGAAATTTATTATCTCTCTAAATTGCCATTTTAGATGAATTAAATGAATTTATGTTATTAGATGTGCTATTCTTAATGATAATACATAGAATTAAAAGTGTGAAGTTTCAATTGTCAAAAATCATGTTTTAAAAACAATAAGGAAATGTTAATTAAATTATTTTAAAATATTATGAGAATATGAGTGTTGGAGTTTCCATTGTGATATATTTCTTGAGAGTTCAATGATTGGTACTTGTGATTGTTGCTCAGAGAAAACTAGTTGCTTATAGAGTAATAGGTATACCACCTGGTTGTGGAAGTTCTCGTGCAGGGGTGCCTGGGTGGCTCAGTTGGCGGGGTGTCTGCCTTTGGCTCAGGTCTTGATCCCCAGAGCCCTGGGATCAAGCCCCACATTGGGCTCCTTGCTCAGCGGGAGTCTGCTTATCTCTCTCCCTCAGCCCCTCTTCCTCCTGCTTGTGCTCCTGCTCTCTCTCATAAATAAATAAAATCTTTAAAAAAATAAAAAAGAAGTTCTTGTGCATTTTTTATGTATATCAAAAATAACATCTCAAAAATTGTTTAATTACATGCTTAAGCTCCAGCTATATTTTCATTTTGATTAAGTTTTGCATTTTACTTATGAAAAAGAAAGTGTTGGTTTATATTTTGCTTGTCTGTAGTCACTATCAAATTGACTTGACATTCATATTCTTTAAATTGATATTGTCCAATGGAACTATCATCAATGAAGAAAATGTTGACTAATCTGTGCCGTCCAATATAGCAGCTACTAGCCTTTGGCTACTGAGCACTTGCAAAGTGGTCAAGTGTTCAGTGCAACTGGGAAGCATAATGTATCATTATATAAATTAATTTTTGGTCAAATAAAGAGTCTCAAGTGGCTAGTGGCTACCATGTTGAACAAGCACAGCTTTACACTGAAGACAAGATGTTTGGAATGCCAAGTACAGTACACTCAAGAACACCTAGCTAATAATATATTGGAAATGGCATGTATAACAATATTAATGATCTACATATCATTGGAAAAACTATAGCAATAACATGAATGAGAATAAGATTATATTATGCTTTTCATTATGGGCTATATTTTCTGACTATAACAAAACATGATGTCATTACCTTTATGTTATAATAGTAACATGTAACCAGCATCAATAATTAAAGCACAATGCTTGCTACAAGTACAATAAAATGCCATATGCATCATTTTTAAGAGGTACGGTTACTGTTTTAAAATGTATTCTCTTTCCAAACTCTTTTCATGCATTGTTTATTTCATAATGTTGGATTAGCAGTCACTCCAAATATAATAAAGTCATTAATGTACTTTAATGTGAGAAACAAAAAATCAAACTAACTTGTATATGTAGGCAGATACTCAACTGTTTGTTGGTCGTATTTAAATCAATACTAATTTAGTCTTATGTTGTTAATACGCTCACAAACATCCACACATTTATTTTAGAGTACTACATTTTATTTTCTAAAGACAAAACTTATTTGAATTCCAAATGTTGATCTCCTGACAGATTTATAGCTTGTGCTTATTTAATCATGTTTGATAATACCTAACTTTATTTACAGCACTTTCACCATAAAATTTTGTGAGGGATTTTTGTCACTAGAATGACTATTAAACAAAATTGAATTGAATGATTAAAAATTCAAAAACTCCCAACAAACAAAATGGTTAACTGAGACTGGAACCCTGCATTTTCTTACAGGAACTATTCTGTGTTTTCTACTGGGTCAGGGATATAGCAGGACTGTTTGGCCCCTGGTTTCCTAAGATGACACCCATTGAAAACATTCCAGTAATACTTCAATAAACCCACAGATGCATTTTTAATCTCATCATAGTTTACTGTATTTAGTAATATGCTACAGTTGTGTTGAAAAAGGGATGGAAACGTAACAGCATAAATTATTTACCCAAAGTTCTCACTTTTTCTTTTGTTGCATTTTCAGAATGAGACCTGAAATTATTTTTATAGTTCACAGTTGCCATAAAGTATAACATGTAAGTATATAAATATAGTTATAATCTAAGCGTCTAGATCAGTACTGACACTTTAAGGTATTGATCAAGATGGTTCTCCTCATGGACACTTGGGTGGCTCAGTTGGTTGAGCATCCTGCTCTTGGTTTCGGCTCAGGTCATGATCTCAGTTTTCTGGAATGGAGGCCTGCGTTGTGCTCTGTGCTCAGTGGGGAGTCTGCTTGAAAATTCCCTCCTTCTTCCTCTGCCCCTCCTGCTCTCTTTCTCTCTCTCTATCTCAAATAAATAAATAAATCTTAAAAAAAAGATGGTTCTCCTCAATTTAACTGAATTTTATTTTTATTTTTTTTTAGATAATTTTTTTAAAGATTTTATTTCTTTATTTGACAGAGAGAGACACAGCGAGAGAGGGAACACAAGCAGAGGGGGTAGCAGGCTTCCTGTGGAGCAGGGAGCCTGATGCGGGGCTCGATCCCAGGACCCTGGGATCATGACCTGAGCTGAAGGCAGACTCTTAACGACTGAGCCACCCAGGCGCCCTAACTGAATTTTAGATAGGTTTCGTCCTAACTATTGAAAACTGACCTTCTTTTCTTCAACATCTACTTTAGAAAACTGGCAATTGTAAATTCCTTCTCTGCACCTCTGAAATGTATGTATATCTTCTCCCCCTTCTTGTTAATTTTACAACTCAGGAAATGTATTTTTCAATAAACTGGAAGCCCTCTCTTTGAAATGTAAACATCAAAAGAGATAGTGACTCTATCTTCCAATATCTGTGGGAGGATAGCACAGTAACTTTGTTGGGCACCAATTAGCAAACACAAATGGCTTAATCACGGAGAAAAACATTTGTAAATGGGAATAATTCACTGTGATCCCTTAACACAGCCCATTGACCAAACTCCCTGCTAACATCCTCCAAAACTTTTCCACTAATTCAGTCCAAAGCCTAAGATTCATCCTGCCTTTTGTTTCAGTAGAGATTTCAGTCTCTCTACCATCCTGCAATAGTCTTTTTTTGGAAAATATTTTATTTATTTATTTTCAGAGAGAGCACACACAAGCAAGAGAGCACAAGCAGGGGGAGCAGCAGAGGGAGAGGGAGAAGCAGACTCCCCACTGAGCAGAGAGCCCAATGTGGGGCTTAATCTAGGACCCCGAGATCATGCCCTGAGCTGAAGGAAGCCACTCAAACAACTGAGCCCCCCAGGTGCCCCCATACTGTAATAGTCTTAAATAAAGTCTTCTTTGTCCAATTAACTTTGCCTACTGAAATTTTTGCTTTGATAGTTTTTTTATTCTTTGTTTCTTCATTCCATTTTTTATTCTTCTTCATTTTTAAAATGTGTGGAGTGTTGTTTTTTTTTTTTGTCATAAAGGAATACAGCGTACCCAGCTATTTTTTTCTTATATAATGTAAACTACTTAACAACTACGGCATTCATCTAATATTGTACATACATGCGTTTCTGGATTTTAATGCTGACTTAACAAATCACAAATTTAGCAGCTTAAAAGAACACATTTTTGTTATCTCACAGTTCTGAAGTCATGAGTCCAAGTACACATAGCTGGGTCCTCAGGGTCTTACAAGGTGTCAGCAAGATCATAGTCATTGCTGTAAACTTCAGGGAAGAATCTGATCCCAACCTCACAGGCTATAAACTGCCCATTTTCTTGCTAGCTGTGAGGCTCACAGCCAGGGGTCACCCTCCTCCTCCAGAGCCCGTCCACATTCCTTGGTTTCTAGTCCTTTTCTCCATTTCAAAGCCAATAACAATGAGTCAAGTCATCATACTTCAAATCTCTCTGACAGCCCGTGTGCCCCATCTTTCCTTTGGTTTCCACTCCCTCTGAACTCTGACTAAGGGCTCAATTGATTATACATGGCTGACCTGGATCATCCTGGCTAATCTTCCTGTTTTAAATTCACCTGATTAGTAACTTTAATTTCATCTGCCAAATCCTTCCACATCAGTGCCTGGATTAATTTTTAATTGAATAAGGAAGGGATAGGAATATTAAGAGAACACTTTTAGTTGCCCACAGATATTTCTAATATCCAGTCACAAGGGAAAGGGGGGATTTTATGTAAAAAATACTGAACATTGACTAACGTTGATTGCCTTGCACATTAAAAGAAAAACATAGCTAATGAGGGTTATTCTATCAAAAATGGTAATTCTTTATAAAGTCAGCAGATGCAACTAATTATTATGTCATATCACGGCATCCTTGATATAATTAGAAAAAGGACTATTTTACTCTGATTTGGAACAAGGATAGAATTTAATAACTTTGATTGTCATATAACTAGGGTTGATTATGTAATTTGTTATTTTTGAGGGCCACTCTGTATATAGTAATATGCTAATTTCTAGAGATAAATAATATACATCTCTACCCTCTAAGCACAGGCAAGTGACTTTATGTAAAGTTTTAAATGGTCATGTTTTATTGAATCAGGACACACTGCTTTATTGTGAATGACTTCAAACCGATATCTGTGGTTTCAAATATACTATCTGCTTTCCTTAGAGCATATCTAATTGTCTTCATGTGGCAGAACTGGTCTTCACCATATGCTCAAATATACATTCTCCTTGATTTAAGTAAATAAATTCTAGCAAACCATTAGTTTTTTCCTCTGCATGTTTACAAAATTTGGAAATGTGATTTTTAAAAATGGCATAGTACAAGAGTTTTTAAGTCTCCTGAATCAAAAGAGTGAGGAACCATCTATCGTGTATACATAAGGGGATTATCTACTTATACACACACATAAATTTATACTTTCATGGCTTCTTTTTTCTTTTTTTAGGTATTGTACTGATATTTTTATTTTATTTTTTTATTATTATGTTATGTTAATCACTATACATCATTAGTTTTTGATGTAGTGTTCCATGATTCATTGTTTGTGTATAACACCCAGTGCTCCATGCAGAACGTGCCCTCTTTAATACCCATCACCGGGCTAACCCATCCTCACACCACCCTCCCCAGAACCCTCAGTTTGTTTTTCAGAGTCCATCGTCTCTCATGGTTCATCTCCCCCTCCGATTTCATCCCCTTCATTCTTCCCCTCCTGGTATCTTCTTTTTTTTTTTTTTTAACATATAATGTATGATTTTTCAGTTTTGTTTGAGGTGCTTGGCTCAAACCAAAGAAAAGATAAAAATTACTTTTGACAGAGAGAGACACAACGAGAGAGGTAACACAGCAGGGGGAGTGGGAGAGGGAGAAGTAGGCTTCCCACGGAGCAGGGAGCCCGATGTGGGGCTCGATTCCAGGACCCTGGGATCATGACCTGAGTTGACAGCAGACGTTTAACGACTGAGCCACCCAGGCACCCCTAAAAATTACTTTTAACATGGGCTCTGAGATAAAGGAAATGTTATTGTAATACACTAGGTAATATGTATATCACTTGTTTTGATATTATTGTAGAGAGTGATATTACATAGTTAATTTTATATTTTCATTTTAATGAATGAAATTGAGGTAATGAGAATTTAATGTCAAGGGAATCATATATTAGAATTAAAATGTATTTTTAATTCTTTATCCTTACTCAATTATTTTTTCAATATATCTGATTTTAAATAGGCTTAAAATTAATCACTTGGCACTATATAATGAAAAACTTATTATTTATTTATTTTATTATTGATACATTCTAGAAACTAAAATAAAATCTATGTATGATGGGATTAGAATACTATTTTTACAATTTTTACGAACTTAGTGACAGCTAAATTCTATAAGAATCTATAAGAATCTTTGGAGAAATAGCCTTAATAAACCAGAATAAAATATAAAATTTTTCTTTTGTTTTCTCAACATATCATTCTCATTCATTTTCAATACCTTGCCAATATAGACTATGCTATACTGTTTATGGTTGGCAAAGATTGTACACTATGAATGCTAACTTTTTCTAAGTTCTTTAAGCATGTTTCACAGGTATTTAGGGAATAATTATAACTCTTTCTTATCCTTGATCATTTAAAGGATTTTGATTTTATAAGAGTAGTTCCACAGGCATTTTACTTTTGATGATCTGATAGAAATAGAAGGAGAAAAATTAATAGGGCATACTGAATGCAATAATTGGGTGCTGGACTACAAGTCCTAAACCTAAAAGGACAATATCCTTAACCTCTTAGATAATGTGTTGCATAAGAAAGGGGCCTTTTATTGAAGCAAGAAAGAGTAGGAAGAAAGAGCTTAATATTGAAATAGTATTTAAATTTTGCCAACCAGTGTTGTATGTCATCTGTGAGGTATCAAAGTTTGAGAAGCATGAACAGGGCTAAAGTGATAATGAATAATGAGTGGGAACTCAATGTAAGGAAATTTTCAAAATTCACTTTTAGTTGGGGCACCTGGGTGGCTCAGTTGGTTAAGTATCTGCCTTTGGCTGGGGTCATGATCCCAGACTCCCAGGATCAAGCCCAACATTGGCTCCCTGCTTAGCGGGGAGCCTGCTTTTCCCTCTCCCTCTGTTCCTCTCCCCCTGCTCATGCTCAATCTCTCAAATAAATAAATAAAATCTTTTAAAAAATTCACTTTTAGCAACATCCTTGTCTCTTGAATTATACCTGTCATGGTTAACAGGTTTTAGAAAATTAGAATTATGCCAGAATACTTGCAATCTATTGGTGACTTTGAAGTGTTTTTTAAATTACAGTCCACATCCATAAAATAGTCATTGCCTGCTGACTGATGTTTATCTTTCTTCGCTTGACCAAATGGTTCTGAAGGAAAAACTATAGGAATTTAAGTCAGAGAACATTACCTAAAATATTTAAGGATCAAAATTTGCAGCTGGGTGTGCCAAAAACAGATGTATTTTCATTTGAAATAAGCACCAAACTTTGGAAGCAACCTGTAGATCCTTCCTTCTCCAAATTGCCATGCTGAGCAGCAATTGGATGAGCAGGTGGCAGAATGTCTAGAGACATGTTCCAAGATAAATGTGATATATGTAGAAGATTATAAGGAAGTAAAGAGTACTGTCAGGTGTGCCCCAGGGAGAGACCCCTGGTAGTACCACCCCTCGGGAATAGAAATAAGGGTGTCATTTCGAACCATTTAAAAATCAATGTTTTATGAACTATCCAGAAGAGATAAGATCCTGATGAGGATGACAATGAATGTGCTGTCTCTCTGGTAGTTAGCAGCTGTAATTCACTGTAATTTACTTTGTAGAAATAAAAATAATATGACTAGTCTTGATCTTGAATGCTGTGGAGCAAGACATACGTGATGCATAACTAAGAAATGATTGTGATGCATTAGAGCCTAGAAACTAAAAGTTACTCCAACCATGTCTTATAGGTATTTTTGCTTTGTTTTATCTTGAACAGGGTGTCTATGTCATGTACAGCAGCCACCCCTTATCTGTGTTTCACTTTCCAAAATCTTGGTTACCCACAGTTCACCGCGGTCTGGAAGCAGATGATCTCCCTTCCAACATATTGTTAGAAGGTCAGTTAGAAGGTCAGTCTAACACTAAGTTACAATAGCAACAGTATTAACCTCACTTCATCCTGTCACATAGGCATTTTATCATCTCACATTATCACAAGAAGGGCAAGTACAATACAATAATTTGAGAAAGACTCATTCACATAACTTTTATTACAGTATATTGTTATAACTGGTCTATTTTTAGTTATTGTTTTTGATCTCCTACTGTGCTTAACTTATAAATGAAACTTCATCATATGTATGTGTCTATATAGGAAAAAAAACATAGTATAATAGAAGGTTTGGTACTATCTTTGATTTCAGGCATCTGCTGGGGGTCTTGGAACATATCCCCCATTGATTTGCAGGGACTACTGTAGTAAGTGCAATGCTGGTTTGCAATGCTATCTTTGTGATTTTTGACTATTTATTTCACTTCTCTGAACCTTATTTTTCTGAAAGAAAATAGGCTTTGGAGCTGAATATACCAGAATTTGAAATGAAGCTGTTTACCCTACTTGTTCAGTAGTTTTAAATAAGTCTTATAAAATCTCTGGGCATCATTTCCCTCATCTGAGGAAAGCTAGCACCTAGCTCTCAAATATCTCAAGTATGCAGATCACAGATATGTAAGTTTCTTTGTAATGCTGTGGGTTCTTGGTCCTATACCCTAAATCTGGGTTAGTTTTTGAGTGCTTTAAACAATGGGTCAAAAAGGAGGGATGTTCTATGACTTCTTTTTGTTTGTTTTTTCCTTTTGTTCTGTGTGTGTGTGTGTTTTGGTTTGTTTTTTTTGTTGTTGTTGTTCCTTTTTCATTGTTCTTTTTGGGTTTTTTTGTTTGTTTGTTTGTTTTGTTTGTTTTTGTTCTGTGACTTCTGGGGCTACATCATAAATGACATGTAGCTTTCACATGGTTGCCTTGGTATTGTTATGCCCTGGAAGTTCCCTCTCTGAATACCATCTCAGAACTCAGCAGCCATCCTGAGAAACATCCAAACCACATGAACCAGCAGCATGTGTACTCCAGACCAGAGTCCAGCTGAGCTGATTGTTCAGCAGTTCCAGCCCAACTGGCAGACTCCTGACTGGAAGACCTACCATCAAAGTGCAGCAGCTAGTCTTGAGGATTTCAGCCCTCAGCCATTCATTTCTTCCCAGGCGACCCATGGATTTTCTGAGCATAAATAAAATGGTTGTTTTTATGCTACTAAGATGTCACTAACTCAACATCATTATCATGAAAATACTAAATTTAAGGGAAAGTATTTAACAAATTAAAAACACATTACAAATGTATTATGAAAATAAAATACATAAAAATTTTATGAATCAACATAATGGAGTGGACAAATAAATATATTTTTAAGATATCCTGGTTGTGTTCATTAATTAATGATTGGGTCATGACAGTTTAGAATATACCCTGTTATTCTGACCTGGGTATTATATTAGGCAGATTAGATTATCTTGTGCCAATTGCTTATTAGTACTATTTTCAGAAACAAATCCTAGACTGACGGGAGAATTAAACAATATAGAATGTGTAGTAACTGTGAATTGAGTTTCTCTCTTTATTCTGAATGTCATTTGTTTACCTCCTGGGATGGGGTGGGGATAAAACTTAGCTCTTGTACTGAAAGTAGGCTAATATATTGAAAATAAAATTCAAGAACTAATGCTCAGGAACAAATTACATTCCACACTGAAAGTAAGGATGTAAGGTGTGCCAACAGAGAGCTGAGATGCATATTATTCAAGTGTGCAAAATGACTTCTTCATGAGGATTTTGTAAGAGATGAATACTAAATTGGCCAGACTACAAGAGGCAAATCGTATGTTTGATCAGAAGTAGACACTTTAGTTTCATGAGTCATTGGCTTGGAAAACTGTCTTAAAGGTATTAAGGAAGGAAAAGAAAAAGAAGAAAAAGCACAGTAAAAAATAGAATATCTATCACAAACTATGTCAGCAGGGGTGAAAAAAGAGCATGATGCATGGAATCATAGAAACAGAGAATCCAATTTATCAGGAAAAACTTCTCACACCTGGCACTTTTTTGACACAAAAAATTGCAATAACAACATTTTCTCCCTGAATTAAGATCCCACCATCTATGAAAGAAAACACAGTGATCAAACATTAGACATGAAATAGTTTTATATGATTAAACTGATATTTTAAAGTTAAAACTTTCCTACAAAAAGTTATTTATCAATTATGTGATTAGGGTGCCTGGGTCGCTCAGTTGGTTAAGCAACTGCCTTCGGCTCAGGTCATGATCCTGGAGTCCCGGGATCGAGTCCCGCATCGGGCTCCCTACTCAGCAGGGAGTCTGCTTCTCCCTCTGACCCTCTTCCCTCTCGTGCTCTCTCTCTCTCTCTCTCTATCTCATTCTCTCTCTCAAATAAATAAATAAAATCTTTAAAAAAAAATTATGTGATTAATTTGTCAAGGATAATATATCAAAACAAAACATTTAAATATATATCATTGTATCAATGGTGGTAAAATTGGGTAATAAACTAACTGCGCAGCTTAAAATATGCTTCTGCTAATTCGGTACAGTGTTCTGAAACGTAACAAAATAAAAAATGCATATTAAAATCACTGTAAATATATATTTTTGTTACATTACAAATATATATCATGTAGAATACATACATACATGTCCATATCAACAAGGTTATAATGCTTTTCAAATTTGTTTTATCTTTTCCAGCTTTATAGAGCTATAATTGAAAAATAAGCATACAACATTGTGTTTTGATATAAATATATCTTATATGATTACCACCATCAGGCTCATTAACATACCATCATCTTACATATAATTACCATTTTGTGTGTGTTAGTGTGTGGTGATCTACTCTCTTAATATCTACTCTCTTAGCAAATTTTAAGTATAAAACGTATTATAGGAACTCTTATAACTCCATTGCAAAAACCAGATATTTCTCCAAAGAAAACATACAAATAACCAGCAGTGAGTGGGTGTTCAATATCACTAGTCATCAGGGAAATGCAAATGAAAACCACAATGGGATATCATTTAGCAAAGATGTAGAGAAAAGGGTATCCTTGTGCACTGTTTAGGAAATGTAAGTTGGTATAGCCATTAGAGAAAAAAGAGTGGAAATTCCTCAAAAAATTAAAAAAATAGAACTACCATATGATCTACAGTCCCACTTCTGGGTATACATCTAAAGGAAATAAAATCAGTATCTTGAAGTATATCTGTACCCCATGTTTATTGAAGCATTATTCACAATAACCAAGATATGGAAACAACCTAAGTTGTCCTGACAACTTAGTGTCCTAATTGGATGGATAAAGAAATTGTGGTATTTATATATAAAGTTTGATTGTGAACAGTGAACTCACATGCAGATATCAAGGAATGTTTCTTAGAAGAATGTAGGTGCCTGAACAATTCCTTCCAGTGTGAAAAGAAGCTAGATGAAGACATTCTTAGGGCAGGAAGAGTTGCTGGCAGAATAAAAGGCATGTAAAGATAGATAGAACTATAAGAGTCTTTGAGGAAACTAAATAATGGTATATATAAAATGTGAGGGACAAATTTCAGATAGGTCAGTGGAAAGAAACCACTTGAAAAAATTTTAGAGGCACACCATTATATGCTAAGTTAAAGAGATTAAGTGTAAAGATTTGGAAACTCTGAAGCTATGTGAAGAGATAAAAATAACAAAATGACACATGGTTAGAGTACTTGGACAGAATTTAGAAGAGTACTGCTCAGGTGGATGGCACTCCCCACAGTGAACTACGCAAGAAAATCTACTGAGTAGAGAAAGAAAATAACATGACTACTGTTTACTTATATAAAAATAAAAGTGAAATAATATTTGCTATTTTTTTAAAGATTTTATTTATTCATTTGACAGAGAGAGACACAGCGAGAGAGGGAACACAAGCAGGGGGAGTGGGAGAGGGAGAAGCAGGCTTCCCGCGGAGCAGGGAGCCCGATGAGAGGCTCGATCCCAGGACCCTGGGATCATGACCTGAGCTGAAGGCAGACGCTTAACGACTGAGCCACCCAGGCGCCCCAATATTTGCTATTTTTTAAATATGTTCATTCTAGTTCTCTAATGTGTCTTATGGGGATTGATTTTTCTTTAAACAAAACATTTACAATATTATTTTTTAACTAAAAAGAGGTGGAAGCTTTTTGGTATTTGCCCAAATGAGTTGAAAATCTATGTTCATGCAAAAACCTACACACAGATGTTGATAGCAGCTTTATTTATAATAAACAAAACTTGGAAGCAACCAAGATGCCCTTCATTAGACGAATGAATAAATAAATCATGATACATCCAGACAATGGAATATTATTCAGTGCTAAAATAGAAATGAGCCACCAAGCCATGAAAAGACAAAGAGGAAACATATTTACATTACTAAAGTGGAAGAAGCCAGTCCAGAAAGACTACATCCCATATAATTCCAACTATATGACATTCTGGAAAAGTTAAAACTATGGAGACAGTAAAAAGATCAGTAATCTCAGGGGTTAGAGGCAGGGTATCGGGGAAAGAGGAATAGGCAGAGCACAGAGCATTTCCATGGCAGTGAAAATACTCTGTAATATACTATAAGGATGATACATGCTATTTTACATTTGTTCAAACCCCTGGGATGAACAACAAGAATGTATCCTAATGTAAATGTCCATTGACTATGGGTGATTATGCTGTCTACACGTAGGTTCATCAATTGTAACAAAACTCCTACTCTGGTGGGGGATGCTGATAATGGGGAAGGCTATATGTTTATGTATATATATACACCTGTGTGGGGTCAGGCAGTATATAGGAAATCTCTGGGCTTTCCTCTCAATTTTGCTGTGAACCTAAAAATGCTCTTTTTTTTTTTTTTAAGACAGAAAGTAGATTAATTTTGCCTAGGGCAGAAATAGGAATGGGGATTTACTGCAAATGGGCACAGGAAATATCTTGGGGGTGATGGAAATGTTCTAAAACCGGATTGTGATGATTGGTTGCACCACTCTAAATTTACTAAAAATTATTAAATTATACACATAGAATAGGTGAATTTATAGTGTGGAAATTATATCTTAAGAAAGCTTTTTTAATTTTTATTTTTTAAAGATTTTATTCATTTTATTTGAGAGAGAGAGAGAGAGAGCATTGGGGGGCAGTGGGAAAGAGAGAAAAGGAGAAGCAAACTTCCCACTGAGTGGGGAGCCCAGCACAGGGCTTGATCCCAGGACCCTGAGATCGTAACCTGAGCCAAAGGCAGATGACTAACCTACTGAGCCACCCAGTTGCTCTGAAAGCTTTTTAAAAAATAAAGTCTGACTGTTGGATCACAGACCTGTACCTCTGAAACAAATAATACATTATATGTTAAAAAAAAGAAAAAAAGAAGACAGTAGGAAGGGAAAAATGAAAGGGGGGGAATCGGAGGGGGAGACAAACCATGAGAGACGAAGGACTCTGAGAAACAAATTGAGGGTTCTAGAGGGGAGGGGGGTGGGGGGATGGGTTAGCCTGGTGATGGGTATTAAAGAGGGCACGTTCTGCGTGGAGCACTGGGTGTTATACACAAACAATGAATCATGGAACACTACATCAAAAACTAATGATGCAATGTATGGTGATTAACATAACATAATAAAATAAAATTTAAAAAATAATAAAGTCTGAAAAGAAGAGGTGGGAAAATCATGAAAGTTTTTTCATTGATCAGATGTTTACTAATTTTCTCTTTTCTTTTTAAAATAATTTTCTTGTTAAATGTTTCAAAGTATTTTGGAACTTAAAAATGTCATGCATTTTTTTTTCACAGATATATAAATGATTTCAAATTTCTTGGTCAGCACTTTGTTGTTGGCAAATAGCTCTCAATGTTGCGGTAACCTGCAATGATTTTTGAAAAGAGAACCATACTTAACCTGTCTCTTCAAGATAAAGATATTATTTAAAAAAAAATAATGGGTGATAAAGCATTTACCTAAAAAAAATCTGTTCTCTCAAGAGAACATTTTTAAAATGAGTGGAAATGTTTCAATATTATGTGATTTTCTTTTTAACAAGTATTAGCTGACATTTCACTAAACTTACAGAACTTGTTGACAAACTCAGTGGATTGAAAAATTCCCAAATTAGGAATATCAGCAGTTATTTAATAAACTTATTATAAATATTGTAACAACATTTTTTAAAAATTCAAGAACTAAATGATATCAGGAGAGAAGAGAACTTATTGCCTTAAAATAAATATAATCAGGCTAATAAGTGCAGTCAATGATGCATTTTTCAATGGTTTAACATCCAAATCTAGCTTTTTTGGATTTTTTTAGAGTCAGAGAGGTATTCTGTATGAGACTATAATAATGGATACATGACATTATGCATTTTGGATAAATGGGTTTATCCAAACCCACAGAATTTTAGAGCAACAAAGAGTGACCCTTAAGGACGCAAATTAAAAAAAAAATGATTTAGGAGGTTGTAGACCTCGGGAAGAAAATAAAAAATGCTACAAAACAATCCAACTCTATTACATATATGAAATGGTTTCATTGAAGGGGGTGGGGGAAATGTGCTAACTAGAGTAACTTTGGAAATAAATGAAACCTGAAAGAGTTGAGGGAAAAGGAACTGATGCAAGCACTGTACTCTGCTTTATAAGATTATCTTGGAAGGAGACATCCGTTAACAACTAGAATGCAGATCCTACTGTACATTTATAATGTAAGTAAACGATTAAATAAATGGATGGCAGATGATAGGAGTCACTCTTCTCCCTGTTGGAGTGAAAATTTACATATAATCAGAGGGAGAGAGAAAAATTCCAAATAATTTATGTAGAAAACTTACTCTCTAGGAAGTGGAGTGTCACTCCTTACTCTTTAAGTGTAAGTGAAAGCTGCACATAGTGACTTCTTTCCAAAGAGAATGGAAAATAAAAAAAAATAAATAAAACAAAACAGTACATTTCTACTGGACAGATTTGACAAACACTCTCTCAGCCAGGTGATCACTATGACATCAAAAGTATTAAGTAAAGCTGATACTATGAACTATTGATATGATGAAAATGAGACTTTATCTCCGTGGTCTTTCTCCCCAAAACACATAACCCCAGTCTAATCATGAGAGGAGAAAAAAAAAAGCCAAGGCAAATACCAATTGAGGAACATGCTACAGAATAGGTGACTAACACTCCTCGGAACTCTCATCAAGACAAGGGATTTCTGAGAAATATTTCCCAGCCAAGAGGAGCTTATGGAGACACAACTGCTAAATGTATGATGTTCTGTATCAGAACCTGGAATGGAAAGATTATAGTCGGTGAAAATAGACAATCTGGATACAGGATGAACTTCAGTTAATGATACTATATCAACATTGGTTCATTAATTGTAAAAATGTACCACCCTAATTTAAAATATTAATAGAGGAAACTGGGTGTACAGTATATGGAAACATTCTTTACTGTCTTTGGAATTTTTCTAAATCTAAACTTTTGCTAAAAGTAAAATTTCGTTTAAATACATCCATATGCGGGGTGTCTGGGTGGCTCAGTAGGTTAAGCATCTGCCTTCGGCTCAGGTCGTGATCCTGGGGTCCTGGGATCAAGCCCCATGTCTGGCTCTATGCTCAGTGGGGAGTCTGCTTCTCCCTCTCCCTCTGTCCACCTCCCTCTTGTGCTCTCTATCTCTCACTCTCTCCTCTCAAATAAATAAATAAGACCTTAAAAAAAGTTAAAAAAATAAAAAAAACACATCCATACACAACTAGATGAAAATAAAAATAGAAACAAAGTTCCATTTCTCATGAGTTTATATTCTATTTTTGGAGA
This sequence comes from Zalophus californianus, assembly GCF_009762305.2. Lineage (NCBI taxonomy): Eukaryota > Metazoa > Chordata > Mammalia > Carnivora > Otariidae > Zalophus > Zalophus californianus. The sequence continues at coordinate 17,985,752 of NC_045604.1, forward strand.
CAGATTATAAACAGGTATATGCCAGATATATATGCATATATATTCATGCAATGATAAATATTACGAGAAAATTAACGGAAGTAAAAGAGAATAGCAAGGGTGCTATTTCAGATAGTTTGGTTAAAACAGACCACTTCAAAGAGGTAAAATCTAAATTAACTGAGTTGAAAATACTATCTCAGATATAAAGTAGGAAAGGAGAATGTCACAGTGGGAATGATCAATCCTGTCAAATGCCACTGAGAAATTTAGAAAGGTGAAAATTTAGTATCAACTTCAGATTTTTGACACTGTTGGATAAAACAGTCATGCCCGGGCTGGTGACCTTTGCATGGTTCCATAAGTGGGCCTTGGGCCGGAACATTTTTTAATGTGAAGATAAAAATCCTTCACAGCTTGTGCCAGGCATATTGCTTTGTTGGGAATCTCTTTCTGTGTTCTGGGTTTGATGTATACATCTTTGTTCTTCTTAAGGGTGTGTGTCCTAGGGCACCTGCCCAGCCTCAGTGCTATATATGTTCCCAGCAGAGAGGGAATGGGGTTCTTCACCTTCAGCACAACAGGTCACTGGGGACCAAGGCTTACTATTGAAGTTGAGCTTGATCTGTCTTCTCTATGCAAGTAAAACCTCGTTCCATCCAGTTCATGTCTTTTTGGTGACCTTGACATCTGCAAACCATACAATGGGTTGACATCTTAGAATGGCAGTTCCTACAGGTAGATATTGTTATGCTCTTTGCTATTCTTCATACAGTGGGGCGCCTCTGCTGGAGGTGGAAGCCAGTGCCACGGCTCGTCAGATGTAAACTTGTGACTCTGAAAAGAATGGTTAAAGCAGAGTTTTGGGGACAATGACCCGTCTGGCAAAGGCTCAAGGCAGACCTGGAGGTGAAATGTGTGGAAAACAGTGATGGGATAAGCTAAATCATGTAAGGCCTACTCAATGAGGGCTGTGTTTTTAACACATTAACATCTTTTTATGTCATAAGGCATGCCTGTTTATAGCGTTGAATTTCAAGACACCAATGTGGGTATGTTGCAGCAGTGCTGTTAGGAATAAGAGTCTTTCTAAGTGTAATTGTAAGCCACTCTAATTTTATTTTTGTTTAAGAGTAATATTTATGACCTAATAATCCCAGGATGCAGAAAATGCATTTTGTGAGAAAAAAGTGGATGTTTGCTGACCTGCTGGCAAACTGTTGGATTGGTCAAAGAGAAGTGTCATTAGATCAGAGTATGGTGATATGAGTTGGGACATAGAAATATGAAGGGGACAGTAGCTCTTTGGAAACTAGAATGGCTGACAAATGAAATGAAGAAGGTAGAAAAATAAATAATGATCCTTTGTGGCCAGGCCAGCATAAGGTGACTCTTTTAGCACTCTGAAGTGTTATGAGTTATGGAGGGGAAACTCTGGTTCCACTTTAGGCATGTTTACCGTAAGTTTCCTTGGTAGCATCTAAATGAAGGAGAGTGGGCAGCTGAATGTATGGTTTTGGAATTCAGAAAAGAGGTCTGGACAGAGAGGTAGGTTTTTGAATGTTCAACTGATCAGTTGTCATTAATACATAGGGAAATGAGTTTGCCTCATAAAGGCGGTACAGTGGGAAGGGAAGATAGTTTGACATAGGGCCACCAAAACTGAGCCTTGGAAGAACAAGCGAGGTATTTTGGAGGAAGGCCACAAAGAATAGGATTTAAGTAGAGAAAATATGAGAAAAAGTGAGCAAGAGGACAGTCATGAAAAGTATTTTTCAAAGATCAAAAATAGTGCCAAAAAACTGTTTCTGTGACTTAAAAAGATAGAGGTCATTAATGTCTTTGGGAGAACTTGGGAGTGTGCCAAGATGTGGATTTACTCTGTGCGCGTGCCTATCTGTCTGTCTGTCTATCTGTCTGTCTGTCTGTCTACCTACCTACCTACCTACCTATCATCTATCTTCTATCTTAATCTATCACCTTTATGCTTGGGTTATAGTTGCAAATGCATGTTAGATTGACCTTCTCAGGGATCCAAATTATTAGCTTGCTAGAATCACCTGCCTGTCTATTCTTGTCTTCCTTGCACAGTTTATTAAAATCCATTTAAGAGCGATAACTGTATCTTTACAGTGTTGGTATCTGCCTTCCTTCCCACAACAATTTACATATAATTGGTGTTCAGAGCTCTGGCCTAGTTTTGTTCCTATGTACAGAAAGATTTAAAAACAGTATAGAGTGAGGCCATAATATCCTTATTAATAGTTTTATTATACTCGCTGGATTCAATTATTTTTATACCATTTATATTAAACAGATGATCTTCAGAACACTCTAGGTATTCATAGATATGTCCAGACAACCTATGCACTGGAAGATAAAATGAAACAGTTCATGCAAAACATACTGCAAATGCAAAATCCTTTAGATTATCAATAAGAAAATCAGTGAGCATTCTTTAATTTTTATTCCTTCTTATTTAGTATACTTATTGAATGTTTGCTATGCACTTTTAATGTTAACTTAGAGTTAATTTTGTTTTAAACGGATTATTTAATTATATGTTCATGCAAAACATATGATGTAGCTACTATTATTGCCACCACTTGACAGAAAAGAGAAAGAAAGTAGAATAAGATTAAACCAGATGCCAGTTACCCAGTCACACTCGGTGTCTCCTTCACACAAATTATGTTTTTTAAATTGCCATTCTTCTGGCCATTCATTTCTGGTTCTTATATTGCAGTGCTTATTTTTTGAACAATTGAACATTTGGCTTTCTACATATATGCAGATAATTTGCAAAAATAACATCTTAATTGTCAGAGTGTATCTACAGCCTAAGTGTGTTCAAACAGAAAGATTTTATAAGGTTTGCCAATAGCATAATTGTAAATGTGTTGTGTATTATTTAAACAATCTTCCACATGATATGTGGATTTAATAATTTTATACATTCCCCCTCATTGTTTACAAATCATAAAAACATGCTATAAACCTGAAATGATCAATTTATCTTAGTTCTATTTCTTTTATATTCAATCGCAGAAAAATAGTCCTAAGCCATCTGTCTGCTCAAAGAAAGTGAAAACTTGCATTCTATTTTGTGTTCTCTTTTGATAGCAAGCTTTGTTTTTTGGTTTATGGAGCATATTGCAGAATTTCAAGCAATGGATAATTGCAAATCACTAGCAGCAGGTGCACAGACTATTTACTTACTAGTTTTATAATATAAAAAATACAGTAAGAAAATGGTGAATTTATTATCATTCGCTATTCTCTCATATGAGTACTTAACATGACATTTTGTGAGAGATAAAAGTTTCATTTTTAACTTGTCATTTATTTAACAAGCCAAAATATCCCTGATGATTTCCAAGAATAAAGGAGATGACATATATGTATAGTGCTGTGCCTGGCATATAGTAAAAACTCTAAGGAATGGAAGCTGTTATATTTATGCTTATGGTTCAAATTAACAAAGTATATCTGTTAAATACTAAACACACGTACTATAATATACTTTAAACACTTACCTTTTTATTGGTTTCATCTCTTCCTGCCATCACCACAACTCATCAGGAAAAAGTTCATATCCTTTAAAATATATGCATGTCAACTTGAACTGAGAACAAATACCAAAATGCAAGAGTACTGTTTAGAATAGTAAACAACAGAGTAAAGCAAATTCTCAATGTTTTTACCCCAATACTAAAAGTGAAAGTTGTATTCTAATGGATTCAAGGATCTGAGCAAATTGGAGCACAAATCTGATTTGCGGGTGTGGGTGTCAGGGTTTCCCATCCCACCAAAAAGCACTTTTTTGACACTAGCAGTGTGTCTCAGAATTCCACTCAGTTTTGACACTATCTATGCAAAGATAACATCAGATTCCACAAGTAAAAAATCAGTGCAACCAAACTGCCCCCCACCCCAACATGCTTCAGAAGCCAGTTCCAAGCCCAGGTTAATACCTTGATTTCGACTGTCTAGCTATAAATCAAAGGTTCCCACAAACCCCTCCCTTAATTCCATTAGTTTGCTAGAACAGCTCACAGAGCTCAGAGAAACATTTTACTTACTAGATCACTGGATATAATTCCTTTTAGAGGTGATAATTCAGGAACAGCTAAATGGAAGAGAGGCATAGGGCAATGCATGAGAAAAAGGCATGGAGATCCACGTCCTCTCCATTCTCCCCGTATCTACATGTGTTCACCAATGTTGAAGCTCTCTTAACCCAGTCTTTTTGGGTTTTTATGGAGGCTTCATTACAGAGGCATGATGGAATAAATCATTGGCCATTAGCCATTGGCAACTGATTCGACTTCTGGACCTTCTCCCCTCACAGGAGATGGAGGGTGGGGATGAGACTGAGTGTTACAACCTTCTAATCGCGCAAGGTTGGTCTAATGGTGCAAGGTTGGCTGTCTTGGCAAACAGCTCATCTTTTAAGTGGTTCCAACATAAGGAAACAAACTTTATTAACCTAACAAAAGAGACCCTCTTAGCTCTAATCACTTAGGAAATTCCAAGGGTTTTAAGAGCTCAGTACCAGAAAGGAAACAAAGACCAAATATATACTTCTTATTATAAATTACAATTTCATATAGTATATCCAGATTAGTTGCAATTGCTAGTTTCCATCTACAAATTCATCTTTTTCTTCCAGTTTTATCACCAGCATGGTACACATTCCATCCCTAGTACTTACATATCTCATAACTGGAAGTTTGTACTTCTTTTTTTTGCTCCAACTCAATAAAGCATATCAAAATAGAAGAAAATTATATTAGAGAGATAACCCAGATATTCACTCCAATTTATTTTAATGTATCATCAAGTCTTTTGTTCGAAGTTAATATTTTACTGCATTTCATCTAATTTTGTAGCAAAATAAAACATAACATCAGTGCATTAACATGGTTAAATAATTTTTTAAAGTGTATAAATAATTTAAAGGTCAGGGATGAAATTAACACTTTTCTCATAAAAGATAACCCAAAACCTGCTTGATCCAAAAATTGCTCCTCCTATTCTGTTAGGTTTATGTCATGCAGCACCACTTCAGTGATTTAATTTACTATATTTTCAAAATCATTATTGGTATGAGGTATAATAAGAACCTATCCTGTTCTTCTTCATCACATACTTCACTATCTCTTACCTTTTTTTCTTTCTAATATATTTGAGACTTACTTTTTGTCTAGTTCCACAAAAGCATGTTGAGGCTTTAATGAAAATTATATTGAGCCGATAAATTAATTACTACTAATACCATAGGCCATTTTCATTGGACATTGTAATTATTTTAACAGACTTGTAACTAATCCTGTGTGTGTGTTTCCTTTCTTTCTCCGGTGGCTTCTCTTCGGATTCTGGAAAATAAAAATAGAAATCCTTAGGATGGTTTAAACTATCAAGTGGGTATCCAGGTCTGATCTTTCCTCTATTCCCTCTCTTGCTTACTCTGTTCCGGCCAAGAGAGTCTCCTTTGATGTTTAAATATGTCGCAATTCAGCAATGTTTACACTGCAGTATTTCTCTGCTTGCATTTTCTTACATACTGTAGTGACACTGAGGTTGTGTCCAGTAATTGTAGTTAATAGTTCACCCATCCCTAACAGTATCTTTCCTACTATTCAGTTTTGGTTTCCCCCATGTAACACTAATATCGAATAAATATGTATTTTACTTATTAATATGCTTATTATCTGTCTTCACTAGAATGAAAATTACATGAGGGTAGCATTGTCTCTTTTATTCACCCGTGCTTATCACTGTATCCAACAGGTAGTAGGCACTCCATAAGGGGTTCTTAAATGAATGCACACATGAAAGAATGAGAGTGAAAGCATGTCTGAATGAATGGATAGTGTCAGATTAAAAAAAAAGGTAACTAATACGTAATGTGCCAGCAAAATGTTTTGATTAAAATAAGATTTAATATAAATTCCTTTGCATAAGAAGATTATTATATATGATCTATAAAAGTGCTTTTGAAAGATAAAAATATTTTGAAATAATTCAATTGTTGATTAATTTATCTGTAATATAGCAAATTTCAATGGACCATAAAAATTATATTTTCATCTGGAGGCAATAATATTTAAATAGCATATATTTAATACACAATTATACGTTAAACCTAGAACATTAGCCTATTTTTCAACATTAATGTAGGTCTAAGTTTCCATGACCAATAGACAAAACTAACTTCGTCTCTCTCTCTCTGTCATCACTAGCTGAAGTGAGTCCTGTTCTCAGTAGCTCTATGAAGAGGGCCTCTTGGGAAGAAACTGAGGTCTTTTCCTAAAATCCCAAGAGAAATAAGGAATCCAGGCCTTCAGCTAACAGCCATGTGAGAGAATGAATGGTGATACTCTAACCCCAGTGAAGTCTTTGGATGACTCCCTAAAAATTTTGCACCAAAACCAACCAGCTAAACTACTCCACTTAAAAACTACATAAGATAATAAATTTTTTAAGCCACTAAACTTCAGTAATTTGTTATATAACAATGGATGATTAATAGACTCTCTTAAAGATAGAAGCAGTAGTATCCCTTTCTATAACAGGCTAAAGTTGAAAATACAATCTTTCCGGGATTGCATATAATTGAAATAAATAAAAAATCACTTACATAAACTTATTTTTAGTTTTTATTAATAAGTGAAAAACAATTGTACTTATTTTGTCCCTATTTCTGTTTTACATGAAACATATTTATCAGTGGAATAATATACTTTCTCAGATGATTTTTGTAATGCTCTTCAGGGGCCTGGAGGGACAGATGAAAAAATTAAGTCATAAAAATGCAGGTGATCTTCCCTATTTGTGGATTATGTATTTGTGAATTCACTTACTTGCTAAAGTTTATTTTTAACCCCCAAATCAAAGCTTGTGGTATTTTTGTGGTCATTCAAGGACACGTTCAGATTGGTGAACTAAGGAGAACTAAGGAGGAGAAAAAAAGGACAGAAATGAGATGGTTCAACTCAAGTTGGAGATTCTAAAACATTTCAAAATGATAAAGCTAAAGTATGACAAGTAGAGGGCGCCTGGGTGGCTCAGTCGTTAAGCGTCTGCCTTCCGCTCAGGTCACGATCCCAGGCTCCTGGGATCCAGCCCCGCGTTGGGTTCCCTGCTCCGTGGGAAGCCAGCTTCTCCCTCTGCCACTCCCCCTGCTTGTGTTCCCTCTCTCGCTGTGTCTCTCTCTGTCAAATAAATAAAATCTTAAAAAAAAAAAAAAAGTATGACAAGTAAGTTTGGATTTTGAGTCTCCTAATTGTCTTGTGAAATCCTGGATCTGTCACTTCTTTTGCAGTGAACTCAGTGTTCTGAATAGTAAAGTGGGGTTATATCTAGAGGACGGATTGCTGAGAGTATTCGATTAAGCTGACGCATGTACAGTGGTCGGCATAATTCCTGGCACATGGTTCAGTGAGTCAGTGTTGTTATTGTAGCTGTTAATATTATTATTATAATCTTCACTAAATTTATGATGTCTATAAGGACGAGTTATTCCAAATGACAACTAGTACGGCCAAGTATACTCCACAGTATTTTATTTTTTTATTTATTTTTTTAAGATTTTATTTATTTATTTATTTATTTTGAGAGAGAGAGAATGAGAGAGAGAGCACGAGAGGGAAGAGGGTCAGAGGGAGAAGCAGACTCCCTGCCTAGCAGGGAGCCCGATGTGGGACTCGATCCCGGGACTCCAGAATCATGACCTGAGCCGAAGGCAGTCGCTCAACCAACTGAGCCACCCAGGCGCCCTACTCCACAGTATTTTAAAGCAGATAAATAAAAACAACACAATTAGTTTTCAGGCCCGTCCTCAAGGAAAATTTATGTGACTCCTGTTTATCAGAACATTCCTAAGTATATGTTTATATTAAAAAATAGAGTAAAATTATTTGGGAGAAAACTAAGGTTTTTATACTTTTATTTAAATAGGCACCTCACAAATACACATTTCTATGACAACCAAACCCCTGAATTTTTCATACTGCGAAACACATACATGTTTCTCATATAATGAACTGATTGTGCTGTAGTTATATTTTCTATTATGGATATACCAGCATCAAATTATTTTAACAAAATAAGGAAAAAAAGAGAAACTGTGGAATTATGACTCATGGGATCACAGATTTAAAAGGAAAAAAAAACTTAGAAATTTAACTGAGAAATGAAAATCAGAGAGTGAGCTGGCATTTTTTCAAACTAACCCCATCCTTAATGCTAAAGCATCTTCATCTTCCATAGTACATTCAGACAGAGTTTCATAAAAAAGCATTTCAATTTAATTTAAATTGGCTGAAACAATCAGATAGCTTTTTCTCTCCTAAATGACTTGCTTTTGCAATGGATGTAAAAGCTATTAGCTTTTTTTTCCTAAAAGTAGATATGAGGTATGAGGATTTTGTCTCTTGAGATACACTCTGATTATTAATAAAGAGGTTGTGAAAACTGAACATGACTTTCAGCCAACACAGTAACACTGACTTTGTTAAGTGACAAGTGACATTAAGAGCCCTTGAGAGGCAGATTTCTGTCAGAGGAAGGAGATACATGTTAGTGTAAAGGGAATAAAATATTACCATTATAGAGAAGTTTAATTTCATTTCTTACCTGAGGATTAGAGTAAACTGAAGAGAACTTGTTGTTCAAGAGATTGTTACGACATCTGACTTTGTTAAACTCCTGTCTGACTGGTTGGTCATAAAGAACGCCATGATCCTTTTCCATTTTCTTCAAATTCTCAAGCTTCTTATTCACTTTCTGCCTCTAGTCTATGCCTTGTAATGGTGACATAAATATTTCCACATTGATTATCTATTTCCTCTCATTTATGGTGCTGCAAAATATTAAACTCCACAGTAATTTGATGGCATATTCAGGTGTCATGCCTTGGATCTTGGCATTGCTCAAAAGAGCTTTGTCTCTCAAATCTCTGGTTTAATCATAAACTTCCGTCTTTCAGTCTTTCTTATAACAGCTCCTTTCCTCTCTTCTCAAATGCCTGGTGTTTCTGATTGACACCAGTTTCTGTGATTATATAATCTCCAACTAAATTAAGGTAACATAGTAATTTCATAATGCATTGCTTCTGGAATTCTTTAATCCACCACAAATTCCCTGATATTTTTGTATCAGTAATTTTTAACAATCAGTATTCTGTATTGTTGGTTTTGAGTTTTAGGAGAAAGTAGAGAACTTGGTTAGTGGAACCTATTATTAATTTGACTTTTTTAAATTCTTTGAGCCCTTTCGTTCATTCAGGAATAGTTAAATAAAGTCATTCCTTATGTCTTATGTACATTGTCTGTTCTTTCTCTCGAGGTGATTCAATTCTCACTTCTGTGAAAATGGTCTAAAATTGACAGCTCTAATTTTAATTTTCTAATGAATTCCCTGTGTACTAGTTCTTTCTCTCTCTCTCTTCTCTCTAGATAGATAAATAGATAGATAGATAACCTGCTAATTGATTCATTAAATCCAAAAATTAAAAAACAAAACAAAACATCTACTCCCTTCTATAACCAATTTTTACTACACACAAACCAATATATTTTCTATATAACGTTTAGACAAAATAATCCATTGCTCCAACCACTTATTTGTTCATTTATGCCATTATTTCTTTATTCAAAAATATTAGCCACCCACCAGCCAGGCACTGCCCTTGATGATATGACAGCAAAACGAATAAGGCATAGTACCTGTATTAAATGACTTAATAGTCTAGAATAGAAGATCTAGAGATAGGTATTTAAAAAGCATCATAGCAAGTTTAGTAATAACGCCCCACCCAAGAATGTTGCATAATAAGAATAGAACATAGAATACAATTTATAGAATAGGGAATACAAAGTGAAAGTAAATAAAAGAACACAATCAGAGGTGTGGATGTAGATAATATTTGTAGAATCTATTTGTGGCGAATTGGCTACATGTTATCTAAGTGATCAATTACCCCAAATAGACTCAAAATGTTATTTATTTTTTCTTTCTTTTTTTTTTTTTGCTGTCATCTCTTTCATATGGTTTGAGTCTTCTTGTATGTTCCTCTAGCACTTAGTATACATCTCTGTATCACATCTCACTGCAATTATAGATTTATTGTACATGTCATTGTCTTCCATGAACCAGGTTACTGATGTTAATAACATCATATTTTTCTTTATATCTCAGCATATAATTCAATGATTTGAACATATTTGACATTGTGTAAATGTTTGCTGAATGGAGCCATTAATCATCCAAGTTTCAATACCCTAAAGAACATGGCTTCTAAGGTCAAGGTCACAACACAAATGGTTGGATGTTAGACTCAGTTTATTTCTAGCACCATATACTTGAGCAATTATTTGAGCTCTCTTCCTCAGTTTCTTTACCTCTAGACTGGAAAATGACCTCCTTCAAGGATTATTGTGAAGATTAATTGATTTGAGCATTAACAGACCCTAACAATAGTCAGTGCTATATAAGATAGCTATTTTGTTATACACTTTCTTCCTCATTTTAAATAACTTCTACTCTTGTTCACACACACACAACACAATCTATTTTCCCTTACAACAGCTTTCAACTGGATTTTGTACCAGCACCTATCTCTTCTAATGTATTATTCACACTACTGTAAGAATTCATGACCTAAAACCAGATATAACCACATAATTTTCATCATGTGAATTTATATTGACTACAAGTCCATCCCTTTCAATCTAGTACTCAAGCATCTCAATAAAGTATAACAAACTCTTTTTTCATGAATTATTATTTTTAACAAGTTTTATTGAATTTTAATGCACAGACCATATGATTCACATACTTGAACTGTACAGTTCGATGTGATTTTTAGTATATTCATAAACAAGTACAGCCATCAACAGAGTTAATTTTAGAACATTTTCAACACCTCAAAAAATAATCCTACATCCTTTAGGTATCTCTTCCCCACTATTCCTCGGTCCCTTCCCATCCAGCCATAAGCAAACACTAATCTACTTTCTATCCCCTATTCTTTCATATGAATGGAATCATATAGTATGTGGTCTTTTATGACTGAGACTGACTTCCATCAGCAAACTGTTTTCAAGATTCATCCATTTTGTGGCATGTTGCAGTGCTTTGTTATTTTTTATGGCTGAATAGATTTTTATTGTAAAGATATACCACATTTTGTTTATCCATTTGTCCTTTGACTGACATTTTGGTTGTTTCTACCTTTTGGCTACTATGAGTAATGCTGCTATAAACATTTATGTACAAGCTTCTGTATGGGAATATATTGTTAGTTCTCTTGGTGAAATCTCTTAACAGTGGAATTGCTGGGTCATATGATAACTCTAAGTCTAAAAGTTTGAGGAACTGACAGACTGGTTCCCAAAGCTGCTGCATCATTGTGCATTTCAACCATATATATGGGTTCTGATTTCTCTCATTCCTTGCCAATGCTTGTTGTTATCTGTTTTTTTTTATTCTAGTCATCCTACCAGATTTGAAGTGGTATCTCACTGTGGTTTTGATTTACATTTCCCTGATGACTAATGTTGTTGAACATCTTCTCATGTACACACTGGCCATTTGTATATCTATCATCATCTTTAGAGAAATGTCTATTCAGAACCTTTGCCCATTTTTATTTGGATAAGTTTTTCTTTATTACTGAGTTAAAAAGTTTTTTTTTATATATTCTAGATACTAGTCTCTTATAGGATATATGATTAGCATATGTTTTCTCCAATTGTGTGGGTGGTCTTTTCACTTTCATTATGGTCCTTTGAAGCACAAACCAAACAAACCAAAAGGTTAAAAACAATTTGAATCAGGTCCAATCTACTATTTTCACAGCCAGGTAAATTTACGTTAAAATAGAAAATTACTTTAATACAATAAGTTTTAAAACAATTAAAATTTAAACAAAAAGAGAAAAAAGTCTTTTGATCCCAGGGAATCCAAATGGGATAAATTTACAGAGGCATTTGAAATTCTCATAAAGAACAATTAAAAACAACAGCAATGTCCTTCTTATCTCTGATAGATAAGTGTGTTCCACTTGTGTTCCAGCTATCTGCTCATGTAGTAAGGGTGGAGCCGACAGCCCAACCCTGGACATTCCCACACAGAGAGCTGCCATATGAAAAGGGTGACCACAAGCAGTCAACACCTCTGTGACCCAGACAGATGTTTAAATGTTGTGAAAGGGAAATGCCAACAGTTCTTTCCAGTTGCAGCATAAAGATAAATAAGAAGATCTATGAGAAATATTCAAGAGATTTTGGGAATGCTAAAGATGTAATGTCTAAGGAAATTACACCAAAGCTTCCAAAAGTACTAAATCCAAACTTTGTTCAGCTGGCAGCCAACTGCAAAGTGGCTCCCCTAAAGTGCTAGAGCATTTATCTGTATGGGGTTTCCACTTGGGATTTTCCTCATAAAACTTCTCAAGTATGCTCACTCTCCTTTTATCCACAGGTTAAAGCCATCTTTGGTAAAGGTAAACAGGAAACACTACCTTATCCCTAAAACACACCAGACAATATGATGTTGGCATGGTGAGGGTAAAAGTCAAGACATAGTCAATGAATTGGCTACAAGCTTTGTAGGTAAATGTCTTCTAAGGTAGATGTAAAACTGACTTTATCTTTTAACTCACAAAGCTGAAGTAACAAAGAAAAAGGCAAAAGCATATTCCGTCAGTTGACAAAGCTGATGATTAACCAAGAAAACCAACATTTTGGGGGAAAGACTTTATTTATTTATTTGAGTGAGAGAGCAAGCATTAGAGGGGGTGAGAGGGAGAAGCAGACTCTCCGCTGAGCAGGTAACCTGACATTGGGCTCCAATCCCAGGACGCTGAGATCATGATCCAAGCTGAAGGCAGATGCTTAACCTACTGAGCCACCCAGGCGCCCCTAGAATGCCAACTTTCATACTTTATATGCAGGAGCAAATAAACAGCACATCAAGTACAGACAGAGTAGAGTAAGTATGACATAGCCTACTATCATATTCCTTGGCTTTCCTTTCAGATTTACCAGAAGTGCTAAACTGAAATTCAGGTCTTGGGTCTCTCCAAGGAACAGTCATTTGCTTCCTCTAGTTCAGCTGCTAATCCAATGCCTGCTGGAATAAGGACTAGCAAATTCATCTTCTTTTCCAGAAGGACAAGTAATACAGCCACTGTGCAGCAGAGCCAAATCACCGCTTTGGTGGATATTCCAATCATGCTCTTGTTTTTCCTTCAGAAACTGTGTCATTTTTTAAATTCCAGGAAATCAAAAAGAAGATGAAATGCAGTAAACGAAGAAGGTTGAAGTTGGTGTCTGTAAAAATTCCTTTCACCTCTTCAGCAACTGTCTTTGAAAACCCAAACTACTGCAAGGAGAACATGGAATCTTGCTCAGGAATCCAGAAGGATATTCTCCCCAGTGAGATCTTTTTGTAGGACACTGTGAGAGGTAGCCCAGTAGTAGAATTATTTATGAATTTATGATCATCAAATCCTTCACTTGATTGCTCTGCTGAACTATGAACAGAATAGGGAAGTAACATACATTTTTTTCTAACTTGATCATCTTAACTATCCAAGCACATGAACAGTAAGAGAGAACTCATCAAAAACAACGTCATCTGCCATCATATTTAGTTATTCTTGGCCTCCAGTGAAAAAATGGACTCATTCAAGGCATTTATCCACCTCTTTTCAGCTTCCATTTGTGATGTAACAGATTCCCCTGCAAGAAGATTGATTTCTTTGGGTTTTGTGACTATGTAGGAGATCAGAAGATTTATAAAGTGCACTTGTTTCCCATTACACCAAGGTAAATTTCCAGCATGATGGAGAAAAATGTAGGTATATAGCATCCCACTCTTTCTTGTTTTCCTTGGTTTGGAAACATTAACTGCCCTATCACATTTGTACTCCACATCAAAATCTTCATTTCAATACCAAATAGACATTGTTCGCAGCACCAAAGGTGAACCCTGTGGTGGTATATACACTCAGCTGAAATTCAGGCTTCCTGGTCAGGTAGAGTTAAGATATAGTTCTCTTGCTGGCACATGGGACGCTGTAGACACGGCCATCCATAAGGAACACACTGCTGAGCCATGAAGGAGCTGCGGTCGCTTCACAAGGTGCCTGTTGCACCCTCCTCACTCACATATACACTGTGACTACCTCAGGAGAACCAAGAGCTTGGGTGCTGCTCTTGACCTCTCTGAGCCCTGAATGCTCCCACTTGCCTTGGGTTTCACCTAAGTGCTGCAGGTCTGCTTCTGGAAATTCAAATTATCTATTTTATCTTTTGTTGCTGAACTTTTGTTGTCCTATTTAATAATTCTTTGTCAAACCTAACGTCATAAAGATTTACTTCTATATTTTTGAGAGTTGTATAGTTTTAGCTCTTATATTTAGGTCTTGGATCAATTTTGAGTAAATTCTTGTATATGTTGTAAGGTAAGAGTCCAGCTTCATTCTTTTATATATGCTGTTGGTCTCAGAATCGTTTGTTGAAGTCTATTCATTAAATGACCTTTACACTCTTGTGGGAAAACACTTGACTCTAGATGTAGTTTCTGGACTCTCATTTCTAGTTCACTGATCTATATATCTACCCTCATGTGACACTATTTTGGTTATCACTGCTTTGCAGTAGGTTTTGAAATGGAGGAGTTTGTGTCCTCCTACCTTGTTCTTTCTTTTTTCTTTTCTTCAAGATTGTTTTGCTATTTTGGGTCCCTTGCATTCCTATGTAAATTTTAAATCAGTTTGTTAATTTCTAAAAGAAGTTATCTGAGATTCTGACAGGAATTGCATTGAATCTCTGGGTCACTTTGAAGAGTATTACCAAAAGACTTATAAGAAAACATGGGATGTTTTTCTATTTATATTTATTCAGATCTTTAAAACAATTTCTAACATTGTGTTTTAGTTTCCAGAATGTAAGTTTTATACTTTGCTACATTTAATCCCATTTTATTATTTTTGATGCTCTTGTAAATAGAATTTCTTTACTAAATTTATTTTCAGATTGTTCATTCAAGTGTTTAGAAAAATAAATGGTTTTTCTGTACTGATCTGTATCTCATAACCTTACTGAATTATTATCTGTTCTAATAGTCTTCAGTGACTTCTTTAAGAATTTCTGTGTACAAGATCATCTGTGAATAGAGACAGTTTATTTCTTTTCCAATCGAAATACTTTCCATACCCCACTCCATCCCCACCCTTCCTTTCCTAATTTCTCTGGCTAGAACCTCCAGTACAATGTTGAATAGAAGCAGTGGGACTGGATTTCCTTGTCTTCTTGATCATAAAGGAAACATAGCTAATCTTTCTCCATTAAGTCTGATACCAACTGTCAGTTTTCAAGTTTGGAAAGTTTTTTCCCTTCCTAGTTTGTGTTAGTTTTTTTTTTTTTTTTCAAATAATTATGCTACATGCATTGAGATGATCTTTGCAGGGGTTTTTTATTCTATCAATTTGAATGGTGTTACATTAATTGATTGTTGGATATGAAACAAGCCTTCCATCACTGGTGTCAATTCCACTTGGTCACAGTATGTATATATTTTTATATGTTGCTAGGATTAGTTTGCTAATATTTTGTTGAGGATTTTGCATCCATATTCATAAGAGATATTGGTACAGAATATTCCTTCCTTGTGATTTCTTTGTCTGGTTTTGATATAATACTGGCTTCATAAAATAAATTGAGAAGTGTTCTCTCCTCTTCTATTTGGTGGAAGTTTATAAAGAATTGGTATTCTTTGAACATGTGGTAGAATTCAGGAGTGAAGTCATCTGGGCCTGGTGTTTGTTGGTAGTTTTTTTTTATTTTTAACTGAGCAATTTTTGGCACTTGTTATAGTTCTAATAAGATTGTCTATTTCATCTTGAGTCAGTTTTGGTAGCTTATGTCATTCTAGGAATTTGTCCATTTTACCTAAGTCACCCAATTTGTTGGCATGCAGTTGTTCATAGTATGGCTTTACAACACTTTTTATTTCTGTAAGATTGGTAGCAACGTTCCCTCTTTCATTTCTGTTTCTAGCCATTTGAAACTTCTTTCTTTTTCCTTTGGTCAAACTAGTTAAAAGTTTGTCAATTTATTGGTCTTTTCAAAGAATTCTCGTTTGGTTTCATTGATTTTCTTTGTTTTCCTATTCTCTACTTCATTAATATTTTCTTTGATTTTTCTTCTTTATTCTTGCTTTAGGTTTAGCTTGCTCTTCATTTCCTAGAGTGTTAGGTAGATTATGAGGTCATTGATTTGAGATTTTTCTTTTTTCTTAATATAGGGCTTTACAGCTGTAAATTTTTTTTTCTAAGCACTGCTTTACTTGCATCCCATAAGTTTTCATGTATCTCTATTTTCATTCATCTAAAATTATTTTCTGATTTCCCTTTTGATTTTTTCTTTGACCCAGTGGTAACTTAGACATGTGTTTTTAAATTTCCACATAGTTGTGAGTTTCCTGAAATGTCAATTGTTGACTTTTAATTTATTTCATTGTTTTCAGAGAACATATTTTATATTATTTCTATTTTTTTGAATAGAGATTTCTTTTATGACCTTAGTGTATGGTCCAACCTAGAATATTCTATATGTCCTTGAAAAAAAAGAATATTCTGTTGTTGTTGGGTCATATGTTCTATAGCTTTCTGTAAGATCTATGTAACTTATAGTATTGTTCAAGTATTTTATTTCCTTGTTGATCTTTGGTCTAGTTCTATCCATTTGTGAAAGTGGATGTTATGGGTTGAATTGTGTCACTTTAAAAAGGATACATTGTGGTCTTAAGCCCCCAGTACCTGTGAATGTAATCATATTTGAAAACAGAGCTTTTGCATACTTAGTGAAGTTAAGATGAGGTCGTTAAGGTGGGTTTAATCCAGTAACCTAATACAGTATGACTAGTGTCCTAGTAAGGAAAGGAAACCTTGGACACAGTCACAGACACACAGGGAGAATGCAACTAAAAAACACAGAGAAACCCAGACAAAGAGGGAAGATAACCATGTGAAGATTGAGGTGGAAATCAGAATTATGCCCAGAGCTAAGGAACACCTGGGACTATCAAAGGTTAGAAGAGGCCAGGAAGGATATTTCCCTGCGGATTTGGAGGAAACATGATCCTACCAACACTTTCGTTTTCAACTTCTACTCTCCGGAACTGTGAAACAACAGATATGTATTTTTTCAGCCACATCGTTTGGGACACTTTTTTTATGGCAGCCCTAGGAAATTAATACACTAGAACATTGAAGTCTCCAATGATTATTGTTGAATCGTCCATTTCTTTCTTCGTTGTGTTATTTTTGCTTCATGTATTTTGATTCTCTGTTATTAGGTGATATTTTATAATTATTATATACTTCCTATGAATTAACCCTTTTATTATTATAAAATATCTCTTTATCTCTAGTAACATTTTTTTTTCTTTTAACATCTACATCACCTGTTATTCATATAGTCATTCCAAGTTTCTTGTGGTTGATATTTCAATAATGAAATTAAAATGCTAAATTAGAAAATATTCACTCAATGAAAAAGAAAGCAGTAAAAAACAGAAGAATATAAAAGATATGGGATATATAGTAAACAAAATGTAAAATGATAACTGCAATGTTCAATAACTATTTTTGAAATGTTTAAAATTAAGAAGTCTCACCTCCTCAAAATTCTGAAAGATTTTGTGCACAACTGCAATTATTTATTCCTAAAAGTGTTTGGTAGAATGTTTGGTAGAGTTTCCCTAGAATTCTCTAGGGAAATCATCTGGACCTAGAGTTCCTTTGGGCAATGTTTTTTAACTACAAAGCCAGTTTCTTTGATAGATTTTGGAATATTAAGTTATGTACTAATTATATTAACTCTGAGTAAGATACAGAGTTTGTGTCTTTTAAAGAATTCTTCTAGTTCATCTAAGTTTTTGACTATCAGAATGAAGTTGTTCATAATATTCCACAACAAAGTTTTAAATTTGTTTTTTGTTATTCTTGTTTTGTTTATTTGTTTTTTAGAGGGTTTTATTTTTATTTTTATTTTAGGGGTAGGGCAGAGGGAGAGAGAGACTCACAAGCAGAATCCATGCCCAGCCTGTGAGCTTGACTCGGGCCTTGATCCCACAACCCTGAGATCATGACCTGGGCCAAAATGAAGAGTCAGACACTTAACCAACTGAGCCACCTAGGAGCCCCAAAACTTCTAATATTTGCAAACTGTGTATTGATGCTCCCTCTCTCATTTCTGATATTGTTAATTTGTGTCTTTGCTCTTTTTTCTTCTTGCTTAGTATTCTTGGAGATTTAACAATTTTATTGTTGTTTTTTTTCCTAAAGATTTTATGTATTTATTTGAGACAGAGTGAGAAAAAGAGAGAGAGAAAGAGAGCATGAAAGGGGGGTGGGGCATAGGAAAAGGGAGAAACCGACTCGCTGCTGAGCAGGGAGCCTGATGTGGGGCTCTCTCCCAGGACCCTGAGATCATGACCTGAACCGAAGGCAGATGCTTAACTGAGCCACCCAAGTGCCCCAACAATTTCATTGTTTTAAAGAACCAGCTTTTGGTTTCATTGATATATTTATTATTAAATTTTTTTCTGTATCATTGCTTTCCTGTCTGATATTTATTTCTTTTCTTCTTTTTTAATTTACTATTCTTTTCATAGTATCTAAAGTTGGAAACTGAGGTCATTGATTTGTGAACTTTCTTCATTTTTAATCTAGATATTTAGGGACTCTATAAAGTTTTTCTGTAAGGACTATTTTAGCTTCAACCCAATAAATTTGGATAAAATGTTGATTGTGTTAGAAAACCATTATTAAGAAAAGCTTTATAAGTTGTCTCACAATATGTTTCTCCCTGACAATTCTTACTTGTACTGCATTATGTCCAATGAAATTCTATCACACATATTTATTGAATAGTTCTCTCTAGTAGTTAATCACATACAACTTTTCATGCATTTTAATGTTTCTTATGTATAAAACTTTTATATTTGACAAAATTTTATCTATTTAAAAGTAGAGATTGTAGTTTGTTGGGTTTTTTTTTTTTGAGATTGTAGGGTTTTTTTTAATGTGTCTATAAAACATCTAAATTCATGGCTATGAAAGAGAATGGCTTAAATTGAATTGATTTCAATTAATTTGAATTGACACATGGTCTGAATTTGCTGTGAAAGAAAACATAGTTGGAAAAATATGATGAAAACAACCAGATATAGATATAAGAAAAAAAGTTTTTATTTTCTTCACCACAGACAGGACTGAATCAGGGAATTTGTTTCCTTCAAAATGAACACACTATTTTTAAATTTTTATCAATCTGAGATAAGAGGAGAGTTAGGAAATTGATGAGAAAATCCATAAACCTATGAAAGCCTGGAGTTTACCATACAGGTAAATCATTTTGGTCTACATAATATATTGTATCAATTAGTGTCACTTTTGTTTTATCTTGTAATCATTTGTTGTTGTTGTTTTAAACAGTTTTCCAACAGAATTTCAAAAAGCAAAACAAGTATGTCGATAATTTTTCAGTCATCAAAAATATAGTTAGGCTTGATAGTATGCAATTATTTCCTATAATTCACTATTGTGCATCAAGTTGTATCAATTTTATAAAGGTTTATATGTTTTTAAAACTCACAGCATATGTTTAGAAACTACAGAAAATTACAAAAGCACATTTCTTGGTTTTAGCTATTTCTGTCAATTATGGGGAAAAAAAATCCACTAAGTAAATGCCTTCCTAGTACAACTACAAATCATTTGGGAAATTTTAAAAAATGATTTAAAAATTTACAATGCTGGAATTATTCAAGCATTGCTAACCTAATATAGATTCAACAATGACCTAAAATGGTGGTATTTTTCTGTTTTTTTCTAATATTGAGAATATCATTTTTTCTTGTTCTATTCAGTAGCATGCTATTGATTTTTTAGAAGCAAGATATAGCTAGCGATCATGTGCATTTCTTCTTATAAATACTCATGTTTTAGAATTATTACTGTTAAAAATTGACAAGTGTAAATAAATAATTGCATTAGGCAGATTAAAGAGTTTAGAGGACATTTAAAGATTGTGACTAAGGAAGATATCCACTGTTTTTAGCTCTGCAGTTATTTGCACTACAGTCCTTAGTGTTATCAGTTCCTGCAGAGACTTGGCACTCCTCAAATGTTCTCCATTGCTCTTCTTTTGCCCTACAGTTAAGATAAACCATAGACGATAAACAAGAAACAAGTTTAAATCACGATATTTATGGCATTTGGATCAATAACTAGCACTCTTAAGACAGAAAAATCAACTTTATAAAAGTCTTTCTAACAAGATTGCATGTTGTTCTTGAAAACATAGCTTTTGGTACATTAGGGATGCAATTAATAATAACTGAAAGTTTAGTGTTTCAGAAAACCCCTACAGAATAACAACAAAATTCTATAACTTATGTGTTTCAAAGGGGGAAGATGAATTTGAGAAAGTCTATCAGTCAATCATGAGTTATTCTACTAACTTTGGATAATTTTGTGCCTATTTTTATTTAAGGCAGACACTACTGGTGGTGTTTTGATCCATATACCTGGATGAGTTTGAAAATGCCTATATGACTCTAGTAGCCACAGTTACATACCTAGGCAAAAAAATTGTAATAACATCGTTAATAGGTAAAGTTTCTCTTGATGCAGTTTCCTTTGTTCTCCTCATCTCACTCATATTATAATCGTATCTTTCCCATTTCAACACATTTGGCAAACCAGTCCATTTTCCCTTGTCTTGTTCCTTAAATCAAAAAAGTTTTCCTATTCCCTATAACAAATTAAATGTAAGTCAGGGTGCTATGCTCTTATTTCTCTCAGAAATATTTAATAAGTGTAATATTTCCTTAAGAAGTGGCTAGCTTTCCTCCTGTTAAAAGACTTCCAGGTTAGAATGAAAGAAACGATTATTTTGTGCACAATTATCATTGAGAGTAAATCTGAAACCATACCAACAAAAAAGCTATACCAAACAATCCTTAGTGAAAAGCAACAACAAAAAATTACTTACATGGCATCTGAAAGACAAATCAACTAACTGGTTGGTTATGAAAACTTCTCTCTTATCCACTGGGTCAAGACCTGGCTTCTTTTATCTTTTCCCTTACCTTTCTTTCTTTTTGTCTGTGTAATTAAAACATTTAGTACTTTTTCTCTGGGCAAGCAGTTTGTTTCATTTTTATATACCTGGCAACTTTTCATTCATTACATTGTATCTTAATGGTGGACACTGTGAAATGTTGTTTCACAATCACTCTGTTTGCATAGGATGACTAAACATTTCTTTTGGTTTTTGATTGACATTATCTTTATTAATTTAATTTTTTTACTTTCAGTTTTGCACTTACTTGTCATTTGTTTATTATAGTCTTTTCCTAATAGATGATGACTTTCACAAACAAATTTGTTTGTGTATACTACAAAGTCATCAGTGTATACTAGTTATGAGGAATTAAGGATGATTTGCCTTATTAGTTATTAAAGCATAACACATAAACTATCATAGATGTATATGTGTGTGAGGTATGTGATACGTATATTAATATATATCTACCATATGCATAAATGGTACATCTCCATATGTGTGTATAAATGCATGTGTGTGTATATATATATGGGTGAGTATATTTATGATGAAGACGGCCCCCCATTTCATTGAGAAAGGTGTTCAGAAAACAGGTGATATAAAAATGTATCTCTTCATTACATTATTAATTCACTATCCTAAGCTGGAAGAAGGAAATACAATAAAATACAATAAAAATATCCTTGTAATCTAGGAATGAGATGATACATTTGAAGCCCATTGTAAGAGATGTTAATTGATATGATTACATCAAAGTCAGGATTTAGTTAAATGAAAAACACAATAGACACAATTTCCAGTCAGAGAGCATAAGAGGGAAGGATACTGAAATATATAAAATCATCAAGGGAATAATGTTGGAAAATTAATAAGAATAAAGTTTTGTATTTCAATCTAATCTAACAAAAATATAAAGCTGAATAAAGTCAACTGTTGGTAAGATTGTAGAAAAAACTGACCATTGCCATATTGTTGATCTTTTTAGATTTAGGCATTTGAATGAGTAAATAGTAGCTGTTAAAAAAAAAAAAAAACTGTTAGAAACGTCCAACATGGGGCGCCTGGGTGGCTCAGTTGGTTAAGCGACTGCCTTCGGCTCTGGTCATGATCCTGGAGTCCCAGGATCGAGTCCCGCATCGGGCTCCCTGCTCAGCAGGGAGTCTGCTTCTCCCTCTGACCCTCTCCCCTCTCGTGCTCTCTATCTCTCATTCTCTCTCTCTCAAATAAAAAAAAAAATCTTAAAAAAAGAAACGTCCAACATAACAGCTATTCTATACATATCTGTGAATCTGTCAGCATTCAGGCAAATTAAGTATTCACATAATCCCAGTATTTCTATTCCTCAGTAGTAGATGTATCCCAGAAAGATTATCCTACTGTTCTCTGGGTTCTCTGTACAAGGATGCTCTTCCATTGTTACTAGTGACATCAGAGAGTCATCAGTAGTCTGGATTTCCATCTGTGCGGGAGTTAAAGTAAAATGTGGACACACACTATGAAGAGGAATGTGGCAGCAAGCATTAGCAGACTCTACTAAAGCAGGCTGTTATGATATACAGATAGCTATTTAAGGAATAGTACCAGCCCAAATTATACATCCACTAGTGAATCAATAAACAAAATGTGGTATGTTCGCACAACGGAACACTATATAAAAGTAAAAAGGAGTGAGTGCTGACACATTTAACAAAAGCCTCATGCTAAGTGAAAAATCCAGACACATGTAAGTATATATGATTCCAGAGGATATGAAATTGTGGGTGATAGAAGAGAATTGAATGGCAGTCTGAACACTTCTGAAAGAAATGGTGAGAGTCATGTACTAGAAGATCTTATGTCTGGGGATGCTGGGAAGAAGGAAGGTGTTTGTGATTTATCCCTGATGTCTTTTTAATGGCACTTATTGACAGCTTCTGTATGTCAGGTGAAATGTTACTGCACAGTTGCTGATGCAAACATAATTGTCTCCAGAGTTATAGCATATCGGCTCCTTTTGGTATTAAGAAATGAGATGTAATTTATTCTCAAGCTGGTACATTTTGGCTGCCTTCCACCTATTTCCAGAAGTAAGATGTGCCTAGTGAGTATGTACTGGTATCAATTATTGTCCTAAATGCATTAGAGATGTGATATCACTTCTTTCTCCCTGATCCAAGGGAATTCTCCTTGTAGCTCTATAAAAACATTGGGAGTGGGTCATAGAGAAAACTCAGTGTGATATACAGCTTATATATTGAATTATTTGTCTATGATTCTGTTGATTCTTTTTAAGTGGTAGAACAGCACCAGTATACACTAATGGAGTGAACTTCACAATATATGTAAGTCAAGTCACTAAGCTGTACACCTTAAACATATGCAATGCTGTATGTCAATCATCTCTCAATAAAACTGAAAAACAAAACCCACCAAAAATTGAATGGAATTAATCGATATATGGTGATATTCAATGTTTTAAAAATATGTTCATTAAATTGAAAAAATACAATGGTTTTATGATAATTGTTCTTAAATATTGTTCAGTTAATTTTGGATAATAGAAATTATTGTAAGGATTTTTTTTCGAGTAAACATGTTCGCAATCCAGAATATGTTGAACCATTTTCCAAAATATAGCATGCTCAAAATCCTAGCATTTACATATATCTGGATATGTGAGAAAGTTTTCCTTACAAGTTTGCTCCATTCAAGCAGAACCATTTCCACCAGGAGGTAAGAGTCTCAATGAACTATTAGCTATGAGTGTCCCCAGAGCACTTAAAGATCCTTGAAGTCAGGAAATAGCAACTTGGAAGAGGAGTCAGCATTGTGACAGGGGCAACTGACTCTGATCATCAGGAGTTAAGAATGTTGTTAAGAAATGGGGAATGGGGGATTGTTTAGCTTGCAGGCTAATACCTGG
The DNA here is from genome assembly GCF_009762305.2 of Zalophus californianus. NCBI lineage: Eukaryota > Metazoa > Chordata > Mammalia > Carnivora > Otariidae > Zalophus > Zalophus californianus. Next base: position 18,009,785 of record NC_045604.1, read on the forward strand.
GTACTTCTTGGTACTCCCTGGTCCAGTTTTTATTGTAAATGCACAAGCACAGCAACTCCAGATTAAGATGGTCATGGTGGTCAGGTGCTCAAACTCAGTGATGAAACTACAAGATAAATCTTGGGTGATTGTGCTTATTAATTTGGTTGGGAAAATACTGATGTTACTATGGCCACCCACTATATAAGATTGATGAAATTGCCTACATGCATTGTTTTTAAACTTCTGCTTAAACAGCATCATATAAAATACAAAAATGTTTATGCCTTTGTTTTTATAACTTTGCGTCTTAGCGTATTTTTTAAATTTGGCTGTAACTAAAAATCAGAGTCTAATTAATTCAGTGGCCTCAATTAATATCTGTAATCATGGTTCATTTATGTGAAATAATTTTGACCTTGGCAACAGATATTCTTTAATTGTTTAAAGTAATTTTATATTCCTAAAAGAGATCAGTATTTTTATAAACTTTTCAAATTGTTTTGAGAACGATTGGTTTAGAAGATAAAGTTGTGCACACATATCTGTGACCCAGGGCAAAGTGCTGGTTACTTTATCTTAAAGAGAACATAAGTGAATCATGGATCATGAAACACTACATCAAAAACTAATGATGTAATGTATTGTGATCAACATAACATAATAAAAAAATAAAAAAAAGACATCTGTAACTGAAGAAACTAGTTGAACGCCAGGCATATACAAATCAATCAGTATAAACAAACAAAAAAACCAAAAAACCAAAAAACATTGTGGCTGCTGAAAATGATTCAAAAATTCCCATTCTGATATTAATTAGGAGATAATTGCTTATGAAATACAACATATCTTTAAATCTAATATAAAGTACAAAGTTAACATTGTCATCAAGGGAAGTCACTTATCTATAAATGAAAAACATGAAATTTAGGGTTTTTTTTTAATAAAAATTTTCGGTGTTAAAAAAAAAAGAGAAAGGGGGGCGCCTGGGTGGCTAGATGGTTAAGCTTCTGCCTTCAGCTCAGCTCATGATCCCGGGGTCCTGGGATCGAGCCCCACATCGGGCTCCTGGCTCAGCGGGGAGCCTGCTTCTCCTTCTCCCTCTGCCTCTCTCCGTGCTCATGCTCTCGCTCTCTCTGTATCTCTGTGTCTCAAATGAATAAATAAAAAAAATCTTTAAAAAAAAATGAGAGAGAGAGAACGTATGTGATACAATGAAAGTTCAAAGAAAGTAGAGTTAGGTCACTCCCATGGCTGCCAATACTTCCAAGGCCTTAAATAGGTGCTAATCCGTCCTCCCAAGGTTGCTGGTCACCTGTGCAAATCTCAGTATGGGCTTTTAAAACTTAATGCATTATACTGATCTCCCATTATAATTGAGAGTTTTGGAAGTTTCATTCTTTGAGGAAGTTTTCTCAGATTAATCCAGTAAATGTTTATTATTTACCTCTAATCATCCTATATAGAAACAAATTATTTCTGAGAAAAAAATTGACAAACCTCCAATTTTGTTTCTACATGTCTTTAGATATTACCTACAAATTATAATCAATGCCTTACTTTCCATTTATAGTTATTTAAACCTTCTTTTAAAACTTAATTTATCCTTGTTCATTTGTGCTATTTATTATTGCCATAAATAGAAGCTCTAATGTAGAAAAACTGTCCATACATATCTAAAAATTTCGCGATAAAATACTAGTACAGTGCTGTACATGATTATATATTTAATATACTATTTGGTTGAATGTAGCAATTAGCTTTTATCAAAGCATGTAAATATTGCATGTTTTACAGCCAAACCATAAATTGTTACAGCTATTTTAATGGATCAGGTCAATGATATTAAAAAGAAATCCATCACATCAAATGTCACTTGGAGAGAAAAAAAGTCCTGAAACACAGTTTGCATGCTTTATAGATCCTGCTACTTCTGTATTATTGGCAATTTTTGAGTTAACATCTCTTATAAAAGCTATATTCTGTCAATGAATTATGGTCTGAAGGAAACTTAGCTAATAGTTTTACTCTCCATCATAGTAAATTCTACCCGTAATAAAATAAATAAAGAAAACACATTCCTGGGGACAAGGTGTTATAGTTTATGACTAGGCAGCAAACTGTTTTACTTTGTCACCCAGAATGAAGGAAACATTTGAATATTTAAATCAATATTATTTATAGAAAAAATCAACCAATATAAATAATAAATTGAATAAATAAATTACCTCTCTATGAAAGACAATTTTTTATTTTTCTAATATTCTATGTAGGTTTTGTATTTCTTGTATTGTTCACCTGCGTGTCTTATAAATATTCCTGTTTAATGGTCTTTCATGATTCATGATCTGTCATGGATGAGATCACCTGAATATAGACTTGTTATTACTACTCATGTTTATCATAACAGGAAACTCATTCATCTAATAAAAATAATCTGCAATAACAAGATGTTACCTTTTTCTCATTAAAACAATAGAGAAAATAGAAATGTCATTTCTTAGCTATTCTGTTCATAATAAAAAATATGACAAATAATGAGACATGATTTCAGAAATATAAGAAGAGAGGCAGATCATGAAGAGCCCTGTATAATATACTAACGGCTTTGATTGTGTGAACTGGAAAGACACTGGAAAAGTATAACCATACAAGTGACAAAGGAAGATTTTTATTATTGCAGAATTACTCTGGATGCTGTGTTAACAACGAAGGACAGAGGAGCAAAGCAGAAGGAGAAAGATAATTTAGAAGGCTATTGATAAAATTCAAGGAGGTAACGGCATGGTCAAAGAAATGGCCGCAGATTATAGTATTAGATGCCATTCATTCCAGGCATATGTTAAGGTTTAAAACCTGAGCATATGCCAGAGTAGAGTGGTCCCTAACATCAAAGAAGAAGTCTTTTGAAGAAATTGTGTTATTGTTTCTGTTTTTCCTGTTTGTATGTTTGCTTTCTGGCAAGGGTGAGGAGGATATTAGGATCTCATATTTGAACATATTAGCTTGGAGGTGCATTTTAAACAACATTCAAGTAAACTACTTGGAAAAAATGAGTCTAGATTCAAGGGAGGGCTTCAGGCTGGATACGTGCTTTGGGAAGCATCAAAATAAGATAGTATTTTTAGTAATGAGACTGAATGAAATCACCTAGGTGTCAATGTAGATTAAGAAATTGTTCAAGGAAGAAACCCTGGAGCATTCTTTAATAGCTTTCCTGAAATATTTTTGTCATATAAAACCTATATTTATGGTGTATAACTTGATGAGGTGATATATGTATATATTGTCAAACATTACTACAATCAAGCTAATTAACATATTTATCACTTTTACATAGTGCCCACTGTGTGTGTGTGGTGAGAAGACTTATTTTAAGATCTATCTTCTGAAATTTGAAGTATACAATATAGTGTTGTTAAATATCTTCATCATGCTATACTTTTGATTTCTAGAATTTACTCATCCAGCATAAGTGAACCTTTGTACACTTTAACCAACATCACCCCATTTTTCTTCCCTCCAGCCCCATTCTAACTCTATATATCTATGAGTTTGATTATTTTAGATTCCATATGTGAGATCATGCAATATTTCTTTTTCTGTGTATATAAGTAATATTCCATTTAGCATAATGTCCTCCATTTCCATCCATGTTATCTCAAAATGACAAAATTTCCTTTTTTATGTATGAAGAATAATCCATTGTGTGTATTATATTATATATATAATATATTACATATATATTTATATATATATAAATATATCTATCTATCTATATATATATATAGAGAGAGAGAGAGGCATCTGTCTATCCTTAAAACATTTTCTTTATTCATTCATCTGTCCAATAACACAGGTTGTTTCTATATCTTGGCTATTGTGAATAATGCTGCAGTGAACATGAACAGACAGCTGTATCTTCACAATCCTGATTTCAGATGATCTGAATATATACCCAGAAATTGCATTTCTGGATCACATGGTAATTCTATTTTTAGTTACTTGAGGAACTGCCATACTGTTTTCTATAATGGCTGCGCTCATTTACATTCCGACCAGAAGTGTACAAAGGTTCCTTTTCTCCATATAGTCACCAGCACTTTTTATCCATTGTCTTTTTTATAATTACTATTCTAAGGTAACCTCCTATTGAGGTTTTAATTTGCATTTTCCTGTTGCTTAGAGATATTGAGCACTTTTTACATCTGTTAGTCAACTAAATTTTTTTTTAAGAACTTTCTATCTAGTGTCCTTTATCCATTTTATTAATTGGGTTATTTGTATTTTGGTATTGCACTGATATGAATTCATTATATATTTTATATGTTAACGCTATTGGATATATGGCTTCCAAATACTTCTCCCATTTTATAGATTCTCTTTCCATTCTGTTGATTATTTCCTTTGCTGTACAGTGGCTTTTTAGCTTAAAGTAATCCCGTTTGTCTATTTTTGCTTTTGTTCCTGTGCTTTGGGTCTCATATCCAAACAATTATTGCCGAAATTAGTGTCAAGGTTTTCCCTTTTGTTTTTTTCTGGGAGTTTTGTAGTTTCAGGTCTTACATATAAGTCTTTAATACATTTTGAGTTGATTTTGGTGTATGGTACGATAGTGGTTCCATTTCATTCTTTTGCATGTAGATATTCAGTTTTCCCAACAGCATTTGTTGAAGGGACTATCTTTTCCTCATTGTTTGTTCTTGGCCCCCTTGTGAAAGATCAGCTGAGTAGAAACATGTGGGTCTATTTCTGGGTTCTCTACACTGTTCCAGTGGCATATACATTTTTTTTATGCTAGTATCATACTACTTTTATTACTATAGCTTTGTAATATAATTCGAAGTCAGGAAGTGTAATGCCTCCAGCTTTGTTTTCTTCTCAAGATTGTTTTGCTTATTCAGGGTTTTGGGGTTCTATTTATATTTTAAGGATTGTTTTTCCTATTTTTGTAAAAATTGTCATGGGGTTTTGAAAGGGGTGCATTAAATTTGTAGATCACTTCTAGTAGTATAAATATTTTAATAATATTAATTCTTCTAACCCATGAATGCGTGATCTTTCCATTTATTTATGTCTTTTTAAATTTCCTTTATTAGCATTTTATAGTCTCATGCCCAAGTCTTTCATTCCTTTAGGTGAGTCAGTTCCTAAGTATTTTATTCTTTTTGTTGCTAATATTTATGTGACTTTAAAAAATTTTCCTATCAGATAGTCCAGTGTTAGTTGAACACATTTTCTTATACTTATTGACCATTTATATGTCTCCTTTGGAAAAATGTCTATTCGGATCCTTTGCCCATATTAAAATTGGATTATTTGCTCTTTTGCTATTTAGTTGTATGAGTACTTCATATACTGTGTATATTAGCCCCTTATCAGGTATACGGTCTGCCAGTTTTTCTTCTATTTTGTAGGTTATCTTTTCAATGTATTGATTGTTTTCATTTCTGTGTAATAACAATTCTCTAGTATTTAAAAAAGTTTTCTATTAATACAGTAATACATATTTAATTTATAACAGCTATGATTTTTATTTATTTTTGCGTATAAAACTTTACATAATGTATATAACTTTATAAATTTAAAGATAACTATACACCCATGAAACCATCACCCCAATCTCTGCCATAAACCTATATGTCACCTCTGGAAGTTTCCTCTCATCCTTCTATAATTATGATTATGATTATTTATAATATGAATACTTAACATAAGATCCATCCTCTTAGAAAAATTTCAAAAATATAAAACAGTCTTGTTAACTATATTCATTATACTGCACAATAGATATTTAGAATTTAGTCGTCTTGTATAACCAAACTTTGTGACCTTTGACTAATACCTCCTCTTTCCCCTTCTCCCAGCCCCTGGAAAACACCATTTTGCTGTCTACTTCTATACATTTGACTATTTTCAATTTTTTATGAATGCTATCATGTAGTATTTGTCCTTCTGTGTCTGACTTATTTCACTTAGCATAATGTCTAGGTTTATGCATACTGTCACAAATGGCAAGATTTCCTTTACTTTTAAGACTGAATAATATTCCATTTTATGTATACACCACATTTTCTTTATCCATCCGCGTGTTAACTGATACTTGGTTTGTCCCCATGACTTGATTATTGTGGATTATTTTGCAATGATATGAAGTGCAGATATTTCTTCCAGGTACTGATTTCAATTCCTTTGGGTGTGCACCCAGAAGTGGGATTGCTAGATCATATGGAAGTTCTATTTTTAATTTTTTGAGGAAACTCCATACTATTTTCCATAATGACTCTACCAATATATATTTCTTCCAACAGTGTATGCCTTTCCTTTTCTCCATATTCTCACCAACATTTGTTATCTTTTTTTTTTTTTAGTAAAAGTCATCCTAACAGTATGACATGATATCTCACTGTGGTTTTGATTTGCATTTCCCTTATGATTAGTTATGTTGAGCCTCTTTGTTCATATGTGTTAGTCACTGTATGTTTCTTGGGAGAAATATTTACTCATTTCCTTTGCCTGTTTTTAAGTTGGATTACCTGGGTTTTTACATTGAGTGGTAGGAGTTTTTTACATATTTTGTATATTAACATTTTATTGGATATATAGATTTGCAAATATTTTCTCCCGTTCTGTAGGTTGTCTTTTCATTTTGTTGATTGTTTCCTTTGTTGTGCAGAAACTTCTTAGTTTGATATAATCTCACTTGTCTATATTTTCTTTTATTGCTTGTGTTTTTCGTATCATGTTCAAGAAATCATTGCCTAGGCCAATGTCTGGAAGCTTTTTCACTATGTTGTCTTCTATGAGTTTTATGGTTTCAGATCTTACATTTAAGTCTTTAATCCATTAATGACTCTGACTCTTTATAGTGTTTCTTTTTCCATTCCTGGTATTAATTGAAGTGTTGCCAACTCAGAGTAAAGGTCATTTTAGTTCTTGTAACATGTTGAACAATTTATACCCATAGGCATTTTGAAATTAAGTGATATTCAAAGGTGAACACTTTGTAATAGATAGGATTGATATTAGTTCTTCATATTTTGCAAAACAATTTTACTAACTATAATTAGTACCTAATCCTCTTTTTTTAAAGTTTAAGAAAACCAGAACACTCTAACATTATTTGGTCATTTACTTATTCCGGTAACTTTTAGAGCACCTAGAGTTTTATGAATATTTAATTTATGATGGTAATGAAACTGTTAGATAGAAAAATCTTAATTTTAGTAGAAATATATGCAGGATCAATAATCTTAAATGTTAATAGTCTAACCTTGAACAGCATACACTATCAACAATCTAGACTTCTATTCAGATACAGATAACATCTTTTTGGCAAATTTTAATGGCTTGTTAGAGCAACATATATTGGTTAAATAAATATTTAGGTTCATTTTATTAGGTATTGAAGAGAAATTTTTAAGTAACTATAGCAAGGAATGATGAATATGTGCATAAACTTTCAGTTTGACGCTTCAGATTTTGGCATAGATTTTTTTTCAGACTGCTCTGTTAAGTGATTGCTATATATATGTTAAGACTTACTGGAGAAATAAGTATTTCATAGGTATGTTATTGGTATTTTATAAACAATTATTAAATGTGTATATATTAGCAAGCAGGTCTTCTGGTAGTGACAAATGGTATAATGGAAACCAGAAGTATAAGTTATTCCATCTTCCATTTTATATTCTCTCTATCCCACCTATAAAAAGTTTCTTTTTGGAGGGTAAAAAGAAGACTAGGGAGAATATAATCATTTATTGTGCAATTCTGAGCCATTTTTATTTGTTCCATGTCATGATGAATATAAGAAAGCAAGATTCATAGAAGACAAAAGTAGCACAAATCAATATTCAAAGCATAATGATTCACTTTTAGTCCCTTTCACAGAGTAAATACAGAGCAGAGTTGTATCTCCCACAATCATTTAAGGCTTAATTATTGTGTTTTACTTATTCTAGGAACTGGAAAGCAAATATATTTGCTAGAAATGAGGGTGTGTGTCATACATGAAGAAATTTTAGGGTTTTGCTATTAGGGTTTTTCTTTGGAGACAAAACAGATTATCAGTAGAAAATATAATACTTCTTAAACTGCAATTAAAATTTTTACAAATTAAAATTTATTACCTAAAATGGTATTACTGATCGTTATCACTGCTTGTATTTGTCTGTAGATATATAGAAGATTAGTACTAGGGATACAGAAAAGAAAAGATAGGATTGACTCAGAGAGGTAATTGACTGGCTAAATCACAGCAAACATGGGTGTGTAAAGAGATGACAAATTACAAATAATTGGTTGGGATTGATTAATCTCACAGGAAAAGTGAAGTCCAGAGAGAGAGAATAACCCAGGCAAATAAGTTTTAATTAATCATGTCTGGTTCTGATAAGAAAGAGCAGTTGAGGGCTTTGAGGTAGTTATGAGACTATATATTTAAGTATACTTATATACTTATAAGTATATAGTACATACTATATGTAGTATATAGCATATATAGTATATAGGCATGCATTATATATAGTGTGGTTTATTTTTTTTATTGGAAATTCTTGAGCTTGTGTTTTTGTTTGGTAATGGAAAATATAGGAGATATGTATTTCTTCTAAAATAGAAGAATCCTTAGTGTTGTGTTTTTAAGAAGTGCCCAAGTTTTCCAAAGTGAGTTTTGCACACAGAGCACCAGGTACATTGAAACTAGGTCTTTGGATAAATAACATCTATCATTAGACCTTTGTGCTTTTGAGATGGGTGCCATCTACATTTAATTCTGACACTTGCTTTCAGTAATTATTTTACTTAAATATATTTTTGTAAGAAATGGTAGAATTCATATAGAAACATTAGTTTCTGTAAATAAAGTAGAGATATGCTAAATTGCCAAATATATTTTTCAAAAGTGATTTATCAGTTTTGAAAATACATCTTCAGAAGAAAGCACCATCAAAGCACTGTAAGAAGGCAATTTTCTTTGAGTGGAGGTTACCAAATGAGTAATTGAAGAAATGGGTAAAACCAAAAGAAAATAGAACAGATGCAGGGGAAACAAGGGGGAAGAAATACACTCAAAAAGCAATTACAGGGCGCCTGGGTGGCTCAGATGGTTAAGCGTCTGCCTTCAGCTCAGGTCATGATCCCAGGCTCCTGGGATCAAGTCCCGCATCGGGCTCCCTCCTCCTTGGGAGCCTGCTTCTCTCTCTCTCTCTCTCTGTCTCTCATGAATAAATAAATAAAATCTTAAAAAAAAAGCAATTACAAAAATGAAAAACTACTGTCATTTGGCTTATTCACATTTTTTAAAACATTGCACATTCTACGTTCATTTTTGAAATAAAAGCTGTTAAAAGGTTTTTATTTAACTCCTCTTTAGCTCATCTCAGTTGTATGTGAGAAGATTTATCTAACTTTTACCTTTTCTTTTATGTGTGCACTTTCTGCAAAACATAAACTGCTTTGGCTTATGCATTATTCTTTTAGGGTATAAGGGGAGCATTGGTTTGACTTTTTGACATGCTGTTTGATTGGCTTGAAATAGTTCATGTGTTCACAATATAAGCAGAATGCGCCAGAAAGAGTCTGCCACAGAGCTGTCCTCCTTATGTGCCTCTGACAGACCCAGGCTTTAGTGAAGCAACTTGCTGCACAATGCTACAGCAGTCCTTAGACGCATTTCATTCAGTCAGTCAGAAAACACCCACTGAACACCTGCCACATCAGTGGGTATTTCTGTAAGCGAACAAAACTCCTTTCATGGACTTTATATTCTAGTGGTGACAAACAACCAAATTTTTCAAAGTTAATCTTACAATCGCTTAAAAAGCAATATGTGCTATGGAGAAAAAGGTGACAGAGACCTAAGATAAATATCACTAAAAGGGATGCACTTTTAAAAAGAGTGATCAGGGTAAGCCACTTGGAAGAGGTTGACCTTGAAGCAAAGACTGGAAGAGGGTGAAGAAGGAAGTGGTGTGGATATAGGAGGGTTGGGGTGGGGGGAGCACTCCCTTCAGAGAGAACTTGAAATGAAAAAGCTCTGAAGCAAGTAATTGGTATTGACACACCCTAAGTAGCTGTTAATCAACAAATAGGATAAATAACATGGACTGTCTGTAAGAAATGGCCATGGTCAGGAGCCACATGTCCATGACAAAGGTGGATGAACAGATGCTTGCGAGAATGAATGAAGGTAACCCGACTTAAATTGGAGTCAGAAGCCAGGAAGGGAGAGCTCTCACACAAGTACCTCTTCTCTCAACTTACAAGACCAGCAAGAAGAAGGAAGATTTCCATGTGCCTCAGGGAAAAAGAGTTAAGTTAGTCTTTCCTAACAATGCCCTTTTTTTCCCCAATATTTACCATGATCTTTTTGTAGTTGCAACATAATGCCCCCAGATTTAGAAGAAATATAGCAAGGAGAAATTACACCAATTTTATATTGTGACTTTATAGGAGTGTCTCAGCATCTAAATATTTTCTTTGACCTCTTTATTTCAGGTACTTCACAGCAATGATCATCCGCCCCTCACTATACCAAAGCATGAAAACAGATTGCCTTAAATAGAAAGGTTGATTACTTCCTGGAGCCATTTCTCCCTAGGAGACATGTCCTTTGAAAATGTTCTGCATTAGAAAATATATTTCATCACATAGCATTCAGAATTGTTTTTTAAAATGAGTAAACAGGAAAACAGTTTCATGAAGGAAAGAGAATTTGTTGAAATTATTGTAATCCCCAAGGCATTTTATACTCTTATTAAAAGCATGGCAATTTAATATGAAATTCTTTGAAAATATTATATCACTTTTGAAAGTAGGGGCAACAGAGTTTAAGGTTTAAGAAATGTCTTTTAGGGAGACAGAATTTATGTTGAATGTTGAAATGTTTACACCGTTCTGAGCTGTCTAAATACTCCTTAGCGAGCTTGCAACTTATGGTCCATCATTTAAGTCCTTTTTGTTCTTGATAACCATTTACTTGCTTTACTGTGACATTATAGATTGAATTTTAACACTCACATTTTTACTTTTAGCACAATAGCTACTTAACGTCAGACACTAATTTCAGAACTTAAAAGCTATGGGATTTGGATCGATCTATTTAACTTCTTTATATGTAAATTTGAAGTAATAATATGTTTCTTAGAGGATAATGGAGATTTAATGAAAATTTTGCATAAAGAACTTATATATATTGTGTCTTAAGTCCAACTGATGCTTGGTGAATATGCGTTCTAATAATATTTGTTGAATAAATGGATGCTTTCTGTGCTTCCCTATAGCTTTTCAGTCTTAGAAAACCTGGGCTGAATATGAAAATCTACTACATTATCTATGATATTAGACTGTCTCTACCATATGGTAGGGGTTACAAAGTAGAGTAACATGCCTTTCCAGAATCTTCACTGAGGTCACAAGTTCTGGTTTCTTGACCTTATCTGTCATACCTTAATATGTAAATACCTTAAAATAAACCTATATTTACTACTACTTCCTGTTGTCCAAGTTCTATCTGATGTCATCAACTCAGGGATTCAGAATATTTTTTGGAATTGTGGAATCACTATGTTTTACTTTGTCTTACATTTCATGACAGAATAATAAAATGAATATAAGCATGTGGTAAGACTCTCAAGATGAACTGTGATCTCTAAAGGGTGAAACCAAACTTATTCCAATTTTATTTCTTTTTTTTATTCATTCATTTGAGAGAGAGAGAGAACAAGAGGGAAGGTCAGAGGGAGATGGAGAAGAAGATTGAGCCTGCCACAGGGCTCAATCCTAGGACCCCGGGATCATGACCTGAGCCAAAGGCAGACTTTTAACCAATTAAGCCACCCAGGCACTCCATCCAATTTTCTGCTATTGAGATAGAAGAGGTAGGGAGGGAACACTTTTGAATTCAATAGCTGCATGCCAGATGTGTTTGTTTTTGCAATGAGCCAATCATATAATGTGTTAGAATCACAGTCCCCAAATCTCTCAAGTTATATAGCAAAATGAAAAGATCAATACATGTGATAAGATTAGAATAAGATTTAAATTATTAAAGACAAAACGTATTTGGAACCATAAGACAGTTATAAATTACTGTGGAAAAATAAGATTTATAAAAGAAGGTAATGGACCTTACAAAGACATAGTAATTAAAAGGCACTGGGAAATAAAAGAAAGCTTATTAAAGCTGGAGAAAACTTAGTGTACTAGAAGACAGAATTGAGGGAAGAAATAAAAACAAAATGTGGAGAAAATAGAGACAGAATGTGAAAGATAAGTCAAAAAGCATAGAATAGAGTGAGAACAGGGAACTAAAAATAAATTCAGAGAAATTAGTGTTTGAGAACTTTCCAGAACAGACTGGATGCATGAAGTAACTACCTAAACAAGGGAACAAAAATAAAACCATACTTGCTAATGTCTTATGAAACTGGTGAAAATAAAAGACTCAAGATACCCTAGAACAATTACATGGAAAAAGAACACTTACTCCTAAGAATGTTAATTAATCTGTAAGCAGTCCTGTCAAAAACAAAATAGAGGTCAAAAAATGGAAAATTATATTTAAATACTGAAAGTTTCATTTTCGATCACATGCACAATCATACTAGCTCTCAAAAATTATGAAACTTTCAACTGAAAACGAGAAGCACATACTATTAATACCAAACTAAATATTATTAAGGCAAGAAAAGCACCATATAAAAAGCAAATAAAATCACCAATTCAGAAGAATAAGAAATTTAACTATCTGTCATATAAACACAACAAAGTATGCTAATCATTCGTAAAATAATAGGTTAACATAAAAATGAGCCAGAAAATAGAAAATATGAACAAAAATTAAGTTTTTTTATAATAGAGAGTAAAACCTATGCCAAGAAATTAATAAGAATTTTTCCATTATTTATGTGTTAACCCAGAGAGAACACCTTAAACAAATATTAAAAATGTCTGAATTCAAGAAAGGAATACAATTAGAAATTAATAATGAAGAGAAACCTAGAAAATTCTTCCATATTTAAAAATAAAACATACACCTCTACATGTATTCACAGGCACACAGATATTTCTGAAGGTATCTAACTGAACAGTAGAAAAAATTTAGAACTAAACAAAAAAAGAAGCCCATTTGAAATGTAATTTAAAGCATTAAAGAGAAAGCCATCATTGTAAAGGGATGGATTAAAAGAAGAAAATCAAAAGCTTAATGACCTAAGCACCTAATTCATGAAATTAGGAAAAGAAAATGACACCTATGTAAAGAATTGGATGAACAGATATACAGGAAGTCATTAATGTATATGAAGAAAACCAGGAAGCAATTGAGAGGATTAGCAAAGCCAGAAAATTTTCTTGAAAATATTAATAAAACCTACTCCCGTTTTCCTCAAACAGGGTACACATTGGAATCACATGGGAAATGGTCAAAACTCTTTATGCCAGGTCATAATCCATAATCCAGACTTCAGAATTCTCTTTTATCTCCTCAAGTGCTTCCAATACATAACCAAGTGTGGAGCACACTGAAACAGACAGATCGCTGAGTTTGGTGTTAAAGGAAAGACAGAAAAAAATAGCAGAGAGCAAGAGAGGATGGGATGACACAGGGCATCCTTTAAAATAAGTTTATAGAAGCCCTTCATTTGATTATGAATATAATGAATGATACAACAGTTTAAAAAACCCATCCATGCACACCAAAGAGATGATTTTATAGTTACCTTCACCATTCCCTCAAGGAAGAGGGAATCTAGAGAATGAAGGGAGAGAAAGAGAAAGGGAAGGGAAGGGAATGGGAGAAGGAAGAGATAGTGTCCACAACTTACTTTAAGAAGTTACATGTTAATGGAAACATCAGTTAGGGGTGGCTTGAGAAAGAAGAAAAAGATTTGTTTAAGCACATAAATTCAGTAACAGTAAATCAAATATCAGTACATAGAATAATAAGCAAGAATGTTTTCCCTCAAAATGCAAAGAAGGATTAAAATATGAAAATCTAATGTAAGTTACAACTCTGCCAAAGCATTCAAGCTATTTGCTGGTATCTATTCTTCCACGTGACTAAACAAAACTTACTAGACAATGAGACCCACCCTTGCTACTAGATGTTTTCACATGAGTTAATTTTACTTTTCCTCTGCAATTAATTCTACTTTCTCTCTGTTTATTGGAGAGTTTAGGATTTATGTATTTAATTAATTGCATGTAGAACATTAAATCATTTTTTTCTGTTTTACCCTCAAAAATGTATTTACCCTCTCTGTACCCTGATTCTGGTTCTTTAGTAAAGAGTGCATAGTTGGTTTATGAAAAAAAGAAAACAGAATCACTTAAAGAACATGAATTTTATTAACACATTTAAACTGAATTATTCTCAATTCAAAGAAAAATGTTCTCTCAATGCTTAAATGCACAAAACTTTTTACTAGCTGCACAAAGATGAGCAAAAGGACCCCCACCTTCAGGAAAGGAAGAGAGAAGCCATACATATGCCTAGTGAGAATGAAAAAAAAAGTCATCAGTGCTCCTGGACCCTGGTAGTAATAGGTACCCCTACTTGTGGGGAGAGATGTCCTCATGGAGGAGATTTCTACTATAGTCCTTTAAAGATGAAATTGCCAAGTCTAATTTATGCACATTTTTCATGGAAATAGCTACACTATTACATGTTTCTCTATAAAGATTATTTGCTCTGTCCATCAACACATTTATTGAGTTCCCTGCATGTGTCAGTAAGGGACTTTGCCCATGGCCCTCTTACTCAGGAAGGAATATCTTTACTGAAAACTTCTTTCTAAATAAATTAGTTATTATAGATGATATATCTACACACATCAACTAATCACGGAAAAGAAAGGAAACTTACTGTATGTTTAACTGGTTTCATAAATCAGGAAGCCTGAAACAGACATTTAAGTAATTTAAATAAAAGTATACATAAAATTGTATTTTCAAATAAATCCTGTATTTTAATGATAATAGATGGTCTTGGTTTTATTTTACCTAAAGAGTTTTCTTTTTTAATATGAAAAAGTGATGCATTTATAGAGAATGATGCACTTAACTTATTCTGCAAAGTGCACTTTCCACTTGCTCAAGATATGCTACATGTTTCAGGACCTATTCTAGAAAAACTTGGAAAGACAGTTTGAATATTGCCTTTATTAATGTTCTGTGAGATTTAGGGAGCTTATATAGACACTTAAAAATTTGAGTTGGCTATCCTTAAGGAATAACAGATGTTTTGACATATGTCCAGATGAGTACTCTGAACTAGAAATTCAAATCTCCTTCTGGAAAACTTTTTGTGCTAACATATGGTAGACAATGAATCTTAAAAACCAGTGGCTATGGACTTGACAACAAAATGGGATTAGTTACGATTTATTTACAGAGATTAATCAAATTGAGCACAGAAATGAATGGAATTGGCTATATTCCTCTGATTTTCACATGATTGGCAAAAATTTCTTCAATCTTTCCAAAAAATTCCTTAAACCCTCTGAAATTTACATGAAATATAATATTTCTAAACACATTTCCTGTCTTTGTTAAATCAGGTGGAAGTTTTCATGCCTACAATATCATTAACAGTTCTAAAAGGAATATAAATTTGTAGTCCCCAAATTGTAGAAATAAATGCTCAAATTTGAGTAATTTTACTCTTTTCTCTATTATCATAAAAAATGATGGATTCAAAGCATAACAATATCCATATTTAAATGGCATCAGGCAAAATCATATCCTTTTTCTGTTGCTGATGATAATTACATATGGAAATACCTCTCCATTCTTGTAGATTTACATTTATATAATTTAAAAGCTTAAAATAAGAAGTACATATTTGTCAGTTATTATTTTAAACAAGCCCAAACTTATATAGAACATTTATGCATTTAAACAAGATGTAAGGCATGGTTTTTATTTTCTTTCTTGGAGATATGTCATGTATACACGATAAAAATAGCAATCTCCATGCTTCCTTCTGTTTAAATGCCATTTTCTTTCTTTCTTCCTTCTTTCCTTCCCTCCCTCCCTCCTTCCTTTCTTCCTTCCCTTTTTTTTTTTTAATATTTTGTCTTCTCACTGGACATTAAACCTGTTTTGTAAAGGATCAGAAATGCAGAATATATAAATTCAGAATATATGTAATTCAGAAAATTACAGCAGATTTAACTTTTAACAATTGCAACAACGCAAGATATATAATAGATTTCTCATATACTTAGAAGCTGAATTTAAGGATAAAATGATGAGTAATCAGCTCTGTTTGGCTCATGTACTTATCGGAGAAAGGGTACCTCATGATAGTGACTAGTTTGGCAAGAACAATAATGAGCTTACATTATCCAAATTTCCATATGGTCCTAGAGTTAATCTTTTGGGGGGTACAGCTGAAAACTTAATTCCATTCTTCTCTACAAAGCATTAAAAAATTATATTCTATTCACACTTAGAATTAGGGAAAAGTGTATAAAACTATTTTAACTATATCTAGGGTCTTCTAAGAGATAACTGTAATAAAGAATAATGTACTCATTAATGTTCTGTATATTTTAACCTAGATATTTTCTCCACAGACATATTTTCTCTAGGCCAGGATTCTCAATTTTTAAAGAGTGTACACTCAGTGTTCCCTGTGCAGAATATGAAAATTACTTTGAAAGTTGTTTTTATCTAACTCTAATTGTTGTCTCGATCACAACTGCGAGCAAAGATGTGTTTCTTTTTTTACTGACCAATTGATCAATATGCCTAATCCACATAAGGTGGCAAGGCATATTTATTCTGAATAAATATGCTGAGGTGGTTCTCAAATCTCTGTTGTTCCCTTGAGAATCACTTTTCTAGACACACACTATTAATCTTTAATAGTGTTTTCCTGTTTTTCAGCTGGTTATTGCCTATGACTAATCTTTGGACAAGCAGAAAACATTAGAATGTGTTTATGTTATTCACCTAATTATAAATTTGCCTTTCCAGGTATTTCGGGTAGTTTAGAGTTTCAAAGACTTTAAATATACCTGCTAAATATGAATTTTCAAACTCTTTAAAATTTGTGTGGGATAGTGAAAACAATGTTTAAGAAACACATCTAGATTGGAATGTAAAATCTACCTCTTTGTAACTATATTATCTTAGGTGACTTGATTAACCTCTCTGAACTCAGTTTCCTTATCTATAAAAGGGAGATAACATCATCCACTCTTCAATATTCAGAAGATATTGTTTTGTGTTCTGTTTCTGTTTCAGTCAATATCTCCTTAGAAATTGAAACACTAACCTTCTGACACTCTTGGTCTGAAAAAAGTCTCTGGCATCCTGAACTAAGATCCATTCACATTGTTTTTTAATTATATACCTTGGGATTACACAAGTAATTTAGGGGCAATGTTAATGAGTTTTCACACAAGATAAATGATGCAAAAAGCTAGGTACCCAAGTCAGACAAATTGATGATCTGTAAAACTGCTTTAAAGATCTTAGTGAAAGGTACTTGAATCAATATGATACCAGATAGAAATCTGGATTTGCCCAATAAATAAAGATCTCTGGAAATGGTAAAAATGATAATTATAATAAATATGTGTTTTTTTTTCTTATTTAGACTTGCTTTAAGAGAAATTTGACTCTCTAAAGAGAAAATAGTAAAAACAAATTGTGTTTAATAACATAAAATTAAAATACAGAATTGAAAGAACAGAGGATTGGAAAGAAGAATTAGACTTATTGTGTTAAAAAGTAATTTAACACTACTCTTTAAAACTATAAATAACAGATGAACGGTGAGGCAAAGAAAGCCAGAGTCACTATATTAGTATCAGAAAACATAAAATTCAGAACAAGGAATATGGCCAGAAATAAAGTGGTCAGTTAAGAGAAAAGACTAAAAAAAATAAATAGAAACATCCACAATTAGAGTTGGACATATTAATACTCCTCTCTGTGAAATTATACAGTAAACAGAAGACCTGATAAATAGAAGCTGATCTAGTTTACATTTATAAATCCCCCCAAGAAACAAAAACAAAATGTACACTAAAAAAAACCCCAAAAAACCACTTTTGGAATATTTACCAAAATAGAACATTTTCTGGGCCATCAAATAAACATCAATAAATTTGAAAGAATTGAAGTCAAGGTATTTTCTGACCACAATGGAAAGATTATATGGAAATAAACAACAGAAAGATATCTGGAAAATGCCAAATATTTGGAAATTAAACAAATATTTTTAAATAACTTATGAGTTAAATGGAGATTCGTAAGGGAAATTAGAAAATATTTTCAATTGAGTGAAAATGACAACGTAACATACTGCAGTGTGGAACATAGGTAATCCAGTGCTTGAAGGGATTTTATAACATTAAATATTTCTATTAGAAATATGGTCTCAAATCAATTATTGTTCATGTTAAGCAATGATATAAAAAAGAGAGAAAATTAAACCCAAAGTAAGCAGAAGAAAGGATATAATTTTAAAAAAAGCAGAAAAGATGAAATAGAAAGCAGAAATAATAGGAAATAATCAGGTAAAACACATATTTTGTATGTATACACATATTATATATATACACACACATATATATATAAAGAAATATATTTTTAATAAAAAAAAAGTTGTCTAGTGTGAGGGTAAGCCTTCCTAGGCAAAAAATAGGAGTTGGCATTAGCAGCAGCTATAATTCAGAAACATTTTGCTTTCAGGCATCTGTTGTTTGTGTATACATATAGATTCTATATGCTTCAGAGATAGCCATGCATTGACAATATTAATGAAGCATAAGAATAAAAATGTCTGATGATGCAAGAAAGCAGAGTCATCTTAACATAAATTTTTGTGATTGATAATCCTGAAGACTGGTGGCAATATTCATTGCAATCGTTTATGTAAAACAGCAACAAAGTAAACCGAAGTGGCTTAAAAAATATATTGTTACAGAGTTGTATGCCATAAAAGTTTACATATGGATGAAACGGGATTGTTTGAGGAAAGTGACTGTTAGAACCTCATTTTTAAAAAGAAAATAGCCTAACTAGGATTGAAGTCTTTGTAAATTAGGTTTATTCCTTTAACTTGAGGTAAATGGGAGATTGCAAGTTGGAAGCACAGCTTGTTTATTACACACAAAAAGCACATGTCTAAACGCCTTTTTATTTGTTTTTGACTCATATAAAATTCAAGTTGTGCAAGAGTGTCTGAAATGGAACAATTGTGAAAGAAGGGATTTATCTCTAACTAGTTACTTCTTAGGAGAGGAATATGGAATGATTTAGGAATGAAACAGTGACATAGGTATCCCTTTTAATAATGCAATTCTGTCTACTCAAGATGTAAGGCAACATGTTTACCTGTTAACAAATATCACGGCCATTTGAGACAGAAAAAAATGTTACTATATTGCTAATTCTTAAATGGAACGGGAGTCCATTAAATCATAAAGCGTCAGTTTCACCAAAATAGGATAATGTTGGTGAATTAATACTTGACATTAAGTGGTCCAAAGCACTGAGAAATTTCCTTTTACATGAAAATAAGACTATCATGAGTTTTAACAGTGTTGTTAATTGCTTTATAAAACTACAGATTCATACAATTTTATGGTTAAAGATGCTTCCCTAATTTCTTAGTTAAAGACACCAAGGCTCACATAATTTAAGGTCAAACAAAATCTCAAAGTCAAACAGCAAGGAGGGAGAACTGAAACACATATATCCTGATCTCTTCCAGGGCCGGGAGAGGAGAAATTCTTCCTTAATGCCACTACAGTAAAGTAGGTTTCTTCCTGTTGAGAATGTAAGGTATGTCCCTTCCTGTTGGAATCTGCAATTGTCATACATGATGGGGCAAGAGAGCATGCCCTCCATTTTAAATAAGGTTTCCTTTCTTCAGTTTCACAATGATGTACAGTTTCTAATAAGAAAATCCACTATAAAGAAGAGAAAGATAATGAAAGAAAATACTAGCAGGTAATTGCCATTCACGCACATTAATTAAAAGCATTTCTTTCCAATCACCTGATACTTGAATAATTTAAAAAATAGAAGCTATGAATAATAAACCTTGTTTTGCTTTGTTTTGTTTTTTCAAAATTCCCTGATGATTGCTGCTGAGGTTTATCTTGCAATCAAAATAAGAACCACAAGCATCTATCCAGCCATGGCACTGGCTCCAAAAGTGGAAATGTCTGTAGGGATTCACTTGGGGCCCAGATGAGTGCCCCCAGGCATTACTAGCCAATATCATCACTACTGATGGGTTGAGACTGAGACAAAAGAGTGCATATAGCATTGAAAACGTAAGAAGAATAACAACGTCGCAAAAAATGGGAAGAAAGAATTTAAATAATCTATTGTAAGATACCTGCACTACATCTGAAGGTTAACTTAGACTATGTTACAATATATGTTTTAAAATTGATTATGATTATTGAAAAAAATGAATGGAGAAAAGTAAATGATACATAAAGGTAGGAGAGAAAAATAATCTTATAAAATGCCCAATTAAAATAAGACAAGTCAGAAAAAGGAAGTAAAATAAACAAGGAACAAACATAAATAGACAATATTAACAAAATGGTGAATTTTAATTTAGATATATCAATAACTTCAGTTTAAATGTGAATGTTCTAAACAAGTTAAAAGTCAAAGATTATAGATTGGTTTAAAAAAAATAACAAGAACCAACTAAAGATTGGTCAGAAGACAGCCACTTGAAATATAGACTTAAGTTAATATTTGCAGAATAGAGAAAGATATACAATGTAAGCATTAATCAAAGAGAAACTTGTGTAGTTTTATTGACTTCAGAAAAAGGAGGCTAATAAAATAGAAGAATATCAGAAATAAACAAGAATATTATTTAATGGTAAAGAGGTTAATTTTCCAAGAAGATGTAATGTTCTTAAAGCTGTAGGTAACTTTTGGTTTTTTGTCTGTCACAACACATGAGGCAAAAACTGTCAGAACTGGAAAGAGGAATAAGCAAATGATTAAAGACATCAATGTCACCCCTCAATAATTGATACATTAAGGGGGCAGAATATCAGTAAGGATATAGATGATCTGAATAGTACTATCAATAAACTTGAACTACTTGATACTTATATAACAATCCATCCAGTAGTAGAAAACATATTATTCTCAAGTAAACATGCATCATCACCAAGATATACCACAATCTAGGCCATAAAACAAACCTTAGCAAATTTAAAAACTAGAAATTATGCAAAGTATGTTTGTAGACCACAAAACAATTAAACTAAAAATTAATAACAGAAATATAGCTGGGAATTCTCATACAATTGGAAATTGAACAGTATACTTCTAAAAAGTCCATGGGTCAAAGAGGACATATCAAAGGAATTTTGTTTTTTAAATCGTATGATCCAGCAGTCATACTCCCTGGTACTCATGCAAAAGAGTTGAACTCATGGAACTTATGGAACTTATGGAACTTTTTAGGAACATATGTCCCTAAAAACCCTTTACATAGGTAGTTACCACAGTTTTATTCATAATTGCCAAAACTTGGAGGTAACCAAGATGTCCTTTAGCAGGTGCATAGGTAAATAAACTGTGGTATATCCAGACAATGGAATATTATTCAGTACTAGAAAGAAATTATCTCTTAAGCCTTAAGCCGTGAAAAGAAATAGAGGAACCTTAAATTTATTTAATTTTAAGACATAAAATATACTTAAAGATGCAGAGATAGATGATAGGTAGATGGTAGACAGATGATAGATAGATATCCTATATTATGCAAAAGCTACTTGTAGGACAACGAATTTAGGAGAATTTAATCTTTTTCAACTTTACTAAAATACAATTGCCAAATAAAATAAAAGTATATATTTAAAGTGTACAGTGTGATGATTTGAGATATAGTGAAAGGATTTCTACCATTGAGTTAATTAGTACATCATTTCTTTACATAGTTACTTTTTTGTGTGTGTGTGAGAACATTTAACATTTCCTCTCAGAGCAAATTTCAGTCATGTGAATGTCAGCCTAATGTGTCATCTTCTTCCATGTGAAGATTATGTTCCATCCACATCCACCTCACTTTCCTTGTAAGTCACCTGCCTAACTTTTTTTTATTATTATGTTATGTTGATCACCATACATTACAACATTAGTTTTTGATGTAATGTTCCATGATTCATTGTTTGCTTATAACACCCAGTGCTCCATTCAATACATGCCCTCTTTAATACCCATCACCAGGTGACAGATGAATGGATGAAGAAGTTGTGGTATATATATACAATGGAATATTATGCAGCCATCAAAAGGAATGAAATCTTGCCATTTGCAACGGCGTGGATGGAACTGGAGGGTATTATGCTGAATGAAATAAGTCAATCAGAGAAAGACATTTATCATATAATCTCACCGATATGAGGAATTCTTAATCTCTGGGTGACAGAGAACCAATCTTGATATCCAGGTTAAATGTCCATACATTTAATTCCTGTAGCACCCAGCATTTTCATTATGATACTACTGATTATGCTATAAAGATATTGTTGGCAAAATTATCTGCACTGATCCTCACTAAAATGTAATCACAGTGGGAAAAGAGTCTGAGTTTATATGTTCAGAATTTAGCAAAGTCCTTATAGAAAGGCTTCAACAGTGTATAGATTAAGGATTAATGTCAAGACTGCTTTGCTCTGCTATCAAAATATTATGAGGGTATTAAGAAGGAAAACACTATTTTTTTTAATAAATAGAAAAACAGTTGTTAAAGATGATGTAGTTGTAATGTTTTGAAGGATAGCTAGAATCTTAAAAACAAAGAGCAATAAGGTCTGGAAGGCACTCAATGTGGGACAAATGGTATCAGCAAAGGCAGAGGTGAAGTATTTGGGAAATAGAATTTTCTTTATTGTTTTCAAATTTACTCTTACATGACAGAATAAGTGTCTTTAAGCCAGATACAAGACTGTATATATTATGGAGATTTAACTTTATAACACTTTTTTCCCAAAGATGTGGAAGGTTACTCTCATGTAATAACCTGTTTCACTTCTATTATTTTCTGTGAAGGAAGTTAGGTTCAAAATAAAAGGGACTCTAGCTACATAGACTATTAGTTAAAGATGATTAACTATGAAGACTGCATTCATTTTGTCCACGTCCATGGATATTATAAAGCACTGGTTTTAAAATTAGTATATTATATGCACTTATAAATTATGTTTCCACAAAATGCATCAACAGCATTTATATTAATAATGTTTCTTCTAGAGGATAGTGGTTTGCTGTTACACTACATTACTTTATCATGATTCTTCATGTTACATTTTCCTCTAAGGGCAATGCAAAACAAAATAGCAAATATTTGGTAAAAAAAAAACAAACACAACCCCCCAAAAAAAACTACATTAAAAATAAATGTCAAAATATCTACATCTATTGTGCACTGTTTTGATTTTGATAATGATTTCATGGTTTAATATATATGTCAAAGTGTATCAAATTATACATGTCAAGTATGTATATTTTATTATATGCCAATTGTTAATCAGTGAAGCTTTGAAAAAAAGACTACATATTTTTCACTCACTAAAATTTCAGTCAAATTAAATACTAGCAAAACCTAAGATATATTTTTGTAATTATAGAAATTGTCCAATCAAGATATGCTCTAATATTTATGACTGTGATATTTTAAAGTAATCAGTCTAACTGGCTGCATATTCAGTCTTTTCATTAAACCAATCATCATAATACACTTTTATATTTATGTATTTTATTACATTTCAAATAAATTTATTTTTTTAACTATTATCTTCTTTTCCTCTTCATTGGGGTCTATTTTTTTCATATCTGCGATCCTTTTGAAGATTTATTTATTTATTTTGAGAGAGTGAGAATGAGAGAGAGATAGTACATGAGAAGGGGAAGGGTCAGAGGGAGAAGCAGGCTCCTCGCTGAGCAGGGAGCCTGATGTGGGACTCGATCCCGGGACTCCAGGATCATGACCTGAGCCAAAGGCAGTCACTTAACCAACTGAGCCACCCACGCACCCTCTGTGATCCTTTTGCACTTATTCATATTTATTCCATTTCCATTTGGTTCATTTCTCTCCTCCTAGGGTCTCTTCCGATGTTTCAATTTCCTTTGATGCTTTCTGTTGATATAGTGGCTTCTGAAATAATGTTGCCTGAGTAATTAAGAGTACCAGGTGTTTGGCTAAATAGTCAAGTTCCATTCTCCATACTTTGTTTACTGCCTCCATGCCTGGTCAAATACAGACTTTCAATTTCCTGGACTTGAAGAGTCAGCCAGCTACCGTTTTAGCTGAAAAGATACCAAGATCTAAAAATGCAAGTACTATGGATTCAATAACAGTGACTGGTGCTAGAGATAGCGGAATAAACTGTCTTGGAGGCCAAAAGGCAATGCAGGTCATTAATTGTAATCTAGAACTATGCTTGGATATATTTACATTGCCACCAGATTATGAATCCCTACAGATTCAATTCTATAATTTATTCTGTTTTTAATCATGACAAATATGATGCATGTACAAATTGGAATTGATTATATGTGAGTCAGAATATTTTTTTCAATGTCTAGTCCACCTTTGAAAGCCTAGCCTCATTTTTCATTTCTGGCATATAGCAATGATAAATACCAATTACTATGCTAGGCAGTGGTAGCAGAAAGTTGTACAAAATGAGTGTCTAGCTAGAAGAATTTCACAGTAGTTTGTAGGGTACAGATTAACAATTGCAATCCATTGCTTTATTTGTCAATTAAAGGCATGAATGCATAGCCGGTAGACTTGTTAAAACAGGACACTTAATGCTATCTGTGTTTAATATGTGTATGTATAGTAAAAATTAAGTAAAATAGTTTCATTTTACATAAAAGCCTAAACCTTAAAATAACAATATCCACCAACTGTAAAATTAATATTGTATTATATGTATATAAATGAATACGTTGCAAGGGGAACACATGAACTATATACAACATAAAATATGATTGAATCTTACAAACATAATATTGATCAAAAAAAACAGACTCAAAGAATATTAACTATATTATTCCAATTGTATGAAATTTATAAATAGAAAACACTAAGTTTAAAGTCAGAATATTTTTTAATTTTATTTAAATTTTACTTAGTTAACGTACAGTGCAATATTGGTTCCTGGAGCAGAATTCAATGATTCATCACTTATATACAACATCCAGTGTCCATCACAAAAAGCACCCTCCTTAATAGCCTTCACCCATCTATTCCATCCCCCCCCCAACCTCCCTCAATCAACTCCTAGTTTGTTCTTTACTGTTAGAGTCTCTTATGGTTTATTTCCCTTTCTCATCCCCTCCTTCCCATGTGTTCGTCTGTTTTCCTTCTTAAATTCCACATATGAGTGAGATCACATGGTATTTGTCTTTCTCTGATTGACTTCTTCACTTAGGCTTTCTAGTTCCATCCATGTCATTGCAAATGGCAAAGTTTCATTCTCTTTTATGGCTGAGTAATATTCCATTATATATTACCACATCTTCTTCTTCTTCTTTTTTTTTTTAAACCACATCTTCTTTATCCAGTCATTGGTCAATGAACATTTGGGCTCTCTCGATAGTTTGGCTATTGTTGATAATGCTGCTTTAAACATTGGGGTGCATGGATCCCTTCGAATCTGTATTTTTGTATCCTTTGGGTAAATATCTAGTAGTGCAATTGCTGGGTCATACGGTAGTTCTATTTTTAACTTTCTGAGGAAACTCCGTACTGTTCTCCAGAGTGGCTACCAGTTTGCATTCCCACCAACAGTGCAAGAGGGTTTCCCTTTCTCTGCATCCTCACTAACACCTGTTGTTTTTTATGTTGTTAATTTTAGCCATCCTAACCGGTGTGAGGTGGTATCTCACCATGGCTTTAATTTGTATTTCCCTGATGATGAATGATGTTAAGCATCTTCTCATGTGTCTGTTAGCTAGCTGAATGTCTTCTTTGGAAAAGTGTCTATTCACATCTTCTGCCCAATTCTCAACTGGATTATTTGTTTTTTGCATGTTGAGTTTGATAAACTCTTTATAGATTTTGGATACTAACTCTTTATCTGATACGTCATTTGCAAGTATCTTCTCCCATTCCATAGGCTGCCTTTTAGTTTTGTTGACTGTTTCCTTTGCTGTGCAGAAGCTTTTTATCTTGACAAAGTCCCAATAGTTTATTTTTGCTTTGTTTCCCTTGCCTCTGGTGATGTGTCTAGTAAGAAGTTGTTATGGCTGAGATCAAAGAGGTTGCTGCCTGTGTTCTCCTCTGGGATTTTGATGGATTCCTGTTTCACATTTAGGTCTTTCATCCATTTTAAGTTTATTTTCATGTAAGCCATGTAAGCTTACATAGAACAGGCATAAGGACAGGCGATAAGGATCATGGAAAGACAAATTTGCCTATCACACAAGCATATTAGCATTTGAGTGGAAAATCTAGATCTTGAAATTAGAACCTCCTTATGTTGATACACTATTTTATTCTAAAGCCACAATAGCTTATTTTAGTTTTGTCCCTACAAGACATAAAAGGTAAAGTCCTATTGTAGGTGGAATAAATATTATTTTAATATATTAATACATTTTCTAATCATAGTATAGAACATTTAAAACTGTACTTTGCCTTACCAATTAAAACAAACAAACAAAAAAGTAGTGAATGGTATCTTTACAGTTCATATTTATACTTTTAGAAATCAGAAAATAACATCTCTTAAAACAAAGTAGGTATAAAAATATCTGCTTAGGGTCACCTGGTGACTCAGTCAGTTAAATGTCTGCCTTCGGCTCAGGTCATGATCTCAGGGTCCTGGGATAGAGCCCCATTTCTGGCTCCTCGCTCAGCAAAGAGTCTGCTTCTCCCTCTCCTTCTGCCCCTCCACCCACCCCCCACCCCCTGCTCTTGTGTTCTCTCTCTCTCAAATAAATAAAAAATATCTTTAAAAATAAATAAATGT
The DNA here is from genome assembly GCF_009762305.2 of Zalophus californianus. Taxonomy (NCBI): domain Eukaryota; kingdom Metazoa; phylum Chordata; class Mammalia; order Carnivora; family Otariidae; genus Zalophus; species Zalophus californianus. The sequence continues at coordinate 18,036,754 of NC_045604.1, forward strand.
TCTTTTTGTTCCTATTATAAATTAAATTGTTTTCTTAATTTCCTTTTCAGATTGTTCATTTGTAGAGCATGGAATTGCAAGAAATGTGTGTATGTTGATCTTGATTTTTGTTTAAATATTTCATTGGTTTATGAGATTTTTAGTAGATTTTCTATATATATTTCTATATATAAGATTTTCTATATATAAGATCATATTATTTGTGAATAGAGATAGTTTTGCTTCTTCTTTTCCAGTTTCAGTAGTTATTTCTTTTTCTTTCCATGTTGCCCTAGCTTGAACCACCAGTACAATGTTTATAAGCAGTGGTGAAAGTGGATATTCTCGCCTTGTTCCCGATCTTAGGGGGGGAAATCATTCTGTCTTTCACCATTAACATGTTTCCTGAAGGTTTTTCATAGATGCCTTGTGTTAGTTTGAGTTAGTTTCCTTATCTTCCTACATTTTATAGTGTTTTTCGATGAAAAAAATTTTAGATTTAACTCAAATGCTTTTATTTCATGTATGGATGATCATGTAGTTTTTGTCCTTATTCTACTAATACGGTGTATTAAATTCATTAGTTTTCAGGTCATAAACTAATCTTACAATCCTGGGATAAATCCTATTTTTTTTCCAGTGTATTAACCATTTAAATGTTATTGTATTCTGTTTGCTAGTATTTTGTTAAGGCTTTTGCATCTTTATCCACAAGAGAGAGTGCTCTTTTCTTATGATTTTCTTCTTTGTAATCAGGCTACTACTAGCCTCAAAAAAAGATTTCAGAAGGGTTCCAGTATTCCATACCCTCTACATTTATAAGACTTTAGAGATGATTCATACACATTCTTTTTAAAATATCTGGCAAAATTCACGAGAAGATCTATTATCTTTGGCTTTTATTTAATGAGAAACATTTAACTACTAATTCAATGTCTTTACTTCTTATAGGTATAGTTAAGATTTTCTCTTTATCTCTTATCTATTTGCAGTGTTTTGTTTGTCTTTTTAGAATTTAGTTCATTTATCAAAATAATCTGTTTTGGCAAGAGTTGTACTCATTATGTTTTTTTTTAGTTCTGTAAGGTTGGTAGGTGATTTCTCAAGATACATTACTAATTTTAGTAAATTGGGTTTTCTATCATTTTTTCTTGGTCAGTCTAGCTAATTAATTTCGTAAATGTATTTGTGTGTGTGGGGGGGATGTGCACACAATTTCTTTGTGAGTGCTCTAGGACTTACCATATACATTTTAACTGATCAGAGTCTATTTTAAATATATACTAACTTAAGTCTTGTGAGTTATAGAAACTTTACTCCCATGTAGCTCCATTCTTCCCTACTTTTATGTTATTATTGTTATAAATATTATATCTGTTAAAAGCCTATTATATTAATGTAAGTATTAGTTTATATAAACTTACATATCATAATGAAACAGCAAGAGGAAAGGAAAGCAAAATATGTTTTAGAGTGTTTTATGTAAACTTATTTATCATTTCTTCTCTTCTTTATTTTGTGTATATGTGGATTTGAGTTACCATCTGTTGTCAAAAGTTACAAGCCCAACAATACGATTTTACCACTATTGTTTTATACAATATCTATCAAATCAACTAAGAGAATAAAGAAGTATATAACTATACTGTCTCTTATAATCTCCTTCATCTTATCTGTTTATTCTCTGCTTTGTGTGTATTCTGATTACTTTTCACTTACATTCCACCTAAAGAAATTCCTTTAGTGTTACTTCCAGCAATAAATTTTATCTAAAATTGTCTTTATTTCAGCTTAATTTTTGAAAGATCATTTTACTAGATTTAAGATTCAACATGGACATTTTTTTTCTCTTGGCACTTTGAGTTTATCATCCATTGATCTTTTAAAAATGATTTCCTTTAGTTCTTTGAACATATATTTATAATAGCTATTTTCAAGTCTTTGTCTTCTATGGACCATCAAAGACTACTTGATCTATTTTTTCATCAATATTATGTTGTTTTGATTACTGTATCAACTAATTTTGTGAGGTCTATTTACCCCATATTATGCAGCCTTCCATGTCCCTATTCACATTTTTTGGGGAGTTTTTATCTCTCTTCCTAGTTTCCTAGAGGTTGCCCCTGTGTCAGCACAGTCTAGCAGTAAGCTTCTGATAAATAAGAGGTTGTGTTTAAGCCCCCTGTGTTGGTAAGTTTTTCACCATTTATTGTGTGTGTGTGTGGCCTAGAGACTACTTTCATATTTCAGGAAATTTGTGGGTATGTTGTTATTTGTTTGTTTGTTTTTTAACACAGTCTTCTTCAACTTTATCTTTCCCTGATCTTCTCATTAACCTCTAACTGATATGCCTTTATTGGTATCACACCAAGTTGTTAGTCTCCACTTATAACTAGCTGATTGCTTCACTATTTTTATCAATTCTCTGAACTATTAATTGTTCCACAATGTATTCCAATACATTTAGACCCCTCAGGGCCAGGGGTTGCTAATTTTTGAGGCTTGCCTTGGCCCTCCCTAAAAAGCACAGACCTCTTCTCTATGGAGCAGGAGCTAAGAATGTTAGGGATAGAGAATTTGTCCTTCACTGTGTCCTCCCTCCCCACCCTATGGAGATCTCCCCTATGGAGAAGGAGCTGTGAGTATATGTACATGGAAAGTAGGTAAAGCTTGTGTTGCTATCTAGCTTCACACCTCATTCTCCTCTATGTAGGTCTTCCACACCATGGAGCCTGGGAGAAAGGATCTATTGATGTTCAATAGATGCAAAATCCACCCAGAAGACCTCTTTTGTCCCAGAATGCTGGGGTAGTTGAGAGTTGATACTCAGTTGTCCAGCCCATGGAATAGTTCTTCACAGGAGAAAGTTGTAGCCCCACCTTGAAGTCCCTGGCCTTCCAGTGTTCTTAAAAATTTCCCTAGACTTTCTGGAATGACTGCACTCAATTTATTATAAGCCATTTGTCCAATCTGTGGAAACAATGAATAATTGACTTTGCTAAGTTTAGACAGTTCATTAAAAGTTTCTCTGGTGGAAGAGCACATGGGTAACATAGTTGGTAAAGCATCAGCTCAGGTCATGATCTCAGGGTCACGAGAGTGAACCCCATGTCAGCCCCGAGCTCACTTCAGAGTTTGCTTGAGAGTCTCTCTCCCTCCCTCTCCCTTTGGCTCATGTTCTCTCTCTTTCTCTAAAATAAATAAGTAAATCCTTAATTTTTTTCTTCCTCTACATAGTTTCATTAAGCTCCTCACACTGTTTTTACTGACAAGAAATTTTAAAATGTGGGGTTACTTGATGTTCAACATACAACTGATCCAATATTAATTTACAAATAAATATTTAGCAAAAAGCCTTGATCTAGATAATAAACACTCAGGAACAGGGGACTAGAAAAGATGGCAGAGGAGTAGGGGACCCTATTTCAACTGGCCCCTGGAATTGAGCTGGATATCTACCAGACCACTCTGAGCACCCACGAAACCAGCCTGAGATGTAAGAAGATCTGGATCTCTACAAATGGAATATCGCAGGTGGTTGGTTTTAAGGTACGAAGTGGGGACCCCTGATTCTGCGGGCAGATATTGGAGGATAAACGGCAGTAGGAGGGTGCCTGGCCATGGGGATCCTACACCGCCGGTGAGCGACAGCCTCGCGCACTGGGAACAGGGCACAGACTCGCAGGCTGGTAGTGCGGGGGGGGGGGGAAGATTTTAGGGCAGCCCGGGGGGCGGAAACCTGGAGCGGCGGGGTCGTGGGTGCAAACTGGGGCCACCTGGCCGTTTTAGAAGCACAAAAGGCAGAGACGTGCTCCGACCTGGAGGCAGGACTGGGGGCGCTGCAGGGTGTGCACAACCCAGGCCGCTGCAATTTATAGCAGCACAGACAGAAACGGAGACGGTGTGGCCTGGAGAGCTCACTGAAGAACAGACTGCGGTCTCTCTGCTCTGAGGCAGAGGGTTGGAAACGGTCTTTTCTGCTCAGATTCGTGGAAGAGACGCAGAAAGCCGCCAGGGAAAGCTGCCAGAGAACAAAAGCCCCCAAAACTGATTCCCGCAGAGCCCATCCCCTGCCACAGGGGGGCAGGGCAACTCCGCCCAAACAGGGTTGCCTGAATAACAGCGCAGCAGGCCCCTCTCAGAGAAGACAGGCTGGGAAAACAAGAGACTGACAACCCTAAGGTCCCGAGAAAACAGGTGCATCTTGCTTGGGGTCTGGTCAATAATTTGGGCTCTATACATTCCCTCAAACACCCATCAATAGAATGACTAGGAGGAGGAACCCCCAAAATAGAAAAGACTCAGAGATTATGACTTATGCTGCAGATTTACAAATGGATGCAGATATAACCAAGATGTTAGAGATAGAATTCAGGCTAGCAATTGCGAAGACAATGGCTAGAATGGAGAAATCAATTAATGGCAACATAGAGTCTCTAAGGGCAGAAATGAAAGCTGAATTGGCAGAACTTAAAAATGCTATCAATGAGATCCAATCCAATCTAGATAATCTAACAGCTAGGGTAAGTGAGGCAGAAGAAGGAATAAGTGACCTGGAAGACAATATAATAGATAAAAAGGGAAAAGAGGAGGCCAGGGAAAAATAACTCAGAATCCATGAAAATAGAATCAGAGAAATAAATGACACCATGAAGCGTTCCAATGTCAGAATAATTGGAATCCTGGAGGGAGTGGAGAGAGAGAGGACTAGAAGATACATTTGAGCAAATCATAGCTGAGAACTTCCCTAATCTGGGGAATGAAACAAACATTCGCATCCTAGAGGCAGAGAGGACCGCTCCCAAGATCAAGGAAAACAGGCCAACACCCCAGCAAGTAATAGTAAAACTTGCAAATCTTAGAACCAAGGAAACCATCTTAAGGGCAGTTAGGGGGAAGGGATTCCTTACGTACAGAAAGAGGAACATCAGAATAACGTCAGACCTATCCACAGAGACCTGGCAAGCCAGAAAGGCCTGGCAAGACATATTCAGGATACTAAAGGAGAATAACATGCAGCCAAGAATTCTTTATCCAGCAAGGCTTTCATTTAGAATGGATGGAGAAATGCAGAGCTTCCACAACCAGCAGAAACTGAAAGAATATGTGACCACTAAGCTGGCCCTGCAAGAAATATTAAGGGGGGTTCTATAAAAGGAGAAAGACCCCAAGAGTGATATACAACAGAAATTTACAGGGACAATCTATAAAAACAACATCTTCACTGGCAACATGATGACAATTAATTCATATCTTTCAATAATCACTCTCAACGTGAATGGCCTAAATGCTCCCATAAAACGGCACAGGGTTGCAGATTGGATAAAAAGACAGGACGCATCCATATGCTGCCTACAAGAGACTCATTTTGAACCTAAAGGTACATCCAGACTGAAAGTGAAGGGATGGAGATCCATCTTCCATGCCAGCAGACCTCAAAAGAAAGCTGGGGTAGCAATTCTTATATCAGACAAATTAGATTTTAAACTAAAGTCTGTAATTAGAGACACAGAAGGACACTATATCATTCTTAAAGGGTCTATCCAACAAGAAGCTCTAACAATTGTAAATATCTATGGCCCCAACATGGGAGCAGCCATCTACATAAGCCAACTGTTAACCAAAATAAAGAGTCATATTCATAACAATACTCCACTCTCAGCAATGGACAGATCATCTAAGCAGAAAATCAGCAAGGAAACAAGAGCTTTGAATGATACACTGGATCAGATGGACCTCATAGATATACACAGAACATTTCACCCTAAAACAACAGAATACTCATTCTTCTTGAGCGCACATGGAACTTTCTCCAGAATAGACCACATACGGGTCACAAATCAGGTCTCAATTGATACCAAAAGATTGAGATTATTCCCTGCCTATTCTCAGAACACAATGCTTTAAAACTGGAACTCAATCACAAGAAAAAATTTGGGAGAAATTCAAACACTTGGAAGCTAAAGACCACTCTGCTCAAGAATGTTTGGGTCAACCAGGAGATCAAAGAAGAACTTAAACAATTCATGGAAATCAATGAGAATGAAAACACATCAGTCCAAAACCTATGGGATACTGCAAAGGCAGTCCTAAGGGGGAAATACATAGCCATCCAAGCCTCACTCAAAAAAATAGAAAAATCCCAATTTCACCAACCAAATCTACACCTTAAAGAACTAGAGAAGAAGCAACAAATGATGCCTAAGTCACACATTAGAAGAGAAATAATTAAAATTAAAGCAAAGATCAATGAATTAGAAACCAGAAACACAGTAGATCGGATCAATGAAACTAGAAGTTGGTTCTTTGAAAGAATTAATAAGATCAATAAACCACTGGCCAGACTTATCCAAAAAAAAAAAAAAAAAGAAAGAAAGAACCCAAATTAATAAAATTATGAATGAAAGGGAAGAGATCATGGCTAACACCAAGAAAATAGAAACAATTATTAGAAATTATTATCAACAACTATATGCCAATAAACTGAACAATCTGGATGAAAAGGAGGCCTTCCTGGAAACCTGTAAGCTGCCAGGACTGAAACAGGAAGAAATAGACAACATGAATAGGCCAATAACCAGTAACGAGATTGAAGTAGTGATCAAAAACCTCCCAAAAAACAAGAGTCCAGGGCCTGATGGATTCCCTGGGGAATTCTACCAAACATTCAAAGAAGAAATAATACCTATTCTCCTGAACTGTTTCAAAAAATAGAAACAGAAGGAAAACTTCCATACTCATTCTATGAGGCCAGCATTACCTTAATCCCCAAACCAGGCAAAGACCCCATCAAAAAGGAGAATTTCAGACCGATATTCCTGATGAATATGGATTCCAAAACAACAATACATTAGCAGGATCATCCACCATGACGAAGTGGGATTTATCCCCGGGATTCAAGGGTGGTTCAACATTCGCAAATCAATGTGATAGAACACATTAATAAGAGGAGGGAGAAGAACCATATGGTCCTCTCAATTGATGCAGAAAAAGCATTTGACAAAATACAACATCCTTTCCTGACTAAAACTCTTCAGAGTATAGGGATAGAAGCAACAGTCCTCAATTTCATAAAGTCCATCTATGAAAAACCCACTCTGAATATCATCCTCAATGGGGAAAAGCTGAGAGTCTTTCCCTTAAGATCAGGAACACGTCAAGGATGCCCACTCTCACCGCTATTGTTCAACATAGTACTAGAAGTCCTAGCAACAGCAATCGACAACAAAAAGAAATAAAAGGTCTTCAAATTGGAAAAGAAGAAGTCAAACTCTCTCTTTTCGCAGATGACATGATACTTTATGTGGAAAACCCAAAAGACTTGCCCCCAAATTACTAGAACTCATATAGCAATTCAGTAATGTGGCAGGATACAAAATCAATGCACAGAAATCAGTTGCTTTCTTATACACTAATAATGCAACTGTAGAAAGAGAAATTAGAGAAACGATTCCATTTACAATAGCACCAAAAACCATGAGATACCTCGGAATAAACCTAACCAAAGAGGTAAAGGATCTATACTCTAGGAACTACAGAACACTCCTGAAAGAAATTGAAAAAGACACAAAAAGATGGAAAAATATTCCATGCTCATGGATCAGAAGAATAAACATTGTTAAAATGTCTATGCTACCCAGATAATCTATACCTTCAATGCCATCCTGATCAAAATTCCAATGACATTTTTCAAAGTGCTGGAACAAACAATCCTAAAATTTGTATGGAATCAGAAAAGAACCCGAATCACCAAGGAAATGTTGAAAAAGAAAAAACAAAGCTGGGGGCATCACATTGCCCGATTTCAAGTTATATTACAAAGCAGTGATCACCAAGACAGCATGGTACTGGCACAAAAACAGACATATAGACCAATGGAACAGAATAGAGAACCCAGATATGGAACCTCAACTTTATGGTCAAATAATCTTTGACAAAGCAGGAAAAAACATGCAATGGAAAAAAGACAGTCTCTTCAATAAATGGTGCTGGGAAAATTGGACAGCCACATGCAGAAGAATGAAACTTGACCATTCTCTAATACTATTCAGAAAGATAAACTCAAAATGGATGAAAGACCTCAATGTGAGACAAGAATCCGTCAAAATCCTAGAGGAGAACATAGGCAGTAACCTCTTTGACATCGCCCACAGCAACTTCTTTCAAGATACATCTCCAAAAACTAGTGAAACAAAAGCAAAAATGAACTTTTGAGACTTCATCAAGATAAAAAGCTTCTGCACAGCAAAGGAAACAGTCAACAAAACAAAGAGGTCACCCACAGAATGGGAGAAGATATTTGCAAATGACACTACAGATAAAGGGCTTGTATCCAAGATCTATAAAGAACTTCTCAAACTCAACACCCAAAAAACAAATAATCAAGTCAAAAAGTGGGCAGAAGATATGAAAAGACACTTCTCTGAAGAAGACATACAAATGGCTAACAGACACATGAAAAAATGTTCATCATCATTAGCCATCAGGGAAATTCAAATCAAAACCACATTGAGATACCACCTTACACCAGTTAGAATGGCAAAAATGGACAGGGCAAAAAACAACAAATGTTGGAGAGGTTGTGAAGAAAGGGGAACCCTCTTACACTGTTGGTGGGAATGCAAGTTGGTACAGCCACTTTGGAAAACAGTATGGAGGTTCGTCAAAAATTTAAAAATAGAGCTACCCTATGACCCAGCAGTTGCACTACTGGGTATTTACCCCAAAGACACAGATGTAGTGAAAAGAAGGGCCATATGCACCCCAATGTTCATAGCAGCAACGTCCGCAATAGCCAAACTGTGGAAAGAGCCGAGATGCCCTTCAACAGACGAATGGATAAAGAAGATGTGGTCCATATATACAATGGAATACTACTCAGCCATCAGAAAGGATGAATACCCAACTTTTACATCAACAGGGATGGGACTGGAGGAGATGATGCTAAGTGAAATAAGTCAAGCAGAGAAAGTCAATTATCATATAGTTTCACTTATTTGTGGAACATAAGGAATAGTATGGAGGACATTAGGAGAAGGAAGGGAAAAATGAGGGGGTGGGGAATTGGAGGGAACGATGAACCATGAGAGACTATGGACTCTGGGAAACAAACAGTGTTTTAGAGAGGAGGGGGGAGGGGTGATGGGTGAGCCCAGTGATGGGTATTAAGGAGGCCACGTACTGCATGGAGCACTGGGTGTTATACGAAAACAATGAAGCGTGGATCACCACATCAAAAACTAATGATGTATTGTGTGGTGACTAACATAACATAATAAAATTAAAAAAAAAACACTCAAGAAATTTAAGGGGATTTTTTGTACATGGTGGTGAATGTTTAGATATTTTGAAATATACAAATTATTTAATTTTTCAAATTGCTTTAGAGATTTAGTCTTGTGTTTGTTGGCCTTTAGTATGAACTGGCCAGATGATAACTATTTAGCATTTATAGGACAATAGTTGGGGATAGTTCACAGATTATCCTTTATAATTTCAAATATGTTTCTGAATTATATAACAACAGAGTGACTTTATTCTAATTGTGAGAACTGCCCTAATCTTTCAAAGAACAGTCTCCTTTTTCTGGACTTCAGAGTTCTAATTATATAGCTCTGCATTTCAAAGATTTACAATCTCTAGGGAAAAAAAAATCTACAATTTCTATTGTATTAACATAGGTAGTTATCCATCCAATGTCACCTTCTAAGATACTGCTCTCAGGGTACAGAAAATTATTACTTCAAAAGTAGGACATTAGCTAATATTACTTAAAATTGCAGAGTGATATCTTAAAAGTCTCCTTTAAGAGAAGAAAACCTTCACTAACAAAAAAAGAATAAAGTACATTAGTAGAAAGATATGGGGGAATTTCTGGGAGTCATGAGGCCTTGCCTGGTACTTACATAAATCTTACCTACTCTCTGTACCTGTAAATACCACTTTAAAGATTGATGTAAGCAATATTCTATACAAAGATAAATGACTGCTATATGGCGAAAAGCTCAAAAAAACAAAGAAACAGGTATTTATTATATAACTACAACATGCCAGTTTTGATATGAGTTATTTGAGAGAAATATAATAAAGTGGAAGTGTATTTGAATTTAATGGGATAAAAATTTAATTGTAATACCTTGGCCAATTTAATTACATTTCCTAATTTTAAATTTCCCTAGAGGAAAGGTAATACTGTGCATCAAGTGGTTTTAAGGATTAATATAGATAATGTAAAAGCATAATAATAATAATGTTTAATCTTTATTTATTATCAAAGCAACACCATGTGAGAGGTACTCTTCCCATATTTTGTAGATGAAGAAGCCAAGGTATAAAGAAGAATAGTATGCTCTATGGTTTGGATCTGGATGGATCCAGAACTTGAGTTTGGCCATTCTTATACCAATTCCTTTTGTTATTGTTGTCAATGCACCCTACATAGAGAAGTACTGTTCTCTGATTTTTAGAACATAGGTTCTAAAATATTGTTATAGTCTAATGTCACTTTTTAACTATGATAAGTCTTTTAACCTGTTTTAATCTTAATTTCATCATTATTACGAGAAACATAATATTCCACAGAGATCTTGTGAATAATCTCTGTGAATGTGTTTTCTGAGTGATAACACACTCTGATATAGTAATTGGAACAGTTGATTCAGTAATTTAAATGGAATAGGAAACAATAGGTATATCATGGTCATATTATATGATACTTAGTCTACATTGTAAAAAATATGAAATTTTAATTTAGAGATTTAGATTTTCATTTGATCCTAAAAATTTATAAATCTATTTATGTAGAAGTTAAACCATTCTTAAAAACATATTGTAAGTATTGCCCTTGGAAGTATTATTTTTATTCAGGTATATTTCAAAGTAACATAAATGATAAAAATTTTCAGAATTGTCCTGCAAATATTAATCATGTGGATATTTATTCTCAAGAAATCAATGAGATTTCTATAAATATTTATTTTTTCTAAAGAGCATTTGTTCTTTGGAAAAGCATACCAAATAAAAAGTTTGCCTACTGGATTGTGTTGGAGGATGTAATTGAGTGTATGTAAACACTGGTTGACTGGCAATCTGGATTGCAACACCCTTCCTTGTCCTTGGAATGCACACTCTGCCCACTGTTTCCACAGTGGGAGTCATTTTCAAGGATGTAACCTTGAGAGGTTACAGGGTGTTGGTGTTGGTTAAGGTGTTGTTGAGACCATCTGCACTGAATATGTGACTGGGCCCCATTCTGGTGGGTGGATGTTGAGATCTATTCATCTTGCAGCCACCAAAGGTAAGCCTCATATGTAAGTTCCTTTGCTTATTAAACCTGCCACCAAAAACAAAGAACAAATAAACAACCCTGCCACCTACCAATCTGAAGTAGCTTACCTCTTTCTTTAGTTTTTCCCTGGCCCTCTGAGTACAGGGTCCAGTTTCAGATTTCACCTAGGACACTTTGGAGATTGCAAACCCAAAATTGAAAAATATATTTGCAAATACGAATTTTATTGAAGTCTCTTGAACCCAGTTAAAGTTCATGTAGAGACATAATGCTTTATGTTATTCTGTTTATTTATTTATATTTTACAGTTTACAAAGCATTGTCTTCTGTCTTCTAAAAGCAGACTTAGGTTATCAAGAACAATAAAGTGTGACTGAGAGAAGGAGTGAAAGTCTTCTTAAGAAACTGATAAAATAATATTTCTAAGAGGTAAGGGGTGAAGGGCATGAATGTGTTTAACTTCACAACAGTCTGGAAATATACCCTGATATTTAGAATTTCATCAGGAGCAAATAAAAACGGTATTTTTATGTTAGTGCTCTCTAAAAAAGAAATATATCTAGATCTATAATCTTACTGTCATACTGTTATTTTTATTGACCCAAAAGGTGAAAGAAATCAATAATTTTCATATAATCTTTGTAGATATTTACAATAAAAATCATTCTATGTGAATACTGATGAGTTTATATTTGCAAATGGTCACAATGCCAAGGCATTTGCAAAAGTATGAATATAGATTTGGGTTACCTAACATCTATTAAGGGTGATTTCTGTTCCTTTCTCTCTTTTATTAAAATAAAAAATAAATCCTGCATCTAGATTTCTTCTACAACTACTTATACTAGGTTACTAAATATAGTAGTTAGCTAACTCTGATGGGTACTATAGAATTATGTTTTAATCTGACTGATTTGGATTACAAAAATAAAGGATTCGTTCATATATATATAAAACATGGTCTTTATGCCTTTAGAAAACACAAAATTTTTAATATAGATAACTGAGAAATACGCTATAGCTTAACTATATTTTCTCTAACAATAATCACTTGAGTCATAAAATGGAATACAGTGGCAAGAGTACGGTTTGAAACCATAGAAACTATGGTTTGAATTCTAACCCTATCTTTTAGAAAAGAATGTGGATTTGAGCACCTATCTTTATCTTGTAGTAAATGCTCAATAAGTAAAATCACACTGCTGTATTCTTTGAAAACTCCAGACAGAATCTACATAGAGGTGGTAACTTAGCCTCTTATTTTGCTTCATCTATTCCTTTTCTGTCTTTTTCTTCATTCTCATTCTTCAGTACTAAAACTTCTTTTGCTTTCATTTATTTGTATCTCTCTAACCATCCATCTCCCCTTTAACTGTGAGGACTGTTTATTTCCAGTTAGAATCATAAATCAACAGACGTCCATTAACTTCTTCCAGAACCACTAATAAGGTATACCTCTAACATTTGTTGGGTTGCTGCAAGAATACAAATGGGGCTAACATATCATATGTCTAAAAAATTTAAAGTTATAAGTAAAGCTAATCAACTGTGAAAATATGTTCTTTCCCTCCATTATGACAAATATTTCAGCAAAACGGACAAATATAATTAAAGCTATGGTTTTGGGAAACAGGAAGTCTGCAAAATATCAAATGAATAAAACTAATATTGCATACTTCTGGGTGGTTCATTTATATACAAGCAATGTTTGTATTAATAATAAAATAAGCATATACACAATACGTAAATACTTGTTATTTATTCCATAATATTTATTTTTCCTATATGTCAGAAAATCCATTAGTTATGTGGTTCTAATTGTAGTTATATATAATCTGTTGATAGTATTGATATAGAAATTTAGATTGTAATGTAATTCTAAGTATACAAAATATAAAAATATTTTCATAAAAAATATAATTTAAAGTTAATGCTAAAAAGTCAAAACCTTAACTATATACTTCAAACATGTTTACAAAATTTTTTTCTCCAAATATATTCTAATTATGCATTAAAATTGATAGGTAAAATACAAATTATTACTAATATGTACCAAACTTATTTAAATAGACCTGAGTTGTTGTATAATACTTGAATATCATATTAAAATTATTTGGAAATCTAGTTTCTAATCTGAATAATTCATATCATGCTTTACTAATTATGAATAGATATTTCTATCCAAATTTGAGAGTAATGATGTATAGTTAATATTGAAAGATTTCCTTGCTGCTATGGGCAATTAGTTACCACGCTAAGTTGTGAGTATTTCAATAACCATTGACTGAAGGATAAATAGGCAAAGAACTTTGACATTTTGGCATCACACAGAGACAATACATTCAAGTTGTTTGTTGATTCCAATGAAAGGATATGACAATTCAATTCTTTTTTCCTTTTTCTTTTCTTTAATCTTAGTGCTGTTGATGATCAAATCCTCTCCACTTTAGGAAGGAGTGTTCTCCATCATCAGCTGCAGCAAAACCCTACAAGACTGGATATTTGGACCATGCTGTCTGTCTTCCATATCAAGATTATAAGGCAAGTGATGTGAAGATTTTCCCTGGGGTTTGAATCGTGTTGATCATGAAAATGGGCATTTTAGGTCTACCAGCAGCTTCATGACAACACAAAGCTCTGAATCCCTACTCATGGAAGTGGCCAATATGTTCATGTGTGTATGTGTGTGGGTAAAAAATATTTAACTGTTTCTTATTCATATACATTTTTGTTTTCTTTATACCTTTTAGTTTTTCACAAAAGTCCATTTATTATACAAAAGCATTAAAAAATACACAAAGCATTTTTTCTACACTTGGTCAAGTATTATTTCTATATTATTTTAATTATCTACTAAACTAATTTTTCCCTTATTATCATCATATTTACTAGTAATCCACTAATTCTCCAGGTTAAATTTCAATCAGCAAGAAATTTTAGTGAGACAGATATTTCAGTTAATTATTATTCTTTATTCCTTATAATATTTCCTTAGGAATATGGTCTTACTATTGTCATACTGTCAATTAGGACAGTATGGTTATCTAATCAGAAAACAATATGTAATGTATTTAATTTTTTAATAATCTTTTTTAGTCCTAGGCTTATGGAGACCACAATATTTAGCCAATCTTTAAATAGAAAGCTACATATTATCCTTACAATTTCTGAATCTTTTCTTTCCTTCCTGAGGATTTAAAAAAAAAAAATCTATTGTTTAGCTTAGCATACATTGAAAAAAAGTGAATAAAAGCATAAATAAATGACTAAAAAGGTAACTTTGTGATAACCAAGAGATCAGGTAAGGGACTTTCCTGCACTTCAGAATACTTCTCATGCTACCTCCCTCTTCTATAAAAGGAAACACAATATTAATATCTAAAGAATAGTTTTGTTGGCTTTTGAAATGCAGCCACTCTGAAAAAACAGTATGGAGATTCCTCAAAAAGTTAAAAATAGAACTACCCTATGACCCAGCAATTGCATTACTAGATATTTACCCAAAGGATAGAAAAATATGGATTTGAAGGGGTACATGCACCATAATGATTATAGCAGCATTAAAAACAATAGCCAAACTATTGAGTCCAGTGTACATTGGAGTCCAGTGTACATTGGAGTCCAGTGTACATTGACTTATGAATGGATAAAGATGGGATATACACACACACACACACACACACACACACACACACACACACAGTGGAATATTACTCAGTCATAAAATGAATGAAATTTTCCATTTGCAACGATGTGGATGGAGCTAGAGTGTATTATGCTAAGCAAAATAAGTCAGTCAGAAAAGACAAATACCATATGATTTCACTCACATGTGGAATTTAGGAAACAAAACAGATGAATGTGTGGAAAGGGAAAAAAGAGAAAGAGAGAGGGGAGGAAAACCATAAAAGACTCTTAATGATAGAGAACAATCTGAGGGTTGATGGGGGTGATGGGCTAAATGGTGATGGGTTTTAAGAAGGGCACTTGTCATGATGAGCACTGGGTGTTGTATGTAAGTGATGAATCACTGAATTGTACTCCTGAAACCAATATTGCACTGTATGTTAACTAACTAGAATTTAAACAAAAATTTGGAGGGAAAAAAAAAGAAATGTCATCATTCGGTATGTATTCTTTTCCGTCTGGTTCCTTTCCCTTAATGTTATATTTGTGAGCAATAATCCATGTTGTATAAGTATTCCCTAATTTATTTTGCTCTGTATAATATTTGATTACACAAGTATTCCATAATTTACTTATCTTTCTAATGATGATAGACATTAGAATTTTAGAGTTTTGCTATACTATGAATAGCACTAATATGACATTCTAGCACCTGTAATTTGGAGAACAGATACTTGTATTTCTGTTGAGCACACACCAAGGAATGGAATCACGAGTAATAGGGTAGGTGCTCATTGAAATTTAGTATAGTATAAAAGATGTACATATTCTCACTCACAGCAGTGCATGGTAGCTCTGGCTATTCTACATCCCAGTCAAAACGGTATCATCTATCTTCATTTTCCTCATTCTGACGATGGTCTAGTCATATAACATTGTGGTTCAGATTGTCTTTCTCTGATGATTAATGAATTTGGTATCATTTGAATATTTACTGGTTATTTTGGTTACTTCTTTCATTTTTTCACTGGTGTCTTTTTTCTTGTTGCTTTGTAGGAATTCTTTACATGTTTTTACTATTTGCCTTTTACCGAATTCAAGTGTTGCAAATAGTTCCCCAGTAATGATTATATCTGCTTTTGTTTTGTCAAGGTTTTTCTCTTCCTTCCAGAATATATATTGATATGCCATTGGTGTATTATTAGCTGCAGCATTATGCTCAAGATATTAAGGATGAGAAGTTTTAATTTTTGGTAAACATTTCTGAAAGCTAGGGCGCCTGGGTGGCTCAGTCGGTTAAGCGCGTCTGACTTCTGCTCAGGTCGTGATCCCAGGGTCCTGGGATCGAGTCCCACATCGGGCTTCCTGCTCAGCAGGGAATCTGCATCTCTCTCTGACCCTCACCCTGCTCTCGTGCTCTCTCTCTCGCTCAATTGTGCTCTCTTTTAAATAAATAAATAAAATCTTTAAAAAAAAAACATTCTGAAAGCTAACTTGGTAGTACAAAATTAAAGAGCAGAGATATACCACTTTCTAGCCACAGGCTTTATTAAGACAATAAACAAGACGTCTTTATTTTTTTATTTTTATTTTTTTTAAACAAGACGTCTTTAGTTCATCTACTTTTCCTAGTTTGCCTCATTAGAAAACCTTTCACTGAAATTGATTCATCTCACCTTTTAAATATACTGACAATTGTATTCTTTAGAAGCAGATTTATCATGATGCATACATTTTGTGACCTCTCACTCACGTGGGCCCTTTCAAGTTCCTGATTTTTATTTATATGCTTGTAAATAAATTGAAAACTTTATTCCCTTAAAAAAATACTTCCAAAATGTAAGCTTCAGGATTGAGAAAACCTGCATGTGATGCAGATCACTTTATTACAATTTTGGTTGCTTTTCCATTACAAATAGTAGTAATCAAAATTGTCTAAATACTTAAACCCTTCACTACTCATGAAGGTAATATAACACAGCAGATAAGATAGTGAGAACAATGAGTCATTAATTGACTGATGACGTGCACTGGAGCTTTCTAATGAGGGAAATAGTAAGTAGAAATGACCATAATTGGTTCTAGTAATGAAAATTAATAAATTTCAAGTCATAAATCACAAGAACTATTACATTTTGCCAAATGTATAAACTTCCAGAATGTGGAGAATTCTAATATTTTTTTTCCACACTGAGCAATTTTGATAAATTATCTCTCTTGAATGGGAAAGTGTATCTTTCTGACTTCTGCAAAATTTCAGACTATAGTATTAGGTGAAATTAAGTTAATTAGACTGTTTACAATTAAATATTCAACCTACACGGATTTTCTAATTGGTTCCATATATCTTAAGAACAGATTGCCCATTGGAAATAACTGTTACCTGAATTGATAGCCAATATTAAATAATCCCTTACACATGAAAGTAAAATCCTTGAGAAGCAATATTTTAACTAAATTTGCACTGTTCATGAGTAGAAAAATCAATCCAGCTTTCCGACTGGAACATAAGAATTCTTTCCAAGAAGTGCTTAATGTGACACATTCATATAATCAATGTTTTATAAAGGAAATTTCACAGCACACACTTGAGGCTATGAAGTTTTATTATCTCTGGATATAATATACCACATTCTCTGCTTATTACTTTAGATTTTAGATCTTTTGTAGTGCAGAGTATTACCTGTTGTGCATAATATGCATAGATCTAAAATCCCCATGATTAAACACTTTCTATTTTTTTCCTATCTTATTTTGCAAAGCACTGTTTATATTTGATGCTTCTTGCTCCCTTCTGAAGGCCTGCTGGTTCCGACTTCATGACTTTTTTCGCATCTGACTCCTTTCTTTCCATTCCCACAGCTACTTCCCATGCTTAGCTCCTTATCAACTCACCCTCAGATAATGGAAACTAGTCCCTAACTTGTGGTTCTGTCCAAGTCTTTTTTATCGATAATTCATAATATTCACTTACATTTCCTTAATGTATCAGGTTCCTCTACTCCTGAGAAGAACAAAGCAACAGCAATAGCAACACATGTTGAGTTTTTTTTACTTATTAAAGGTGAGACCAAACTTTCTACATTCTGAATTCAACTTGTCTTTCAAAAACAATCTTTCGGTGTTGCTTCCAAAAAACCTCAAGTCAATTATAAACAATAGCCAAGGTATAGAAAGAGCCTAAAAGTCCGTCACCTCATGAATAGATGAAGAAGATGTGTTTTATGTATACAATGGAATATCACTCAGCCATCAAAAAGAATGAAATCTAGCCATTTTCAATGATGTGGGTGGAGCTAGAGTGTATTATGCTAAGTGAAATAAGTCAGTCAGAGAAGACAAATACCATATGGTTTCACTCCTATGTGGAATTTAAGAAACAAAACAGATGAACATAGGGGAAGGAAAAGAAAACTAAAATAAGATAAAAACAGACAAGGAGGCAAAGCAAAGGGACTCAACTATAGAGAACAAACTGAGGGTTGCTGGAGGGGAGGTGGACAGGGGATAGGGTAAATGGGTGATGGGTGTTACGGAGGGTACTTCTGATGAGCACTGGGTGTTATATGTAAGTGATAAATCACTAGATTCTACTCTTGAAACTAATACTATACTATATGTTAACTAACTTGAATTTAAATAAAATCTTGGAGGAAAAAAACACCTCTAGTCACTAAGAATATCTGGCATGTTTTAATAATTTTAAGATTTTCACTTACACAAATGTTCATTAATTCACTCACTCAAGATTCTCTTCACTTATTGGAGTCCCTGAAATTCTGGCTTATATTCCATCTTTTTCTTGATCTCTACCCCAGTTTTGCCAGCCCTGAGAGAGGTTCTCTTTATAGTGCTTACAGTGCTTTTAAAGACAAAAATAATAGTTCAGTTTAGTTGTCAGGTTTATGTCTAATTCAAACAATTTAAAATAACTCATTAAACTAATAAAATAAATGTTCTTTAAAAGTTTGTTTTGGTTTATAACAGTTTGCAATGTATGTAAAGTGTTATTTGGCTCATGGAGTTGATGAAGTGATTAATTTAATGTTTTTACTTCTTCTCATGGCAAGTGAGGATAAGCCAGGATTAATGTCAAATCTCATAAATAGGTAAAAGTGAGAAAAGCCAAAAGGTAAATCTCAGTTACATACTTAATAAGTTCCAAGGGTAAGGCAAAAAAAAACCTTAATCAGCGCATAAATCTAAAAGAGTAAAATTGCAGTCCAGGAAAAAGATAAACTCCTGTCTCACATTTAGGAACAAGATAAAATTGATTAAACTAAATCAAATATGGGATGAAACTAGGAGGAGACTGGCACTCTTGTGATATTAATGGGGTTATTGCTTTCACCTACATAGTCTTTGAGGGCTCAGTAAGGGTTAGAAGTACTAGTTGGATGCATTTCTCCCCGCAGAAATAACAGATGTAAGAAAAACATATATATGTGAACATCAGCATAAAAATTGATATCGATATAAAACATATATAACTAAACATTGTTCACACTTTTGCAAATTAAATGAGACATTATAATTTCCAGAAAGTTACCTTAGCAACATCTGTTCTCCTTTGACAGAACAGAAAACTTTAAAAAGCTCTTCTTTTTTTTAAAATTAGTTTTTAAAGATTTTATTTATTTATTTGTCAGAGAGAGAGAATGAGCAGAGGCGGGGCAGAGGGAGAAGCAGACTTCCTGCTGAGCAGGGAGCTTAACGCGGGGCTCCATCCCAGGACCCTGGCATCATGACCTGAGCTGAAGGCAGATGCTTAACTGACTGAGTCACCCAGGCACCCCTAAAAAGCTTTTTCAAGACTTTGTTTAAGGCAAGATGGATTTTAGATTAATTATAATCACAAAATGATCCCCAACATATTCAGAAAGAAAAGTAATTTACTAAGAATCACATATATGCCAGCTCCTATGCTAAATAACTTCACATGTATTTCATTATTTAATATACCCAAAATATCATGATATATTGTAAAGAACAGTATTTCATTCCCCAAAATGTATTTCATACATAACTATTCAAATATAATAATGAGAATTATATTCCTTCTAGTAGTATGTTTGCTTTGGGGGGGAAAAAACTGTCTTTAATGCCATCTGGGATGGCAGAGGACCCTCTCCAAGAGAAACAAACTTTACTGCTGAAAATTATAAAAAACAAACAAACAACAACAAAAACATTTAACACCCCTGAATATTATCCTAAGGGCATAAACAAATGAAGACAAAATTATTGAAGAAAATAGAAATTCTCCTAAGTGTTGGTAAAAATATCAAGAGAGTGGGAACTTGAGCCACTATGCTCTTCAAACCCAGCTGGCCTAGTATGATGGAATCCTATTCAGGTGGGCGTGGCGGAGACTGCAGGGCTCTCTCTCTCTCTCCTTCTGGTCACAGCCTAGGGCTACAGTCTCTCCAGGAGATGCAAGACATCAGCAATTCTTTTTCTCTACAGCTCTATGTCTCAGGAGCTGTATTCCACATAATTCTATTCAATAAGAGATCTGATGTTCCCTTCTCTCATCTATCCTCAACTCATAGGAAAGGAGGTCTATTCCAGGTACAGCGGCTCTAACATCCTTGTTTAACCATTATTCATAGGATAGAGGTTTTATGCCAGTAGAGGCATGCTGAGATCACAAGCTATTGCCCTTGGCTATTATCCAAAAGACATGAAATAACAAATGCTGGTGAGGATGTGGACAAAAGGGAACCCTCATGCACTGTTGGTGGGAAGGTAAACTGGTGCAGCCATTGTGGAAATTAGTGTGGAGTTTCCTCAGAAAATTAAAAATACGAATTTCATCTTTTTAAACAATTTTCTTTCTTTCTTTCTTTCTTTCTTTCTTTTTCTTTCTTTCTCTCTTTCCTTCCTTCCTTCTTCTTCTTTTTCTTTCTTTCTTTCTTTCTTTCTTTCTTTCTTTCTTTCTTTCTTTCTTTCTTTCTTTCTTTCTTTCTTTCTTTCTTTTTCTTTCTTTCTTTCTTTCTTTCTTTCTTTCTTTCTTTCTTTCTTTCTTTCTTTCTTTCTTTCTTTCTTTCTTTCTTTCTTTCCTTCTTTCTTTCTTTCTTTCTTTCTTTCTTCTTTCTTTCTTTTTTACTTAGTTGTGATAAACATCTCAGTAGAGCAGACACAAACATAAAGGGCAGGTGGCGGTGCTGTATGCAAGGGCATGCCTTGGCTGTCACTGCTTTGTAATTTGTTTTAAACCTCAAATGAACAGAACTGCCTCTGTCCCTCGGGTCCTCCAGAACCACTGGCTGCATAAGCTCAGTGACGTCTGGCTGGCTGGCATCTCCTAATGCCTCTGTGGCTGAGCTCACTATAGCAGTGATAGAGGACACTGAGCCATTTGCCATCCCAACGTTGCCAGACCATTGTCATCAACGGGCTGGTGAGAGGCTGACCCTGCCCATCAATATACCAGGTGAGGTGGATGGAGGAGATGCAAGCTGCATACATGAATCATGTAGATGTGTGGGTTCAGGATGGTGGTGTGAATGGGCTTGTTGCTTTGAGGTAGGAATTTCTCAAAGTAAGATTTATGGAAATCCATCCCCTCTGTGAGGTTATCTTAGGCCTGGGGCTAAAAAAAAAAGTAAGGCTTAAATCACAAATCTTCTTGTAGGCCTCAAGGACCCCATTGTTAATAACCTCAGTCCATTGTTCAATGATCTTAATGATCTCTTGTTTGTGTACTTTGATGTCCTCATCTTTCATGGTGGTGGTTCATCTCTCTATGGAGCTGCCCATACTAAACTGTATACACCATGGTGGTTTCTGGTCCTTGACACCACTGTCTGACTGCTTATTCAATATGTTTTTGGCAGATGAAAAACCCCTAGAGAAGAGCATAATCTTGAGCATGACATCTTTCAGTTTTCTCAAGACACTGAACTTGCACAAACACTTCATATTGTCTTGATGATGTATCATGGAGGCCACTGGGGAATTTTTGCAGACTGGTGGCTACTTGAGAGCCTGGTGAGGTGTGATGCATTTTGTGGGGTTTATGGCCTCTGGTTAACTATGTTCTTGCTTTAGGAGTCACTGTATCCCACTCTTATAATGGGAATCATAGGCCCCAGCCTTGATCTGCTGATATAGCTTGTGCTGATCTTCATCCAAGAAAGGAAGCTATCCCAACAGAAGGATATATCAGATGAATCCATAGGCCCAAATAGCCACAGGTTTTCCATAGGGATCTTTCCTCAAGGCCTCAGGGAACAAATAACTTGGTGTGCCATCAAAATTAAACCAAGTCTGCTGTTCTCATACTTCCATGGCTAGGCCAAAATCAGCCAGATTCATGTTGACAGTCTTGCATCTACTTGCCAGCAGAAAGTTCTCAGACTCCAGATCTTAGTGGACAATGTCATGCTGGTGGATGTGGTTGAAACTTTCCAGATTTTGATGTATACAGTTGTTAGCACCAACTTCACTGTAGTACTCTCTAGCCACAATCTCTTCAAAGAGCTCCTTGCCAGTAAGAAGGTCAAACATGAGGTTGTGAAACTTTTCTTCAGAAATACTGTCATGAAGGTGCATGATGTTTCAAAAGTCAGAATATTCAGACTTCACATTCTAGTTTCTGGTGATCCTGGGCAGATAAATTCTTGGTATTGATGATTTTTGCAGCATATTCTTGTATGGAGGAATCCTTCACACACCTGCAGACCACAGAGTAAACAACATTGCTGAGCTCCTTAAAGTGTTGGTAGTCATTGCTGAAGCGTGTTCAGTGGTGGTGGTGGCCATTTTGTCCAGCAAACAGACATGATGGTGTAGCCCACACTGGTGGGTCCGTGCAGTCACCACCACCCAGCCAAGGGAGCAAGAGGGAATGAGGCAAAGCCTTAAAAAGCTCAAATTTAATTGTATCAGACTTTGGAACAATGTGTTCCAGGACATAACTCATACGGACATATTCAACAATATTATCAGCTGACTTCTCATCAGATATAATGGAGCCGGAATATATAGTATTTTCAAAGGTTTCAAAGAATTAAAGCAAGAATTCTATATCTAACAAACCTATTTTTTTATTTTTATTTTTTTTAAAGATTTTTATTTATTTATTTGACAGAGAGAGAGATAGCGAGAGCAGGAACACACGCAGGGGGAGCGAGGGAGAGGGAGAAACAGGCTCCCCGCTGAGCAGAGAGCCCAATGTGGGGCTTAATCCCAGGACTCTGGGATCATGACCTGAGCTGAAGGCAGACACTTAACGACTGAGTCACCCAGGCGCCTCTAGCAAACATATTTAAAACAATAACAACAACAACAACAACAAATCTGATATATATTGTTTCTAACAGACCTTCACCAACAGGAAATACTAAAGGGAGTCCTTCAGGCTGAAATGAAAGGATACTGAACAGTAACTGGAAACCACATTATTAAGATAACTATGTAGGTAAAAATAAATCAGTATAGAAGTACTTTTGTAACACTTCTACTATCTGATTTAAGAGAAAACCATCTAAAGCAATAATTATAAAACAGTGTTGATGTATTTCTAATGGGTCAATTCATCATGAATTATATAAAAATTATAAACATATATATAAACACATATACATACGTGTAAAAAACGTTAGTCATAAAAGACCACATGTTCTATGATCCCATTCATTTAAAAAGTCCAGAGTAGGCAAATCATTCAGAGAGAAAGTAGATTAGTGATTTCCTAGGGTAGGTACCTACCTAGGGTAGGTACTTCCTAGGGTAGGTAGTTTGATAGGAACTGGGGAGTGACTTCTGGAAAAGCAAGATTTCTTTTTGGAGAGATAGAAATGTTCTAAAATCGATCGTGGTGGTAGTGTCACAACTCAATGAATATATTAAAAAGTTATATAACTTCAATGTTTGAGATGTATAGTATGTGCATTATATCCAAGTAAGGTTGTTTAAAAATTACCTTATATCTAGTATGACAAGATGTAAAGTTTGATTCCAACTCCCCTCTCCGCCCCACCAAGCTCTTTAGGCAACAAAATAGTTTATTGCTTTTAAAACACAGGCACAGGAAGATTTGCACTCTTTTCAGCATTGAAACGTTAAATTTCTGGATATGATTACTAGCACTGCTGTAGTCATTTAGTGACATATCCGAGAAAAACAAGTCAATACCGAGGACAAAAATTAGAGATTTAGAAAACACAAAGCAAAAATACATTGTTGCATCTCCTCAAGTAATTGTTTTTTTATGTAATATTTAACCCCTAAATACTGGGATGACCTCTTTCTTCCTTAATGTAATAAAAGGCAGCAGTCTCCTGAGCTGAGATCATCATTCAGACAGCTTCCTTACTGTTTTGCCTGCTTTGAAAATCAAACATCAGTGCATTCCTAGGAAGAACCAACCATGGGGTAGTTAATTCCACTTGTTTGATTTTACCTTAATACCTTGTTTCCTTTACATTCCTCATCGTTCAATAGGGTAACAACTTGAGGTAAAAGCCACTTAAGATGAGCCCAAGTTGTTTATCCCAGTCTTTGAACATGGTCTACATTTTGTGTTGACTTTGCCCAGGGCCTTTGATGATGTCATTAGTACGCTATGAGATCAGCGCATCCTAAAGGAAGAATGCATTTAGTAGTTCTAATCAGGGCTAATACTAATCATTACTGATTAGTCATTATGGTACAGATACTGATCAATTAACGTGAACATGTTCAAACGATCAAAACGATCAAGGTAGCTGTAAGTGAATCCTTTTCATCAAATATAAAATTTGAACATCAAAAATTCATTCAAAATATACTGACTTTCCTGCCTTCATTTAGAATGATGGAGTTGTGTTGTTTTCTCTCCTGGATTTAAAATAATACTTTAGAAATATTTTATCTTGACAGTGACAAATTGACTTTTAAGAAAAATTCCTCAGTGTATAAATATCCAACTATCCAACTATTCATTTAGTCAGTATTTTACTTTGTTTGGACTACTAAAAAGTGATTTCAACCCCTACATGTGAAGAGGAAATAGGGGAAATCTCCCCAAACTCAGATTTGGGAGAGAGAGTTGGATCTGTGGAAAAGGTTAAGAACTGACAGGAGCTGTAACATATATTCTTGCCATTCTCAGAATTTAGCAAGATAGGAAAAAAAAAAATAAGGAAATAAATACCCTGATCTGTTTTTTTTTTTTTTTTCTGTCTGCAGATTTCTTGCTAGTGTTTTCCACTGGGAAAACAAATAACAAACCACTAGACATGGTCGCTCAAATGATGCAGTTTGTTCTGTTTGGTCTCCTTGGGCACAGAACAGATCAGAAAAACAAAACAAAACAAAACAAAAAGACAGAATAGCATGAAAAAACAGGATGAAAAGTTGAAAACATGAAGAATAATTCAAGCAGAGTGTGAGATTTATGAACTAATAAATTAGATAACTTCTCTCAGGTCTTCCCTTTACCTAAACATGGACTTGAGAAATGGATATTCTTTGCCCATCCCAATATCAAAATTAAAGAAATTGAATGTAAACACACCTCTCTTAGCAGTCTTAAAGTCTATTTATAGAGCCAATCTTTGAGTTGCTTCAATGACATCCAGTTTGAATGGAAGAAATGGATAATTCCTGTAACTATCATCCATACTAATTTAAGCAATAATAGAATTACATGTGATCGTTTTTAAGACAAGTGTTGAGTTCTGTTGAATTAGATCACTCAACAGTGAGAAGAGTGTTGTCATAGTAGATATGCAGAAGTGAGGCTTGTCATTCTATTATTAATATAACACAATCTAATTCATTCTCTGTCAAGAGTTAAAGCCCTCCATGGATGTAAACTACATGAGTGCCAATGAATAAAACCAATATTTTTTTCCTCTCAACCAAAAAAAAAAAAAAAACAAGGCCTTCTTTTAGTGCAATCATGTGAAAAGGTTTTTATTGACACTTTAAGTTCTATTATATTCATGGAAATCATACTAACCATTCTTTTGTTGTCATTGCTGATTTTGTAGAGAACCCTATGAAACATTCTGTATGTTTTATTTCACTTGTTTGAAGATTGTCCTATTGGAAATTCTGGGTTGATTACACTGGCTAAGAAGGAAGCACTTCACGTACCTCCCAACACATTAGAGAAGGAGATTGAATGCTTTGAATGCAAGAAGAAACAGAACAGATGAAGACAAGGCAGTTGACTCATACAAAGTGCTCTTACATTGAAATTGAAGCACTAAGATTAGTCTATAGAAAAACACATAATTGGTCTTTATATAGTATCTTCTTTATGCATACAGACTGTTTATTAAATGTCCTGGTCAAAAAATTATGCATATTAATCCTTGTTAAATGAAATGTATATGTGTAAGGTTTCTGAGAAAAAGTAAGGTTGTATAAAATATAAGTATTATAATTATTTAGATATTAATATAGGTTTTATGAATGTGCATTTATGAGTATTTTAAATTTTAAAGTACAGTTTCCCATACCTAACAAGTTTATGCTATACTACATAAACAAGGTATTTCACATATTATAGGCAGTAATGACTAAAAGTAATGGTATAACATTAAAGGTGATATAAAGGACTCATTTAAGAAAATTTGCAAATATGAAAGTACAATAGAAATATTAGAAATATATCACTGAAATAAAAAAGAAATAACTTACATGTAGATCATGTGACTTTAAATATCTATATTGTGGGGCACCTGGCTGGCTCAGTCAGTAGAACATGTGACTCCATCTCAGGATTGTGACTGAGTCCTATGTTAAATGTGGAGCCTACTTAAAAAATAAATTAACTAAAAATTTAAAACATATATCTATATTGACTCTATTCTTGGGGGAAATTATCACTGTTTGAATTAAGAAATATAAATATGTTCTTTTCTAGGAGAAGAAGAGAATGATTAGCTAATATGTTTTGGGGTAATTTGTCCATGTTATTTATTAGTAGAGTTTTTCTCAGAAGTAATGAATTAAAAATCTGAGAATATATTTCATAGTAAAACCCCTCTCTTTCCAGCTCCCGAACAAGTTATATCTGGTAGCCCAGATGTAAGATTTTTCTAATTCTATTCATCTGCTTTTTCCACCCCTAATTTCCCCCTGAACACATATTTTTCCTTGAGTATCAAGCTTTTTAAAACTTCTAGTATTTAGAATACTTCTTACTAGAGTAAAACAATTAGAAATAATTACTAATTCGATGAAAACTCTAAATATTTTAGGATGCTAAGTTAAGAATTATTGTGTATCATTAGCTTATTCAATTGTATTAATTATATTTGCATAAATATGAAAAACTAAGAATGAGGAAAACATAGTTGGAAAGCATTAAGTGCAGCTGTATATTTAACACAAGAATTTTCTTATGGCTATTTCTAGTCCAAGTGAGAAATATTTAATAAATAAATAACACTATGCACAGGAAATAATTTTAATAACTAAATTATTTTCCCCTATGCTTACAAGTGATTTTTCCCTGATTTTCTAAAATATATTAAGAGAATAAAAAAATTATGAAAATACAATCCCAGCTCCATAGCTCAAGTGATGAACATGTTATGTTTTTAAGGGAAACATGAATAAATTGTTTTTTAGTTTGCACTCTAAACATTAGTTTATGCTCTAATTCTAACATTTGAATCATATTAATTTTATGTTTGCTAGATTTAATTTTACAAGAAGGGTACAATTAAAACCAATATTTTCCTCTAATATTCTCATATTGTTTTTAATGTATAGAATAGGAACTGTTATGGACAGAATGGTTGTATGCTTTGAAATTCATGCTGAAACCCTAACATCTACGTGATAGAATTCGGAACTAGAGCTTACGGAAAGCTCATCTAATTAGGATTAGATGAGGTCATGAGGATGGAACCCTCATGAATGGGATTGGTGCCCAAATAAGAGTCAGGAGAGAGCTTCCTTCTTTCTGCTGTCTCCTGTGTGAGGATACAAGGAAAAGTCAGCAATCTGCAACCTGGAGGAGTGTCCTTACCAGACCATGCTGGCTTCTTGATCATGACTCCTAGCCTCAAGAAATGTGAAAAATAAATTTCTGTTGTTTATAAGCTACCCAGTCTTAGGTACTATTTTTATAGCAGTCAGAGCTATGACAGGCCTTTCAAAAGTAATACTCTTGGGGCACCTGGGTGGCTCAGTTGGTTAAGCATCTGCCTTCTGTTCAGGTCATGATCCCAGGCTTCTGGGATAGGGCCTCAAGTCAGGCTCCCTACTCAGCAGTAAGTCTGTTTCTCTCTCTTCCTCTGCCCCTCTGCCCGTTTGCACTCTCTCTCTTTTTCTCTCTCTCTCAAATAAATAAAATTAAAAAAAAAGTAATACTTTTTCAAAGTCCTCAAATAAAGGGTTAACAACTCATTCAATTTTAAGCATTGCCTTAATCATTTATCTTTTAATTGTGTCTTCCTGGCTAGATCACTTATTACTGTGTGGTCTTCAACAAATTACTTTCCCTATTCCTCAGTCACCTCATTTAGCTGATATTTCAGACCAACAGGAGTTTAAGAGCTTGAGTTATGAAGCCTGATTGCTGCACAGGTAGCCTGTGAACTCATATGTAACTACTAATTTGAGTGTGTGTGTGTATGTGTGTGTGTGTGTTACACATTAGTTTGGGCACTTTGAGGGGACTTGCCTAACACACACTTAGAAGAATTTGTTTTCTATAAGACAAGATTACATAATACCCTGTATTTTTGGTAAGTTTAAGTTCCTTAAAATGTTCTTGTGATCTCAGCAGATGCTTTTGCTATTGTTAGAATTAAATTGTGGAAAATTATGTGACAGAATAAACTTGTGATCCATGAACCAAACCTTACAGAATTTTAAAAACTGATAGGAATTGAAATAGTGACTTTGTGAAGAAAAAAAACAAATAAATAGCTTTTATTGGAGCACATTAGTTGCATTTTTAGGAGAGTTTTCAGTTCCGGAGGTCTTTTATTCAGCCATATACATTAAATACATTGTGTGTTTAGTGTCGGTGAAGTTTTCCTCAAACCTATTGTTAGGTGCTGTGAATTTCAAATGAAGCTCATCTTTCAAAATGTCAATTCTAATAATACAGAAGAGCAAAATTCTTCAAAATTAGGATGTGGCACACTGCTAATATTCATAGTATTAATACTGAGAATAGATTTATTTGTTAATTGTATCCTGTTTGTTTATTGCTTTCATCACTACTTACCTAACCAGTGGGACCCAATATAAAAGATATTTCAAATATACAGTTGACAAATAATTAAATCATTTATGACAGTGACTGATGGGAGAGAAGTGAAAAGGTAAGAGAACACTCATTTCCAAATAATGTTATTGTAGTATCCCAAAATGTAAGAAAACCACTGCTATTATTAGAATTCTGTATTACTTTAAATGCATAACGATACATATTTTTCCAAATGTGCTTGGCAAATGGAATTTCAGAGCACTTTCTGATTTTTAACTCAACTTTTAAATTTTCATGAGTTGAATAAGTGTTTTAAAAACAGACCCTAAATAAGCTTGTATGATAATATAGTATTTTCTGCTGCCTTCAAGGAAATTTGATTAGCAGTTGTTTCATGCTGGTTTTAATAAATCATTACATTCAAAGCAGATGTGCTTTTCAATAATCCTAAATTTAAATTCTTTCAGTTCTTTTTTCTTCTGAAGTGTGTGTGTTATGTTTTCAAAAGCATTCAATTCTATATCAATAAAAATATTTAAAAGCATAAGTTAAAGAGTATTCCTTTTAAATAAGCATTCTAAACTAATATGAGGCTAAATTTGAATGTGAATTGCTGCACCTTTGAAGAATAGCTATATCATTAATCTGTAATCAGCCACTGACATATTCATTTGTTCAAGAGACCAGCTGTTGGTAGGGCAATTTTCATAAAATTAAGAAATCAATGTTATAACCATATGTAGTGTTTGATTTGATGCAGAGGGGAATTAGTAATAAAACTGGAGTGTAGTACTTCATAAAGAGATGACATTCACATAACCTTAACCCTTTGCACGAATAAATCTGAAATTAAAAATGTCTTATACTAAGAAATAGTTTTTTTCACCTTCCAACATATGTTCTGAAAGTTTTTTATTTATGTTTTACAGATAAATAATATAAAAAAATAACTGAAAGGAAAAAAATGACCTAATAAATATCATGTCCTTAGTATGAGTATCTGTGACTAGATTAAAATGAATCCAGCAACAGTTTATAAATAAAATTCCATGTCACAGGTCATTTTGAGATAGTTATCACAATAAAAAGATAGGTGTTGATACAAAATACTAAATCTAATGACTTGAGTAAATGTAAAATACATCTATTCATATAATTTAATTTATGCCAACCAAAACCAAATTATTTATATCAAAAGAAAAATAATTTAGAATTAGTGATTATTTTGATAATAAAATCTGTCAACACAGAATAATAAGTTATTTATAATATATTCTTATAGGAAATAAACAAATATACAAAATTAGTTTCATTGGCTAGTTTTAATTCTTTCTTTGAAGAAATCAGATGACTTCTAAAAATATCAACTGATTGTATACATACAATTTAATAAGAAATATGAATACACATATATATCTCAAAGGGTTTAAAATTAGATTTTTAAATTCAAACTGTTAGGAAAATGTGATCACAGAATTAGGATATAATTAGTATGGAATTACTTTTCTCATTTAAAAAAAACTCTACAAATTTTGAATTATTTGATTAAAAATCAATTCTTTACGGAAAGAAAAGCCTGCTCTAATCGGTTACATGTTGAATAACAAAGGAAGCATTTTTGATTTAGGTTTCTAAATTGTATTTTCAGAGTTCTCCACTAAAATCTTTAACGAAAACTCTTTGCTAATTTGCATTTATAAGGATACACAAAATGTCAAAGTTTTAAAGTGAGGATGAGTCCATCTTGTAACTTACCCCATAGCCTCTATCCCAGCCGTATGCAACTTCATCAGTGAGACTAACTGAGCAGGTCTCGGATTGGCTGGAGCAGAAAAATATCGAGACTCACATATTGTATCTTTCTGTTTACAGGTTTTTATAGTTTCTTCTACAGTGGAAAACTTAAGGAAAACAATCACAGAGGAAGAAAAATCTCAGATTTGATGACTAATCATAAATATATTTTTCCAAATCCCCTAAGACTTAGTTATAACCCTGTAATTTTGCAACTTCAGTTTCCTTATTAATACTATGATGGTAAAATGAAACAAATAAGCAAACAAAAACATAGCTGCAAATTATTTTATATTCTTTTTGGGGAGATAAGGGGTCTGGATTGCTACTGCCTTCATCAATAGATATGGTTTTTTGAGTTCCAACAGTCTTCTATATCCCCCTCAAATGTAAAACCTATGAGATAAGGGACATTTTCTGTCCTGCCTCACAACTGTGTATGCAGTAATAAGAATAGCAACTGAAAAAGGTTTTAGACTGAATATCAATTTCTTGAATCAATAAATAAGCAAATGTATGAAGATCATAGATGGGCTTTCTATAAGAAAGTTTTCCCCTCTTATTAACTGGAAGGTGTGTCTTTTTTGATACACATGATTCCAACAAAAAAGTCCAAATACATGCATTAAGTTTAAACCAAAGTGAAAGCTTATTACAACATTGTATTCTTTTAATAAATATTACAGAATTTAAAAATCTATATTTTCAATGATGTTCTTTATAAAAATATTCATGAAGTAAGATACATTGTTTTGTTTTATATGTTGCTCAAAGTAATTTTATTTAAATACAGGAATTTTAAAGTTTATACCTCTGGCTTTGATTTTCTTTTAGTAGAAGTCAGGAGCT
This sequence comes from Zalophus californianus, assembly GCF_009762305.2. NCBI lineage: Eukaryota > Metazoa > Chordata > Mammalia > Carnivora > Otariidae > Zalophus > Zalophus californianus. Next base: position 18,068,457 of record NC_045604.1, read on the forward strand.
CAGCTGAGCTGGGGAAGAGCTTAGCTTCCAGGTTTCATAGTATCTAGTTAGAGCAGCAAGTCAGAAATTAAAGAGCTAAGACTTGAATCAATTACTACAATGGTATAAGCAAGACGCTAAAACTGGGGAAAGGTCAACAACTCCCTTGCATTTCACCCGATAGAATGAAGTGTCAAAGGTCAGGTGAATGAGCACATACCATCTCCCTTTTGAGCGAGCCCTGAACAACAGGCTTCAGCAGTTTTAGGCACCCTGAGTTGGGGAGAGTTTGAAGATACGGGTGCCACACAATAAAGGAGATCTGGGAGTGGAAAAGTGTCTTCAAGGTTTCCCCCTTTCTTCCCATAAGGAAGTCTCACCAGAGGTGCCTGAAGACCTCTCTGTGGCCAAGCCTCAGGTAGAGACCTAGAGATGAAGATACTTAGGAATGAAGGAATGAAGTTTAGGGATTTAAATATATTAAGAGAATGATCTCCCAGAAGGTCTTAAGGGAATTGCCTGGTAAGTGTAGAGCCAGAAGAAAATAAATAATTGTATCATTCTTAATATTGAAAATCAGTTAACATTTACTGAACATAGGCTGGTTCGAAGTTTCACAAATATTATTTTCTGCTTTCACTTAATTGAATCCTCATTACAACCACACTGAGTGGGTCATATATCCATCCTAATCTTGAAACTAGTAAAGTGCAGCTGAGAATGGTCGAGGAACATGCACTAGACTACACACTGGTAAAGGGTTGAAGCCCTTTTATTCCATTTCTGTTGGTATTCAGTAATATTTTGTCACTACAGATCTATTCTGGCACAAGACACTCAAAGTGATAGATAATCCACGACAATGTTAATAGCTGCTGTGTACCTATTTCTCTCACTTTTCTTGCACTTTTTTTCCTGCCGTCAAGAGACCTCTCTTGAACTGACAGGAAATAGCAAGAATAGAGTTCAGAGGGATACACTTTGTCATGATAAGAAAATGATATATCTGAGATTTTATGGTTGATAACCAGTTCAACTATTTTCTGCTGCAATTTTTTTTCTGCTGTAATTTTAATATAAATTTTTGGTGTTGAGCTTAGAGTATTTATTTCGTTCATATGATAATAACTCTATCCTATAGTTAGATACATTTTGGAATTGTATTTATTATTATGGGGTGGATCCTAAAAGAGACAAAGATGCCCCTTCAGGTGGTGAGAAAACCGATCCATTTTCCTTCATGCACCTTTGCATTGATGAAAGTAGGAGCTGAATATAGAAAAAAAAATGAACAATACATTATTTGTGCTTTCAAGTAGCTTAACACATAAAGAAGTAAATAGGCATGTTGCTAAGCGATTATAAAAGGAGTAAATAATAAAACAATAGTGGGTTACTGTTGAAACAAATAGGCTAGAAACCAGCCCATAACTAGGGAAACATGGAATTGTTGATCTAATTTTTAGTATGAAGTAGATATAAGAGTAACCATCTGGAAAAATGGTATTCTAAGAAAATGAAATACCATTCATACAATCCTAGAAGCAAAAGAAAACATAGCTCCTCTTTGGAGCTCCAAGGAATTATGCGTGATTGGAATACATATTGTGAGACCTGAAAGTTAAAGGTTAGAAAGGGGCAAGAAGTGTCATCAAGAGTTTCAGGTGAAGCAGATGTTGAGGAAAGTTTAAGGGACAGGTAGTGAAAGGCCTTACGTTGTCAGGCTAAAGAGTTTGACCCTTTCTTATCAGCAATAGTAAGCCTCCGCAAAGGTTTAAAAAGGGAAAAAGCATAATCAGTTTGAAGGTTTCTTTTTTTTAATCACTCTGGATGCAAAGTACAGAATACTTTGGTGAAAGGTAAAATTGGGAGCAGAACAATTAATAAGCTCCAGTAATAATTTAAATGAGTGAGAGTGACAAACTGAAGGTAGGTAGCTATACCTGTAAAGAAATTTGATGGATTTGAATGATATTAAGATACTTGGTTATTGAAATGAAGATGATATGGTGATCAAGAATAATTATCATGTTTTCTTAGTCCCGTTAGGCTGCCATACAAAATACCATAGACTGGGTGACTTCCGAACAACAGACCTTTTTCACAGTTCTAGAAGCTGAAAACTGTAAAATCAAGGTTTATGGCAGATTCAGTGTCTAGTGAGATCCTACCTCCTAGTTCCTAGATGTCTGTCTTTCTGTGTTTTCACATGGCAACAGGGGTGAGGGATCTTTCTGGGGTCTCTTTTATAAGGACATTAATTTCATTCATAAGGGCTATGACCTCATGATCTAATCATTTCCCAAAGGCCCCACTTACAGATATTATCACATTAGGGATTAGGTTTCAACATAAGAATTTTGAGGGGACACAAACATTCAGTGGTAGGATTTTTGGTTCTGAAAACAGAGTGATATGAAGCCCACAGGAAGAACAGAAAATTAGTTGTGAGACAGAATTTCTTCCTGGACATATAATATTTGAGGTTCCTCTGGTAGCTCCAGTACCACTCTATTGTGTGGTACTCAAGAAAAAGATTTGAGGTGGTGAAATATGTAATGAATAGCAAGCAGTGTCCTACACTTAACTATTTAGAAGTGTTCCAAATGATTTAAAATTACAACAAATTTTATTTTATTTTATTTTTATTTTTTTAAAGATTTTATTTATTTATTTGAGAGAGAGAGAGAGAGAGAAACAGCACGAGAGGGGAAAGGGTCAGAGGGAGAAGCAGGCTCCCCGCCGAGCCAGGAGCCCAATGTGGGACTCGATCCCAGGACTCCGGGACCATGACCTGAGCTGAAGGCAGTCACTTAACCAACTGAGCCACCCAGGCACCCTACAACAAATTTTAAAGCAATCTACCACCACATACAAATCCCTAGGACATCTAACATTTACCTCAAACATGCACCATTATGACAGGAGGGTGAACATGATAGGATGAAATGCCTGTAAAATGTTTACCTTTGTACTGAAATACCATTTCATTTCATATCACAAAGAGGCCATTGGTTAGCTCCCTGAAACCCAACTCTAAAACACAAAAAACTTAAATTCTGTGTGCCATAGTCCAGAAAGGAGTAAAACCAATCAATCAACCAAAAAACTAATAAAAAAGAGAGAGGCACTTATGGAAATACTTCACTTATTCCAGAAAATTCTGTCGAAAGTGAGATGAAATGTGTATGTGTATTGAGATCATGCATATTTAATAGAAATGTTCAAAACCATTTGTGAAGAAACAGAAAGAAAAAAAGGCGAATGTGCTCATGCATCTAAATAACTATTTGAAGCCAAAGTTGTGAGTTTGGGCAGAGATTATAGAAAGGGGGGCAAATTTTAAGTTTTTTTCCCCCTGAATTCTCAAGCAATGTAATATCTTCATTTGATTATTGTTATTATAAGTCAAAGTATGGACTCCACTCAGAGCATGACAATTTGTAAAATAAGCATATTAAAATATCAAGTTTGAAAAGAAGAGGGGACTAATAAATGAAACATTGAGGGATACTACATTGCTGATTTAGGGCATGTGACACCTAAATACCAGAGTGATACTAGCTGGTGTGTGTGTGTTTGTGTATGTGTGTGTGTGCACGCCCGTGCACGCATGTGCATGTATGTGTTCACACATATGCCCAAGTGCTTTTGTTTGCCCTGCAAGTTCTTTTTCTTCCCTGTCAGCCAGACAGCTGATGGGGGAGGCCACCCTGCTTTCCTTGTACTTGTCTGTAGCTCTGGATTCTTTGATGTGAAAAGGGGCAGCACAGTCACTTAAACTTCATCCAACCTCTTTGCATCTTACAAAGTTAAACAGCGGAAAGAAGTAAATGAAAAAGGCAATGCTGTGGAATATAGTGGGGGTGCAGGAGTTTCTTTCGAAGGCACTGGATTTTTCGCTCACATTTTTGTCTTCAAGTTTTAACTTAGAAAATTTCTCCATCTCGCACGTTGGGATTGTCAGACAGGCTTGCAGAGGCGGCGGACCCCGGAGCGCGAGCCGGTGAAGTCAGGCCTGCACAGTGGCCAGTCACCAGTGCCTGGATCATTTACTTTTGTTTCAAATTTTACTTATGATTTTGATGTGGTTTAGAATATAGGTGAGGTTCGGTGGGGTGAGTTCTGGAGCCAAGGACCAAGAAAGAATTCTTGAGACATCTTTGGTGCAAAATGGTGGCTTTATTAAAACACCGGGATAGGACCCGTGGGCAGAAAGAGCTAGGGGCGGCTGATTATACACTTGGGAGCTGGGGAAGGTAAGGAAAAGGGAGGCTTCAAAAGGATTTTTCTGTGTTAAAGAAGACTCACAGGATACCCGAGGACTTGCCATCGTCATGTTAAGGTTGTTTTTCCTTCTAGCAAGGCATTAAAAGTAAGATAGTTGGGAGCTTCCTGGAGGAACATTACACTTTGCCCACTTCAAGTATCCAACAATGGGCTGCAGATTATAAGGACATTTAATTGTATCTACATTCCCTTCTGAAAGCTTTGTTTTTGTAAATGCTTTGTTCTTGCAAATTGCTAAGACTTTTGTAAATTGAGGGAGACTCAAGTCTTGCCCGATTGCAATCTCTGTAAATTAACTATTTGTTTTTCCTTTAGGGCAGCCAGGAGTGCCTGAGGAACGTCACAAATATCCCAGGGGGGGGGGGCTATGAGGTGTCATAGCTTCTGCTCCCTCATCAATTTGATCATGTCTATCTATCTACCTACCTATCGTCTATCTATCCATTTTATTTCTGCAATATTATTTCATAGTTTTTATTGTTGTATCGCCAATTCACTATTTACTCTTCAGTGAAATATCTATTTTAGATATTTCATTTTTATCTCTAGAAAACTCTTTCAGCTATTTTAAAATTCTTCATTATATACCTGTTTTCCTTGAAATATTTGAGCATGTTTATCAGAACTCTTTAAATTTTCTTTTCTGCTAATACCATCATTTGTGTTTCTATTGTCTGATTTATCTCTTTGCAATGTATCTTATTTTTCTGCTTTCTTATATGTCTGATACTTTTATTTGATGTCAAATACCATGACTTTTATGTTGTTAAATTCTTTTGGTTTTTTTTTGGTTTCTTTTACGAAAAATTGCAATTTTTATTATCAGGCAGTTATTTGAACATGAGTTTCGCCAGTTTGAGGCTTGTTTTAAGCTATTGTGGGCAGATCAGAACAGTGTTTATTCTGAGACTCTTCCTTGGTTTCTATTGAATGTCTCCCATATTTAACAAAGTCTCTATGCTTTGGCTGTTGGCATCTCCAATACTTTCTGCCTTTTTTAATTACGGGGATTTTTCAAATTATAGCCATGCCTGTGGGTCAGCACAGGAATTTATTACTTTGTCAGTTATTCCATATGTTTTATCTAACATTTACTGAGAAAAGGTTGGTCTGAGTAAATTTTGACAAATAAAAAAATAAAATGTTTTAGATTATTTGACTGTACATACAGTTGGTTTAAAATTCTTTTAAATCTCCTGCAATCTGTTTAGCTCTTCAAATCGGATGCTATCATTTAATAGCATTAATACAGAATATAAAAGAACAGTTTCTGGGTTTTCAGTAATATGATGCTATTATTCATTTATAAAGAAACGTAAGTACCTTTTAAAGACAGATTATTATGATATTTCAGTTATATAGGCAGGAGAGAGGTTATTATATAACTAACTCAATATTAGAAAAAACTAAACTTTTAATCAATTAATGTATAACCTAAATCACTTAAGTTGTGCTTTTCAGAGTTCAAATAAAAATCAAGCTAAATAATATTTTTAACTACTGAAAATATATGTAAACAACATGTACCTCTATAACTGTTTTATATTTTGCTTTTTCGGTTCAAAAGTACAGAAAAGATAAAACACTGTAGATATTTTTCACAATTTTTATGGAAATCATGGCTATAACTATCTGTATATATATCTCCTGATATTTGTAATTTAATATTTAATAGGCATATTAACTACACATTTAATTATACATTTAAAATATCAATTTCTCTAAATTTTTGTTCCCAATAATTAAATATTTAAAATTAGACATGTTGCAAAAAAGTGTTCTTATCATTGATAATAGATTACAGTTTCACTTATCACCTTATTTTTTCCTTTCAATTAATCTTCACTTACTACTTACCAGCACTTATTTAATTTACTAAGTTGACAAAAATTACTAGAATATTTTTAGGATCTTACTAATACACTGTAAAAAATGGCAGATGCAAAACTAAAATCAAATTATGGTTATTACTCTGAAATAAGATTTTTTTACAAAAATGTAATTTTCTTTATTGTTTAAGTTTTGTAATGTAAAATATAATTATACATGAATACCAATTTGAAAGCATCAGTTGCTCCTGGCAACCTTGAAAATAAATCATTTTTCATTTTTCTTCACCATAACCTAGAGAAAACCTGGACGCTGAAATAAAATAATAGAATGTGATGCCGGTTGAAACTACACACAGACCTGGCCTATTTTTCTTTGTTCTGTAACAATAAATTATCATTAGAAGAGTTGCTTTAGGCATGGTATCATTCTTAACGGAATCTTAGAACAGAAAGGAACTCATGCTCTGCACCTTTGACATTATAGGGTAGACTATATTTTTACTTTACATGAACTAAGAGTAAACTGTATTTTCCCCGGAGGATACTTCAATTTTAGTTTTGAAAACTGTGTATAAAGATTAGCAATTTAATGAAAACATTTACATAAATCAAGAAACATTTGGTTAAGAGCAGAAACATTCTAGTAAGCTGAATTGTGACAATTCCAGAAAGAAAAGTTGAAGAGTGATTATATAGTTAATGTAGTTTTACTTTTGCTCTTACTAATGTGAAAAAATTTTGCTGTATTACACACTCGTCTTCCTTTTATCAATATCTTGCAAACAGATTATGAAATAAACATCATTTATAATTGTTTAACACTAGTATTTTTTCTTGCATATATGTCCTTTTTTGTTTTCAAAATCAGCATGTGATACACATATTAATCAAGAAATATTTCCATATTACTACATTTAAGTATGTGTCTTAATTTTTGATATTTTACTATTTGAATTTAAGGTTTCATGTATTTTAATTGATGTTAAATTTTTTTTTAAAGATTTTATTTATTTATCTGAGAGAGAGAGAGAGAATGAGAGAAAAAGCATGAGGGGGGGAGGGTCAGAGGGAGAAGCAGAGTCCCCACTGAGCAGGAGCCCAATGTGGGGCTCAATCCCGTGACTCCAGGATCATGACCTGAGACAAAGGCTGATGCTTAATGACTGAGCCACCCAGGCTCCCAGTTGATGTTAAATTCTAATCAGGCAATGGATTTATGACACTTTCTTGAAACACTTATTGGATCTTCTTAGCCCAAAGAAGCCACACTAGAGAATTTTAATTAAAAGTAAATGGTTTGGCCTTTAGACGCGTCGCCGGTTCCTGCACCGCCCGCTCTTCCTCGCCTGTCCTCACCCGGCCGAACCCGGGGGACCAGAGCGAGACGCGGGGACCATGTTCCGACGCAAGCTGACGGCCCTCGACTACCACAACCCGGCTGGCTTCAACTGCAAAGATGAAACAAAATTTAGAAACTTTATTGTTTGGCTTGAAGACCAGAAAATCAGACACTACAAGATTGAAGACAGAGAAACATTGAGAAACATCCACAGCAGTGACTCGCCCAAGTTCTTTGAAAAGTATCTCAAAGATGTTAACTGTCCTTTCAAGATTCAAGAACGACAAGAAGCAATTGACTGGCTTCTTGGTTTAGCTGTTAGACTTGAATATGGAGATAATGCTGAAAAATACAAGGACTTGGTACCTGATAATACAAAAAATGCTGACAATGCAGCTAAAAATGCAGAGCCATTGATCAACTTGGATGTAAATAATCCTGATTTTAAGGCTGGTGTAATGGCTTTGGCTAACCTTCTTCAGATTCAGTGTCATGATGATTACCTGGTAATGCTTAAGGCAATTTGCATTTTGGTCCAGGAGCGCCTGACCCAGGATGCAGTTGCTAAAGCAAATCAAACGAAAGAGGGCTTGCCTGTTGCTTTAGACAAACATATTCTTGGTTTTGACACAGGAGATGCAGTCCTTAATGAAGCTGCTCAAATTTTGCGATCGCTGCATATAGAAGAGCTCAGAGAGCTACAGACAAAAATTAATGAAGCCATAGTAGCTGTTCAGGCAATTATTGCTGATCCAAAGACAGACCACAGACTGGGGAAAGTTGGAAGATGAACATTTTAGGATTTCAGCTTCTCACCTACTTAGTACAATTGGGAACCATTTATGCTCTGGCATGTGTTTGGAAATCAAATGTCACGTTTTCAAGGAAGAATCCTAGAAAATTGACTGTTCTCGAGATTTACCATCATTGCTTTTTCTTTAATAAAGTTCAGGAAAGTGAAAAAAAAAAGTAAATGGTTTGGTAAAACATGATACAAAGAAGATTTTCTAATGGTAAGCAAAGTAAATGTTGTCCATTTGAACCTAAGACTTAATTTGCTGAGTAAGATGTAATTTGATGACCTCCAAAAAGAATTAAAAAAAAGACAGACTATCTCCCATATTTTGATATCAAGGTTGGGAATTTATTCAGATTCTTTTTTCTGACTTGTTAGTTTTAAGGACTCCACGACCATTTGATCCAGCAATTCCATTTCTGAGAATTTATCTAAAGGAAATGAAATCACTATCCCAAAAAGATATCTGCACCCCCATGTTCATTGCAGCACTATTTACATTAACTAAGACATGTAAACAACATAAGTGTTCACTGATGGATGAATGTATAAAGAAAATGTAAGATACACGTGCATACACACACACACACACACAGGAATATTATTTAACTATTAAAAAAGGAAATACTGCCATTTACAACAGTGTGGATAAATCTTGAGGGCATTAGGCTAAATGAAATAAGTCAGACAAAGACAAATATTGTATGATCTCATTTTTTGTGGAATCTCATAAAATAGCATGAACTCGTTAGATATAGGGAATGGATTGGTTGTTGCCACAGGGGGTTTCTGGGTGTGGGGGAAATGAGAGAAAGAAGTCAAAAGGTACAAACTTCCAGTTGTAAGATAAACAAGTCCTGGGAATATAATGCACAGCACGGTGAATATAGTCAACAATAATGTATTGTATATTTGAAAATGCTACGAGAGTAAATCTTAAAGGTTCTCATCACAAGAAAAGAAACTATGTAAAGTGATGGATGTTAATTAAGCTTATTCTGGTAATCATTTTGCAATATATACATGTGTTATTAAATCATTACTTTTCACACTTAAAACTAATAAAATATTATATGTAAATTATATCTCAATAAAAAAGATTTGGCTGCATAATGCTATACATTTATTTATGTGTATGTGTATTTCAATCATATATAATTTTAGGAATTTGAATTCAGCAGTGGAGAAGACAAAATATTCTATTCATGTGGTGCTGATTGTAAACATGATAATTACATAATTCTAGATTTTGCTGTAATACTTTATAAAAAAGAACTTGGAAATCTATTTTAATTTATTATTTGATATAAAATATATATGATATAAATATTTATGAAGGTTGTTATAAGTGTTAAGGAAATTTACTAATAGTGGTCCTAAAACAAGAACACTTTTTTTTCAAATCAAATGTCTATATATTAAACTCTTCATCACGTTCAACACAGAATAAAAAGAGATGTTTTAAGCAATCTTTTAAGGAATATATTAAATTTTATCTTCTCATAATGTTACTGCAAGAAACAAATGATACACTGAAGATAGTTTTAAATCAACTGCCTGTGTTCTATTGCTTTCTCTTCACAGGTAATTGATGTTAAAAAATTTTAACATTGTTGGGCTTGATATATTACACATGAAACAGTGTTCTAAAATCACAGTTATAAAAATCTTAAACTATTAGAATGATCATAATACAGACAACATTTTTTCTGTCCTTTTCTGAGAATTACACAATGTTAAATTGTGATTTTTCTTTGTATCATTAAAATTGAAGTTATTCCACACAACAATTCAATCATTGATCTTGAATGAAACATATCATACAATTCTGATTGTTTGAAGAACTAACATAATTATCCTTCACTCTCTTCAACTATACATTTTAGGGATCCATTCCATCACCTATTTAAAAATCACTAAATGCTTTTTTTAATCACTTGAAAATATGTGGAGGAAATTATATGAACAAGTAAAATTCAGAAAATATAATCCTTAGCAAATTTATATACCTAAAAATATCTTAGTGTTGGCTAACTCCATTCAAGGAAAGAGCAGAATAATTTCGGATTAAATTATGAGCTGCCCCCTTGACAAATCAAGTTAGACAGGTATTTGTAATGTCTTTTTCATGTAAAGACATTGGTATTTGTTTTAAATTGTTCTATGGTAATCCTACAGGTTAGAGCTGGAGGATCAAAGTGGAACTAATCTTATTTATTTATTTAAAATTTATTTAAAATTTTAAAGTCATAGAGATATCCTTGACTGTATATGTCTTTAAAAATAATGCTACTAATTATCTACAGTTTAAAAGGACTTTTTCAACTTCTCATAACAATGAAGTAAAAGGACCAGGTTTACCTCCTGCCAGAAATAACAAGACAAGACAAATACATGAAACAACCATTTTCAAGACACTGGACAATAGGCAACACAGGACAATAATTCCTGAGAGAGAGGAAACATACAAGATAAACTCTAAGATTGCCCCAATTTGCTGCTTGAAACAGACTCCAGGTTGTGTCATTGGTAGGAGGACCACAGGTACAACCTGGAGATACCACATGTTGAAGAGCTTGAGCTGAGAGAACAAAGAGACCAAGACTGGGAGAATTTTCAGGACAGATTACCAGACAGAAGAGAGCTACACAGAGAGAGCTTCTGAAGTCTACAGCCACTGCCCTTAGTATTCAGCAGACCACTGATTGACATATGGTGCAGATTCACTAAAGAAATGAATGATTTCAAGTATTATGTAAGACCAAATAAACCATCTGACATGATTAGAGATAATGGTGTCTGACATTCACACACACGCCTGTGAATATTGTCAGTTTCTAGAGCCAAATTGGAATATCTCATAATTCACAGAGCACTTGATAGAGTACTTAGAAAGACCTTGCTTTGGTAGTGGGAGATAATTACATGCACATGAACGGCTTCTCTGAAGAATTCAGAGAATATGAAGCCATGTCACTGACTGGGAAACAGTTTAAAATCACATATCTGATAAAGCACTACTATCCAGAATCTACTAAGAATGCTTAAATTCAATAATGGAAAAACAATTTATCAAAAACGGACAAAATATTTGGGCAGACATTTCATCAAAGAAGATGTGTGGATAGCTAACAAGTACATGAAAAGATACCTGACATTTTGGTTTTTTCCACCAAGGAAACAAATACTGAAACAACTAAGAAATACTACTGTGAACCAATTAGAATAGTTAAAATTAAAAGATTGACCATAACTAGTTCTGAGGAGGATCATCCAGTTCATAATCTTATTTAACCCCAAAACTATCAAGAGGTTTTCATTCACTCAAGTTTATTTCCTACTCACATCTAGTCTCGAATATATTATTCTAATGTGCAGTTCACTTGGGAATCTCTAACTTTTCTCTCAATCTAATTTTATTAATATTTCTAGAACCTGACCTATATGACTTCCTACTAACTTTGTTTTGCAGAACTGCTGGGATTTTTCATCTATTTCTATGCATCTGTCAATATTGTAACAGTAAATTTTAAGTATATGCATGAAGAATTCATATCCTAGTGCCAATCTTGAAGACCATCTTTCCCTATGTTTTCATATAAGGTTTTTGAAGTTATATTTTAAAAAAGATTCTATTGACTGAAATTAAGATGATTATGCATAAAATTTTATGGTCAAACGAAAACACTTTATGAATATGGCTACATAATCCTACTACTATATTGATCTCTTTGGTTTTGGTAGAGAGCCTGTCAGTTCTTTATGTTATTATGAAGATCCTTCTTGACTTCTCAGAGACCTTTGATTAATGCCCCTTTATTTCAGATCAGTATGCAAGCCTATAGATCATAGTCTAAAGGATCCCATAGCAAAGAGAGGCTATAATGTGACCTTATTCCTTCAGGCAACCACTTATGGCATTATATAGTTTCTATCAGAACCATCAAAATCAGTAACTGTTCTTTCCTATTCTTCCTCAAAGTGTTTTCCAGGTTGACAGAACTATTTTTAAATTGTTTTAATGACTAGGAGAAATAATTTTGCTGAATGTATTAATTCTTACCAAATTTACAAGCTTAAAAATCTTCCCTAAAATATAGTGTCTAATTTTCAAAGTGAAATATATCTCTCTCAGATATGGGTCTCGTCCCTATACATTCACTTGCAGTTGTTATGTTAAAGGAAAATATCATCAATTTTTAATGAAAGTAAGTATCTTCAAAATGATTTTTTAAAATTTTCTCAGGCTCTAGGAAGGTTTTTTTTTTATTTTTTTTAAGTAATTTCCTTGCCCAGCAAGAGGCTCAAACTCATGACTGGGAGATCAAAACTTAAGCCAAGATCAAGAGTAAGCGTTTAACTGACTGAGCCACCCAGACACCCTTCTAGGAATGTACTATAATGAAATGCTAATTATAGGATTCTAATAATAATATTATCCATTAATGAAATGTCAACTATCTCACTCATATACTACTAATAAAAATACAACTACACTTGAATGATGTTATATGTCAATTACATCTCAATAAACCTAGAAAAGAAAGAAGGCTTGGGATATTGCATGGTACTTTAAAGATTATTGCCTTACCATCTACTTAAACTGATATCAAAGAAAAATTAATTAAATGAAGTTTACACTTTCGTAGTTATGTTATATTATCAATTAATATAGACATTGTATCATAGAAGAAAAGAACCACAAAGTAAAAATTTTTTAATATGTTAGTGATGGCTAGAGAATAATTTTTCTCATAAGAAACCTTATAAGAATTTGTGTTGCTCCATAGTTAAGTTTATTAGATCCTGACTCAAAAGTTATTTAAATGTTGAGCAATCATATTGGAAAGCATTGAATTTTATAATGACATATTATCATATAGCATATCATATGTATGTATATAGGCATATATTTGTTTTTCTTCCATTCAATAGGTTGTATTTTCATTTTGTTGATTATTTCTTTTGTTGTACAGAAGCTTTTTATTTGATAAAATCCCACTTGTTTATTTTTTATTTTGTTGCTTGCAAATAATTTTGGTATCAGAGCCAAGAAGTCATTGCCAAGATCCATGATGAGGAGCTTTTTTTCTATGTTTTCTTCTAGGAGTTCTAGGTTATAGTCTTACATTCAAGTCCTTTATCCATTTCTAGTTAATTATTGTGAGTGGTGTAAGATATAGGCCCAGTTTCATTTTTTGCATGTGACTATCTAATTTTCCTGGCACTATATATTGAAGAGACTCTTTTCCATTTACCCATTGAGTATTCTTACCTTCCTTGTTAATTATTACTTGAACTTATGTGCATGGGTTTATTTCTGGGATCTCAATTCTGTTCTATTGATCTATATTCCTGCTTTTTATGCCAGCATCATCTTGTTTTGATTGCTATAGCTTAGTAATATAGTTTGAAATTAGGTAGGGTGATGCTTCTACACATTGCATTGTTTTGATTTGCATGCCTTTAATTATTAACACGTCTGAATTTTTTAAAGAGACTTATAGTGCACAATTTTTCCTTGGACATAATGGATGTTTATTACCTTTAGTTAAAGCCTAAATTAGGTATAATAATGGCAAACTAAAATAGTTGTTAAGTTTGCATGTAAAATTGTCATTAAATAGCTTATACTGTTGAATGATAGAGAAGTAAATGACAGATATTAAAATATTGAGGGTGATTTTATAAGGTTAATAGATAACTTGAAGAAGAGTGTAGGTTTTTAAAGTTAAGTTTATAGAGATAAAAGATATTTGGGAACCATGGCAACAGGCCCCTCCCCCAGAAGATCAGCAAGAACAGCCAGCCAAACCAAGTTTACCGATCAATGAGAATGGCAAAACTCCAGAGATAGGGGAATACTGCACATAGAATCCATGGCTTTTTTACCATGATTCTTTAGTCTTTCAAAGTTAATTTTTTTAAATGTCTTTTTTTTTTGAAATTATCTTTTTCCCTTTTTCAACCAACATTTATCAATCGCTTTTTTAAAAAACATTTTTATTTTTCATTTTAGAGTCATATTCTATCCTTCATAGTAGTTACCCTTATTTTTGGCCTATATATATATATATATATACATATATATATATATATATATATATATAAAAGTTGTTTTCTCTTTAAAATTTTGAGATACAGTTTCTTCTAAAAGATTAAAATATACCCTAAATTCTTTTTATAAAATTTTAAAAGTTTTCATCCTTACAGTCATATTCCATCCCTTCATTGTATCAACCCTTATTTTTCTACATATATAAGTTTTTCTTTCTTTACAATTTTGGGAAGCACTTTCTTCTAACACACCAAATTACACCCAAAATCTAGTGTGTGGCACTGATCTATGCACCAGCCTGATCATATTTGATCAAATTCTGTTTTTTTTGTTGTTGTTCTGTTTTGTTTGTTTTTATCTTTTTCTTTTTCATTTTTCTTTTTTTCCCTTTCTTTTCCCCCAGTTTCAGGTCTTTTCTGATTTGTTTAGAGTATATTTTCTGGGGACGTTGTTACCCTGTTAGCATTTTGTCCTCTCATTCATCTATTCTCCTCTGGACAAAATGACAAGATGGAAAAAATCACCTCAACAAAAAGAACAAGAGGCAGTACCGACTGCCAGGGACCTACTCAATATGGATATTAGTACGATGTCGAAACTAGTGTTCAGAATAATGATTTTAAAGATACTAGCTGGGCTTGAAAAAAAGCATGGAAGTTATTAAAGAATCCCTTTCTGGAGAAATAAAAGAATTAAAATCTAACCAAGTCAAAATCAAAAAGGCTATTAATGAGGTACAATCAAAAATGGGGGTGCTAACTGCTAGGATAAATGAGGCAGAAGATAGAATCAGCAATACAGAAGATGAAATGATGGAAAATAAAGAAGCTGAGAAAAAGAGAGATAAACAACTACTGGATCACAAGGGCAGAATTCGAGAGATAAGCAATATCATAAGATGAAACAACATTAGAATAATTGGGATCCCAGAAGAAGAAGAAAAAGAGAGGTGCAGAAGGTATATTGGAGCAAATTATAGCAGAGAGCTTCTCTAATTTGGGGAAGGAAATGAAGTAAATGGATTTACAATGAAAATGCTAAGAGAGTAAATCTTAAAGGTTCTCATCACAAGAAAAGAAACTATGTAAAGTGATGGATGTTAATTAAGCTTATTCTGGTAATCATTTTGCAATATATACATGTGTTATTAAATCATTGTTTTACACACTTAAAACTAATAAAATATTATATGTAAATTATATCTCAAGGAAGATATATCAAAATCCAGGAGGCACAAAGAACCCCTCTCAAAATCAATAAAAATAGGTCAACACCCCGACAACTAATAGTAAAACTTACGAGTCTCAGAGACAAAGAGAAAATCCTGAAAGCAGCTCGGGAGAAGAGATATGTAACCTACAATGGTAGAAACATTAGATTGGCAACAAACCTATCCACAGAGACCTGGCAGGCCAGAAAGGACTGGCATGATATATTCAGAGCACTAAACGAGAAAAATATGCAGCCAAGAATACTATATCCCGCTAGGGTGTCATTGAAAATAGAAGGAGAGATAAAAATCTTCCAGGACAAACAAAAATTAAAGGAATTTGCAAGCACAAAACCAGCCCTAAAAGAAATATTGAAAGGGGTCCTCTAAGTAAAGAGAGAGCCTAAAAGCAACATAGACCAGAAAGGAACACAGACAATATACAGTAACAGTCACCTTACAGGCAATACAATGGCACTAAATTCCTATCTTTCAATAGTTACCCTGAATGTAAATGGGCTAAATGCCCCATTCAAATGACACAGGCTATCAGATTGGATGAAAACAAAAAGACCCATCAATATGCCCTCTGCAAGAGACTCATTTTAGACCCAAAGACACCCCCAGATTGAAAGTGAGGGGGTGGAAAACCATTTACCATGGTAATAGACACCAAAAGAGGGCTCGGCTGGCAATCCTTATATCAGAGAATTAGATTTTAAATCAAAGACTGTAATAAGAGGTAAGGAAGGACACTCGATCCTACTTAAGGGGTCTATCCAACAAGAAGATCTAACAATTGTAAATATCTATGCCCCGAACATGGGAGCAGCCAATTATATAAGGCAATTAATAACAAAAGCAAAGAAACACATTGACAACAATACAATAATAGTGGGGGACTTTAACACCCCCTTGACTGAAATGGACAGATCATCTAAGGAAAAGATCAAGGAAATAGAGACTTTAAATGACACACTGGAGCAAATGGACTTCACAGATATATTCAGAACATTCCATCCCAAAGCAATGGAATACACATTCTTCTCTAGTGCCCATGGAACATTCTCCAGAATAGATCACATCCTAGGTCACAAATCAGGTCTCAACCGGTACCAAAAGATTGGATTTTTCCCCGCTTATTTTCAGACCACAATGCTTTGAAACTAGAACTCAATCACAAGAGGAAAATTGGAAAGAACTCAAATACATGAAAGCTAAAGAGCATCCTACTAAAGAATGAATAGGTCAGCCAGGAAATTAAAGAAGAATTAAAAAAATTCATGGAAACCAATGAAAATGAAAACACAACTGTTCAAAATCTTTAGGATGCAGCAAAGGCAGTCCTAAGACAAAAGTATATAGCAATACAAGCCTTTCTAAGAAACAAGAAAAGTCTCATATACACAACCTAAGCCTACACCTAAAGGAGCTGGAGAAAAAACAGCAAATAAAGCCTAAACCTAGCAGGAGAAGAGAAATAATAAAGATCAGAGCAGAAATCAAAGAAAAGAACAGTAGAACAGATCAACGAAACTAAGAGGTGGTTCTTTGAAAGAATTAGCAAGATTGATAAACCCCTGGCCTGACTTATCAAAAAGAAAAGAGAAAGGACCCAAATCAACAAAATCATGAAAGAAAGAGGAGAGATCACAACCAACACAAAGAAATACAAACAATTATAAGAACATATTATGGACAACTCTATGCCAGCAAATTAGATAACCTGGAAGAAATGGGTGCATTCCTAGAGATGTATCAACTACCAAAATTGAACCAGGAAGAAATAGAAAACCTGAACAGATCTATAACCACTAAGGAAATTGAAGCAGTCATCAAAAATCTCACAACAAACAAAAGCCCGGGGCCAGATGGCTTCCCAGGGGAATTCTACCAAACATTTAAAGAAGAATTAATACCTATTCTTCTGAAATTGTTCCAAAATAGAAATGGAAGGAAAACTTCCAAACTCGTTTTATGAGGCCACCATTACCTTGATCCCCAAACCAGACAAAGACCCCATCAAAAAGGAGAATTACAGACCAATATCCTTGATGAACCTGGATGCAAAAATTCTCACCAAAATACTAGCCAATAGTATCCAACAGTACACGAAAAGGATTATTCACCATGACCAAGTGGGATTTATTCCTGGGCTGCAAGTTTGGTTGAACATCCTCAAATCAATCAACATGATACGATACATTAACAAAAGAAAGAACAAGAATCATATGATCCTCTCAATAGATGCAGAAAAAGCATCCTTTTTCTGCATCTGACAAAGCATCCTTTCTTGATCAAAACTCTTCAGAGTATAGGGATAGAGGGGACATACCTCAATATCATAAAAGCCATCTATGAAAAAACTACAGCGAATATCATTCTCAATGGGGAAAGGCTGAGAGCTTTCCCCCTAAGGTCAGGAATGCAGCAGGGATGTCCACTCTCACCACTGCTATTCAACATAGTATTAGAAGTCCTAGCCACAGCCAGAAATAAAAGCCATCCAAATTGGCAAAGAAGAAGTCAAACTCTCACTGTTTGCAGATGATATGATACTTTATGTGGAAAACCCAAAAGACTCCACCCCAAAACTGCTAGAACTCATACAGGAATTCAGTCAAGTGGCAGGATATAAAATCAATGCACAGAAATCAGTGGCATTCCTATACACCAACAAGACAGAAGAAAGAGAAATTAAGGAGTCGATCCCATTTACAAATGCACCCAAAACCATAAGATACCTAGGAATAAATCTAACCAAAGGGGTAAGGGATCTGTACCCAGAAAACTATAAAATACTCATGAAAGAAATTGAGGAAAACACAAAGAAATGGAATAACGTTCCATGTTCATGGTTGGAAGAACAAATATTGTGAAGATGTCAATGCTACCTAGAGCAATCTATATATTCAATGCAATCCCCAGCAAAATACCATCCACTTTTTTCAAAGAAATGGGACAAATAATCCTAAAATTTGTATGGAACCAGAAAAGACCCTGAATAGCCAGAGGAATGTTGAAAAAGAAAAGCAAAGCTGGTGGCATCACAATTCTGGATTTTAAGCTCTATTACAAAGCTGTCATCATCAAGACAGTATGGTACTGGCACAAAAACAGACACATAGATCAATGGAACAGAATTGAGAGCCCAGAAATGGACCCTCAACTCTGTGGTCAACTAATCTTCGACAAAGCAGGAAAGAATGTCCAGTGGAAAAGAGACAGTCTCTTCAACAAATGGTGTTGGGAAAATTGGACAGCCACATGCAGAGGAATGAAACTGGACCATTTCCTTATACCACACACAAAAATAGACTCAAAATGGTTGAAAGACCTAAATGTGAGACAGGAGTCCATCAACATCCTAAAAGAGAACACAGGCAGCAACCTCTTCAACCTCAGCCGCAGCAACTTCTTCCTAGAAACAACATCAAAGGCAAGGGAAGAAAGGGCAAAAATGAACTATTGGGACTTCATCAAGATAAAAAGCTTCTGCACAGCAAAAGAAACAGTCCACAAAACCAAAAGACAACTGACAGAATGGGAGAAGATATTTGCAAATGACATATCAGATAAAGGGCTAGTATCCAAAATCTATAAAAAACTTTTCAAACTTGACCCCCAAAGAACAAATAATCCAATCAAGAAATGGGCAGGAGACATGAACAAACATTTTTCCAAAGAAGACATCCAAATGGCCAACAGACACATGAAAAAGTGTTCAACGTCACTTCGCATCAGGGAAATCCAAATCAAAACCTCAATGAGATACCACCTCACACCAGTCAGAATGGCTAAAATTAACAAGTCAGGAAGCGACAGATGTTGGCGGGGATGCGGAGAAAGGGGAACCCTTCTACACTGTTGGTGGGAATGCAAGCCTGTGCAGCCACTCTGGAAACAGTATGGAAGTTCCTCAAAAAGTTGAAAACAGAGCTACTCAGCAATTGCACTACTGGGTATTTATCCCAAAGATACAAATGTATGGATCCGAAGGGATATGTGCACCCCAATGTTTATAGCAGCAATGTCCACAATAGCCAAACTGTGGAAAGAGCCATGACGTCCATCAACTGATCAATGGATAAAGAAGAAGTGGCATATATATGGAATAAAATATTATGCAGCCATCAAAAGGAATGAGATCTTGACCTTTGCAATGATGTGGATGGAACTGGAGGGTATTGTGCTGAGAGAAATAAGTCAATCATAGAAAGACATGTATCATATGACCTCACTCATATGAGGAATTCTTAATCTCAGGAAACAAACTGAGGTTTGCTGGAGTGGTGGGGGATGGGAGGGATGGGGTGGCTGGGTGATAGACATTGGGGAGGGTATGTGCTATGGTGAGCGCTGTGAATTGTGCAAGACTGTTCAATCACAGATTTGTAACTCTGAAACAAATAATGCAATATATGGTAAACAAAAAAAAATGAAGAAGATAGCAGGAGGGGAAGAATGAAGGGGGGGAAATTGGAGGGGGAGATGAACCATGAGAGACGATGGGCTCTAAAAAACAAAGTGAGGGTTCTAGAGGGGAGGGGGGTGGGAGAATGGGTTAGCCTGGTGTTGGGTATTAAATAGGGCACGTTCTGCATGGAACACTGGGTGTTATGCACAAACAATGAATCATGGAACACTACATCAAAAACTAATGATGTAATGTAGGTGATTAACATAACAATAAAAAATTTAAAAAAGAGCCAGATTAGAAAATATGTCTCCATGCAGTGGAATAATATTAGCAATTGGAAGGGATAAAAATTACATCAAGTGAAAAAAAAAAGCCATATGCAAAAACTATGTATGGTAGGATTACCTTTTTATGAACTTTGTAAAAAAGAGAAATTCATAAAGACATAAAGATCAGTGGTTGCCTTAGAACAGGGATGAGAATGGAAATAGTAAACAATAGAATGATAAGTTTTGGATGATAAAAATCCTTCAAATCTGAATTGTTATGATGATTGCACAACTTTATAAAGTTAGTAAAATCATTGCATTGTATACTTAGAATGGATGCATTTTTCTGCTTGTAAATCAAGCATTTACTTAATTACATATCCCAATAAAACTCTTTTTTCTGCTTGTAAATTAAGCATTTACTTAATTACATATCCTAATAAAACTCTTCAAATATCATGACAACTCTGTCATTTCAGAAATTCACCAAGAAGAACGACTCCGAAATCATGTACAATGATATTGTGATACCTCATGTTCGATCCAGACATGATAAAGAATATAAAAATTAGAAAAAGAAAAATCATGTAAAAGAAAAATTTGGTGACCCAAATACCTTAAGTTTTCACTAAATAAAATTAGAAAAATATAGTAATTCTTATGAATATAATAAGAAAAAATTCCTTACAGTTTGCAGTTTGGAAATTTTTAAAAAGATACAACCTAAGAGGAATATTTGCTAACGATTGCTGTGTGTTTTGAAGATGGAAGATTTTTAACATTTCCTAAACTATATATACTGAGTGCAAAGTTTCCTCTAGAGAACACTTAAAATATTTTCTACTCAGTTATGTACAAATAAGTTACTGACATTACTAAATGGGCCATTTTAAAGTGAGTGTAAATTAAATTATAATTTTATAGTACAATGATTGTAATCAAACTGCACTCAAGTTTAAACTATCCTTTCTTCAATATAATGTCCACTTTTAATATTTGTTTAAAAAAATTTTAAATCAGAATATAATAACATCTTTTACAGTTTAGGTCACATTTTATTTAGAGTTTGATATTTCCATAAAATAGACATGAAGTTCAATGCAACAGATTAGAGATTCCGGAAGTAAATCCACTCTATAGAATACATTGAATGAAACAAAGTGCAAAGGGTAAGGATAGTCTTTGCAACAAATTGTACTGGAAAAACCGGGCCTCTGTATACTAACAGATGAATTCCACACTTTCTTTTAAGCTATTAAAAAAAAAAAAAGTCTTGACACTGACCAGAGAACCAATTAAAAAAACTAATAATTTTAAATTTATAGAATAAAATATAGAGAAAAAACTGAAAAGTGGAATTATGCAGCACTTTTTTAGAGGAGATAAAATAGGCTAACCAAAAACAAAACAAAAATCCACAATAAATGTACTTCAAAAAATTAAAAACTTCATGGCTTTAAAAAAACACTGTTAATAAAATGAAAAGACACATACCATTCTGGCAGAAAATATTTGCAAAACAAATTCTGATAAAGGTTTTGTATATAAAATACATAAAACAATTTTACAACACAATAAGAGAGTCTAATTTTAAAAAATGGGTGAAAGAGTTAAGCATTTTACAAAAGAGATATGGATAGAAAATTAATCACATGAAAAGATGTTCAACATTAGTTATTATACGAATGAGAATTAAAACAATACTATGAAATACCATAACTCACTCATTAGAATTGCTAAAATTAAAAAGACTAAGACTTTGCTACTGAGGATGTTGAACTGGAGAGCTCATGTATTCTGGTGAGAATGCATAATTGCTCAGCTTCTTTGGAAAACAGATTGTCAGTTTTTTTGTAAAACTAAACATACTGTTACCATACATTTTAGCAAGTCCACTGCTAAGTAGTTACACAAGAGAAATGAAAACATGAGTCTGAAATATGTTTTCTCCATGAATGCTCATAGCACCTTTGTCCCAAATAGTCAAAATAAAAAACACTCTGTTTTTTAGATAGAGACCCAAACATCTTGAGTGTTTAACATGGAGTGGAAAAATTATACAATACAATACTCTTTTTAAAAATACAAAAGAGGGCGCCTGGGTGGCTCAGTCGTTGAGCGTCTGCCTTCAGCTCAGATCATGATCCCAGGGTCCTGGGATCGAGCCCCACATCGGGCTTCCTGCTCAACGGGAAGCCTGCTTCTCCCTCTCCCACTCCTCCTGCTTGTGTTCTCTCTCTCTCGCTGTCTCTTTCTGTCAAATAAATAAATAAAATCTTTAAAAAATAATAAAAAATAAAAATACAAAAGAAACAAAACATTGATATCATGATACAGCACAGATGAATCTCTAGAGTTATGCTAAGTTACCAAAGCCAGATACAAAAGGGCTCTGTAGACAGTGGTTCCTGTTATGTGACATTGTAGAACAGGCACAGTAGAAGGTGTCCTGGAGCAGGAGGGATCGAGTGATGAAAAGGGGCAAAAAGAAGTTTTAGGGGTAATACAAATGTACATGCTTTTTGAATTTTGTGTTTACACTACTATTTAAATCTGTCATACATCACACTGTGTATTTTTTTGGCAATATTGCAAAGCAAATATAAATACATATACAGATAGGATTGTGATTTTTAAGAAACCATTCTGCTGAAATGCTGTCTGCTTGCTCTATGATTTCTAGATCCTTGATTCTTGTCTTCACTTATAATGGGAAACCTCAGGTAATAAGACCATCCTTTAAGACCAGAAGTGATCTCTTGATCAGACATTACTAGGAAAAGTAGAGTATTATAGGCATACTGCCTGTCATTGTGCTTTGCTTTATTTTGTTTCTCAGATATTGTGTTTTTTGCAGATTGAAAGTTTGTGGTGACCCTGTGTCGAGCAAATTTATTGGCACCATTTTTCCATTTTATCCACTTCCTGTCTCTGTGTCACATTTTAGTAATTCTTGCAATATTTTAAACTTTATTATTATTATTATATTTGTTATGGTGATCTGTGATCAGGGATCTTTGGTGTTACTACTGTAATTGTTTTGGGGCCACTAACCACCGTCACATAAGACAGTAAATTTAATCCATAAATGGTGTGTGTGTTCTAGCTGCTCCATAGAGCAGCTGTTCCCCTTTCTTTCTCCCTCCCTGTGGGCAGTCCTAGTCCCTGAGACACAACAATATTGAAATTAAGCTAACTAATAATCCTACCATGACCTCTAAGTGTTTACGTGTAAGAGTCACATGTGTCACTTTAAATCAAAAGCTAAAAATGACAAAGCTTAGTAAGGAAGGCATGTCAATAGCTGAGATAGGCCAAAAGCTAGACCTCTTGCACCAAACAGCCAAATTGTGAATGTAAAATAAAAGTTCTTGAAGAAAATTAAAAGCAATACTCTATAAAACATACAAATATTAAGAATGAGAAACAGCCTTATTGCTGATATAGAAAAAATTTTAGTGGTCTTCATAGAGGATCAAGCCAGCCACAACATTCCCTTAAGCCAAAGTCTAATCCAGAACAAGGCTCTACCTCTCTTAGATTCTATGAGGGCTGAAAGAAGTAAGGAGACTGAAGAAGAAATATTTGAAGCTAGCAGAGCTAGCTCATGAGGTTTAAGGAAAGAAACAATCTCCACACATAAAAGTGCAAAGTGAAGCATTAAATGCTGATGTAGAAGCTACAGCAAGTTATCACAAAGATGCTAGGATAATTAATGAAGATGCTTACACTAAACATCAGATTTTCAGTGGAGATGAAATAGCCTTCTATCAGAAGAAGATTCCATGTAGGACTTTCACAGCTAGAGAGGCAAAGTTAATACCTGGCATCAAAGCTTCAAAGGACAGGTTGACTCTCTTACTAGGGGCTAATGCAGCTGGGGACTTTAAGTTGAAACCAATGCTCGTTTACCATTTTAAAAATTCTAGTGCCCTTGAGAATTTTGCTAAATATACTCTGCCTGTGCTTAATAAATAGAACAACAAAGCTTGGATGACAGCACATCTGTTTACAACATGGTTTACAGAATATTTTAAGTCCACTGTAGGGGCCTACTGCTTAGAAAAAGAGATTCCTTTCAAAATATGACTGCTCATTGACAATGCACCTGGTTACCCAAGGTGTGATGAAGATATACAATGAGATTAATGTTGTTTTCATGCCTGCTAACACAACATCCATTATGCAACCCATGGATCAAGGAGCAGTTTAGACTTTCAAGTCTTATTATTTAAGAAATACATTTCATAAGGCCGAAGCTGCCATAGGTACGTGATTCCTGTGATGTATCTGGCAAAGTAAATTGAAAACCTTCTGGAAAGATTCACCATTCTAGATGCCACTAAGTTGCAATTCATGGGAAGAAGTCAAAAGATCTATATCAATAGGAATTTAAAAGAAGTTGATTCCAACCCTCCTTGATGACTTTGAGGTGTTCAAGACTTTACTGGAGGAAGTAACTGAAGATGTGGAAATTGCAAGGGAACTAGAATTAGAAGTGGAGCCTGAAGATCTCACGAAATGCTGCAATCTCATGATAAAACTTTAAATGCAACTAATGAATTATTGAACACTACATCAAAAACTAATGATGTACTATATGTTGGCTAATTGAACTTAAAAAAAATTACGGATGAGGAGTTGTTTTTTGTGGATGAGGAAAGAAAGTGGTTTCTTGAGATGGAAACAACTCACGGTGAAAGATGCTGTGAAGGTTGTTGAAATGGTGTCAAAGGGTTTAAAATATTACATGAAGTCAGTTGATAAAGCAGCGACAGGTTTTGGGGGGATTGACTTCAATTTGGAAAGAGAAGTTCTACTGTGGGTAAAATGCCGTCAAACAGCATCACATGCTACAGAGTAATTAATTACTCGTGAAAAAAAAAGGAACAATCAATGTGGCATACTTTGTTGTTGTGTTATTTTAAGGAATTGCCAAAGCCATCCCAACCTTCAGCAACCACCACCCTGATCAGTTGGAAGCCTTCAACATTGAGGCAAGACCCTCTACCTGCAAAAGATAATGACTCACTGAAAGCTGAGATGATGGTTAGCATTTTTTAGCACTAAGTATTTTTAATTAAGATATGCGCATTGTTTTTTTAGACATAATGCTATTGCACGCTTAGTAGACTACAATGTAAACATAATTTTTATTTGCTCTGGGAAACCAAAAAACTTCATCTCACTTGCTTTATTGTGGTATTCAGCCTGAAACTGAAACTGTAATATCTCTGAGGTATGGCTGTATATGAGAACATTGGACTTTTAGACCCTAGACTGAGTATATAAAATAAACATAGAGGTAAATTAAATGTAATTTTGCATATGCAAACTTGTAAAGTCATGAACACACAGTATTAATTGGCAGTCTCCTTTTAGAAATTGAAAATAAAAAGACAAATCAAATATATCAAATAACTGTCACTAAATGTTAGTTGTTGTTCTTATTATTAGGCTATTATTAGTAGTATTGCTTTTATTAGGTCCTGCTTCGAATGTGTCAGCTGATATAGTTGCATGTGCCTCACTTTGCCGCACAGTATGGCTGCAACTTCTTTTCATATAAATGTTTAAAGTTTGTATTTTAAAACCAAACTTCATCAGTTGTTTTTTTTTTTTTTAACATTCTGGCTACTTTAATAACTTCTGTTAGATGATACCCAATTGCTTATCTTAGAAAGGGAAAAAACCCTTGATTATTTACACATTGCTTCCTATTTAAGCCATATTCCCTCACAGAGGGAGACTCTATGGTCTTATACATGGTGCAGTACTTTGTATGAGATAGTCTTAACTGGAAATTCAGTCATGTGTATTAAATATTAGGGCTTTCAGTATGTTTTAAAAAATAAATCCCCTATTGCTACCTAAGTTTTATTAACCATTATATATCCATTTCATGACATTACTGTGTGGACTTAACGCATTGATGTGAAAAAATTCTTTAAAATTTGAAATATGGATTATTTTTCTAAACGTAACATGTGGCTATATATGGCTATTAGAGTATAAAAATATTATTTCAGACCACTTCATATTCATTTTCTTTAAGTTAGAGATTATTTTTCCACATTTCTAAGGAACTTATAACTTGACAAAC
Source organism: Zalophus californianus (assembly GCF_009762305.2). Lineage (NCBI taxonomy): Eukaryota > Metazoa > Chordata > Mammalia > Carnivora > Otariidae > Zalophus > Zalophus californianus. The sequence continues at coordinate 18,094,753 of NC_045604.1, forward strand.
CTCTTAAAATTTAGAGTGCATTAGTAAGCAATTTTTAAGGCAATCCAACTATCTTTACATAAATGAATTTAGTATATCCATTCATATAATACTTCTTATAATACCTGTTATATTATTAAGTGGTTAGACATATATCAGTCATTGCCTAGCGGTCATTCTTACCTACTGTACACTCTTCTCCTACAAACTATTTTTCAAGATCCTTCCAAAACCTCCTAGGTAAATTTAGCCAATAGGAGTTGCTGCTGTTAGCCTGAAGAATAAGAAAAGGAGAGAAACTAAATATTCCCCTCTTTTATCCCTCACATCTCTGACCCTATTCCAGTAGTGACTACCTCTCTTTCAGAGAGCCTGCTCTCCTAAGACAAACCCTTTTTCCATGATCCCAGATCTCCATGGCCCTTGAAAGGATTGCATATTCCAGAAGATGGACTGGATTTATAGCCTCATTAATATTATCTCCTCCAATTCCAAAGAGTGGCCACTGACATCTTGCCTCTTGCTGATGTCTGAACTGCTTTAACATTCTCCATGTGACTTTGTGATTCTTTCATAACCTGTGTGATAAGTTCCCTTCATTAAATTAGTTGCCATTAAAATATCCAGAGAAGTTTTAGAGAATGTTCCAGAAAACAGTTCCTCTTGATGAGTTGTTGGGATCATGTAGTTAACCAGCATGAAACGTTTCCTCATTAGGATTCCTTGCATTGAAAAAAATAGAGTATTACAATCAGTTTAGTGTAGTGACAGTATAATTACAAGTATCATCTACTGTAATTGTTTAGTACTGTGCACCAATTTGGCTAAGCTGGGAAGACATTTTTCAGTCTACTCTTCCCTGTATGCATCTGAGTGGAGTTAGGCAAAAGAGAAACATGATATCTGGAGGATGGAAATGAAGTAACAGCCCTTACTATCTGAGAGTCACCGTGGATAGATATGGTGAGATAGTTCCATGTATGTCTTCCACAACTTGCCTGCTTCTCATCCATTTCCTCTTTCTGAATGCTACCCCTGCTGACTAATAGCAACCCAGGCACAATGCCAGATATGAAGAGAAAAAGCCTTTTACAGATTAATTCAGCAGCTCTTGATACCAGTCCCACTCTGGAAGCTGAACAAGTCTTGCTACAGATTTGTCTCAATGTCTAAATTGTTCACCTACACCATTGTTTCAGAAGGTCTGCTAGTAACTTTTTTTTGATGACTCTCAATTTCTCTTTTGAGGTTTTATTTTTACAGTTGTTCCGCTAATGGCAGAAAATTTAATTGTATAATCTCTAATTCCTCCAAATATATGACTTTATAATATAATAATCATAGCCTTTCTGTTTCTGTAATTGAGCCCTGACAGATTCATTTGTGGTTATTGGAGTGAAGAGGTGGTTGAAGGCAAGGATAGGAAAAATCATGTAAACACTGAACTTAATTAAATGATAATAATGAAGACTTCTAGGGCTATGAAGTGTGATGCAGTATTTGCTTCTATTTTCTCTAGAGAACTTAAAGAAAAAATGATAGACAAATAATAATTATTTTTTATTTCAGAATTTTAAGTTAAAATATCAAGGCAGACTTAGAAAATCAGAGTTATATTAAGATTAAGAAATCAAATGGGAATTAGTAGGCACCTCAGATTTGAGCTGAGAGTTTTGTCCACCTACCAAATCCTTTGAAACTCCATTGTCAACAGAAACATTCCCTTCACTCATGTGAGGAAACTCGACTCCACTTGTTCAAATGTATTGTAACGATCACATCGGAGACTTGTTCTGTAAGAGGCGCCTATTTTTCTCAAGTCTCATTTCATCTTCTCTCTTTGCCCCCAGACCCGTAACTTGAAGATATCTGTGGAGAATATTGAAGTCTATTTTAAGATGAGACAGCTTATACACCAAGTAATTGCATTATCTAGTTAACTTTTAATCTCAAATACCTATATAATATATGTGGAAATGGGCTATGTGGAAATGCGCTAAATTTTAGCCCAAGGCCAAAACACGAGACCAAAACATGTTGAATTTATAATATTGGAAAGATTTCCCAAGATCCTAGATTGAATATACTTGATTTACTTAGTTGATAGACTTAAAATTTGTTCTGGGTGAGTATCATATGAAATCAATAGGCCAGAGTTCATAATATGAAGACAGGTACAGATAAAAGGTGATGTGCAGAGTGGGGGGCCAGGGATGGTGGTGAGAGATGTCACCATTTAAATGGGCCCCTGATTTCATTGAAAAAATCGACATTTCAGATTGGCATAGCCAAGATGGTGAAGTGTAGGACGGGTAATTATTGCCCATTACTATAGGGAGTAGAAGAGTCATTCTGACTCTCCTACACTTTGACCCATAGGGAATGGGGTAGTGGGAAAATGAATATAATAACACTAGAGCAAAATATATGCATCCTTCCAAAATGCTATTTAAGCAATTTTAAGTGGAATATCCTAACCAAAATATTTCATAGAAACATTCAATAGCATTTGTGTTATTCTATATGCAGTGACTTTGCTGGAACAAATTAATATGTACCATGAAATGTGATATGAAGACAAAAAATGGGCTACTTTATCTCTGTAAGAAAGATCAGAGTGGTTTGCTTTCAACTGACAGCAACAGCAATAACTTCATTATCTTTCTCAAGACTATGTCGAATGTCCTGTCTTTTTTTTTTTTTTAATAATCCACCGGAAAGATTGCCTTAAATATTGTTCAAAATAGAAAAATGATTATTGTGTGATGATTGAATATAAAAAAACATATGATAAGTTATATTTCTCTCAAAATAGCCAGCTTGCTTGTTCTGTTTTTGAAATAAAGAATACTCACTGAAACAATGATCTGTCATAAGTTATACAGAAAACCTACCTCAAAAACATATTTAAACAGGTATCATAGCAATTGTATTTTTTCTCATCTTTTTCTGATAGCAAGTGAAGATGTTCACACACATCTCACAAACACTTCCTATTTAAACTGCATTTGGTCTCCCAAATCTCTTTTAACATTGTAAATACAAACAACCCCCAAAATGTTTTTTAGTCTCTAATAATAGTATTCCATGAAGTACATCAAAGGCCATGAATTGAAGGATAAAGCAAAAGAAATGGTGCTAATCTCTGATGAAGTGAAGTATCCTCATAAAGCATATTTAGGTAAAGACATCTCTTGCAGAGTTCATTACTAATCACCCACCAACCCACTCATTAAAAAAAAAAAAGCCAGAAACTCAAAAGAGGGTTTTCCTGGCATGATTTAGAAAAAACAGAGCTGAATATTTTTGGGGAGCTTTTTTTTAGTTTTATTTATTTGTGGGGGGAAAAGGGCAGAGGGAGGGAATCTCTAAGCAGACTCCTGCTGAGCATGGAGCCTGATGTGGGTCTCCATCCCACCACGCATGAAATCATGACCTGAGCCAAAACCAAGAGTTAGGTGCTCAATTGACTGAGCCACCCAGGTGTCCCTTTTTTGGGAGGTTTATTGGAAGTATGTATACTAGAATCTAGTCTAAGAATTGTCAAGCAACAACTGAGGTTATAATATTAGAAATACATAATGGTTCTATTATTTTGCTCTGTAATTGAACAAGACTTACAGTAATTATCACAACATAAACATAACGAAGTTATTAAAAGCAAAGATATACACTAAGCAAAAAACTTTTTGCTTACTTTAGTATGATTTTATATGCACCCTTAGCTACTATAGAGGGTTGAATGGTGGCCTCACAAGAAATATGTGTACCTGGAACCTGTAAATGTGTCTTTATTTGGAAAAAGAAACTTTGCAGATGTAATTAAGGAATTTGAGATGAGATCATTCTAGATTGGAGTCAACCCTTAATCCAAAGACAAGTATCTTTATAAGAAGAGAAGACACAGAGGAAGACCATATGAAGATGGAGACAAAGATTAAAGTTATGATATCACAAGTCAAGAAACGCCTGGAGCTAAGAGATGCTGGAAGAGTCAAGAAAAGATTCTTTCCTAGAGGCTTTGAAGTGAGTGCAGCCCTGTCCACACCTTGATTTTGGAATTCTGGCCTCTAAAAGTGTGAGAGAGAAAAACAAAACAAAACAAAACAAAATCTGTTGATTTAAGTCTCCAAGTATGTAGTAATTTGCTACAGACGTTCTAGGAAACTAATACAAATACTGTCAGACGAATGATTTTCTTTGGGGAATTTATAATTATTGGTTGAACAGAAGGTCAGTGTAAGATTTTAAACTAATTTCAGATCTGAGTCTTCAGACCTGTGGGGAAAAATCAACATATGTTATTGCAGTCACTTTCTGCCGGTGCCAGTATATGGTCATAGGCAATCCTTCCTTCACTCCACTTTTCCACCACCATTTTGAGATAGCACATGTGAAATGTCAAAGAACCCCCAACAGAGTAATGACATACCAAAGGAGAAACCATCAGCTATTCTGTATGGTACATAGTATCCTGTCAAAGATTAAGTTAGACAACATTCATAAATGTGTGGCTCCAGTTCTACTTCCTAGCAGTCTCTTTGTAACATGTGTGTTCCCTTCCCTCTTCTGTGTAGACATTACCACTACTTCCTTTTCAGGAATAATGTGATGGATACTTTAACCAAGCTATAATCACATAGGGACAAATGTGTAACTAAATCTGAAATAAACTCTATTCAAGACTTCTATCAGTAACAGTTTCAAGGACAGTACATGGAACACTAAACCTGACTCCTATCAGTAGGAGTAACAGTTTCAAGGACAGTACATGGAACACAAAACCTGATAGGAGACATCAGTTCTCTTTGAACAGTTATTTCATGGTCATGAGAGGTTCTTTACTTATCTCTTGTACAAGTCTTCCAAGTGATTGGCAACAAGGCTGTGCAACTAAAGTCCCTATGAGCTGGGGATTTAGATGATGTGAAATGAAGTAGTATAATTAAAAGCAGAGAGGCTGAATTATGTTGATACTTTGGATACTTTGTAATACTGTAAGTAGAGAGATAGCACTGTATCAATTAGGGAAATGAACCTAATGTAATTGTTTTAGACCTGTTCCTAGGAGTGGAGATAGATAGGAAACCAGAATCTTTAACATCTTGATCTTAGTCAATCATGAGTTTTGTAATTTAAAAAGATGAAACCTCTGGCTTGCTACCATTCTCTTAGCAGTGTGTTCTTTCTTGCTCTCTGGCATTGTTTATGTGTTAGTGTTTTTCTCACGGATCCTATCATATATTATAATGATCTTTTATGAGAATGTGAGGTATATTGTGTGTTACTTGAGATCATGAGTCATTTTATTCAGCTCAGTGTCTGTAGCAGCCTGTACAGCTCTGGTACTTACTAGGATGCAGTCAACCTGTGCTCTGTGAATAGATCAGGTGGAAAGTAAAGAAAAATACATGGAAGTAATGAGCAGGAATATATCCCTGTTTGAAGAAAGGATAACAACAACTTTTTACATTGTAATATTAAATGTTTATTGCAAATATTATGTTTGTATAAGCTCACACGAAAGAATAATAAATTACTTGACTGAGGAATGGACAATAGGAACTACAAGCATATTCTGATCAGTTAGGATGTATGGTTTCACATGCATATATAGAAGTAATTTTATTGTTTTATTCCTTAACTCAGACATTTTATGTCCTTTCTAGTTTCTTTAGCTAGATCTGCACATTTTTTTGTATTAGATGTGTTAAAAGCTAAATTGTATTTATACATATGCCATCAGAACTTGGTAGTTCACCTAATTTATAAACACACATATTTGAAACCATATTTTAGGTATATGAAATTCAGATTTCTGTATCTTCTTCATAGTTTTTTTATAATTACACACTACTTTTACTTTTATTATTTATATACATTTTTGCCTAAAATTCAATTTTCTTTGATTTTTAAATATTGCTTAACAAGGTTTAATATGTATTTCATGGTACATAGTTTTACATCTTTTATTATTTATTTTGAATATGAAATTAATATAGGTGCTTAGTATTAGCATATAAATAAATTTTATTTTCCTCATTTTGTTCTTTTTATTTACCATGGTTTTACATTTTTTCTTTTCAAAATAGGCCTAATGTGGATTGATTGTGCTTTTGAATCACATTTGCTGATTTTTAAAATTATTATACAGTAAATTATATCACATAACATAATGCAAACAAGCAATGGAAATTTCAGAGGTAGATTAAATTAACCTATCTGTATCAAATAAAATGATACCAGCTCCTTAGAGGCTAAAAAGAAGTGCCTTTCTTATTTACATCACTTTCCATCCTCCAGAAGCTAACACTGTCATGTTAGTTTTTATTTAAAAATTTCTTTAGTGTGTTACTACATATATATCTATCTCTTAAAAAACATAGTTTTATTTCCATTTGAACATTATATTATGACCAAATGTCATATGCCTTTTCCTATGGTTTGCTCCTTTTAATTTTCTGGTATTTTTAAAAATATTTTTTCACATATTGATAGGGTTTTATATAATTTTCTTCATGATGACTTTCTTTCACCCACCCCAGATTTATTGAGGTATAATTGACCAATAAGTATTGTGTAATTTAAGGTATACAACTTGATGTTTATTTGTAATACAATATAAATCTTCCTTTGTTTACATCAAAGTCCTAAGAATAGTTGCTGTGCAAAGTTGTCTAAATCTATAAATAAAAAAGATAATTTTTATATTAAAATATTTGTATAACAAAATTAAAAGTCTGAGGTAACTAAGAATAAGACAAAGAACATTTTAAGTTATATAAAAGCAAAATTTTACTACTTCTTCCGACTACAAAAAGTAAAATAATCTAAAATTAGAAATAAGTAACTTGAAGTATAAGACAAAACCTTGATAAGCATTAAGATCTAATGATAAAAGAAAACTTAATTTTTGTTATTTTTTATGGCTTTTATGTGTGGAGGGAAATATATGATTTGGAATAGACACATTTTAAACCATGCATTAATCCATTCTCTAAAAGAAATGAATCTTTTGTCCTTATTATTACTACTATAGGGAGTGACTTTTTACTACTCATTGGAAAGGCATTTGATTTTAAAATTACTGTTTTAATTTTTTTATTCAAGCAAATTTGGGTTAAAGAATTATTAGGTAAGTATAATGTTTGATATGAAAATTTCTGAATAAAACCTGACTTAAAAAAAACAAACAAACATCTCTCAATGTATAGACAAGATAAATTATTCAGAAGTGCCCTTGAGATATATCTATTATTCTTCCTCCTTGGTGATTACTTGCTAGCCCCAATCAGTATGTGTGATGACTATGCAGACAGCTGGCCAGTAAAAGAGATGATGGGCCCCAGCTGTGCTGAACAGCAAGGGAATTAAAAGATAGTAAATGGAAATTCACTCATTCCCATGTCAAAATATTTTAAAACCAGTGGTAGTATGACACTGGTGAATATACACACTGGACATCAGTCAAGCAATCAGATCTATGCAGTGTACAGCGTGTGCACACACAAAAAGCAAATACTCATAAAACTTACCAAAACATAAATCTAATCAAGGTGCTCATATACGAACCCTATTAATATTGCCTGAATTTGCTCAGATTTCTATAACAAAATGCCATAAACTGGGTAGCCTATAAAAACCAGAAATTTGTTTCTTACACTTGTGAGGCCAAGAAAAACAAGATCAAGTTTGAGCAGATTCAATGTGTGATGAGGGCCCGCTCTCTCTGTTGTTTCATGGTGGAAGAGATGAATCTTTCTGTGGCCTTTCCTAAGAGCACTAATCCCATTCATGAGAGCTCAACCCTCATTACCTCCTCACCTCCCAAGAGTCCCTCCTCCAAATACCATCATGTCAAGAATGAGGTTTTAACATATGAATTTGGAGGTGGACACAAACATTCAGCTTATAAAAATTCTCAAATAGAAAATGGACATAAAAATAAAATTTGAAAACTGTTTAATAAACTGATATCATCAAGAACAAATCTATCTTGTTATATTGAATAAAGAAACTAATATAATTCCTACTCTCAAAAAATTAAAGGACTTATCATTTATACTCTCGCCCATAAACAGTCATCTGGGAAAGTCTTTATTGTTGGTTCTTTCTATTACATTAAAGACATGATATTATTATTACTAAGCATTATTATCAGAGACATTTCAATGATTCCCAGCTCCTGAAAGTATGAAATCTAAGCCCCTTATAAAAACACAAGGCCCTGCATGCCTCAGTTTCTGCCCCATCTCTTGTCAAGGCACATGTGGTAGACTGTCCATAGTAATAATTGTCCCTAATGATTCATGCATCCATGTATCTATATCCAAAAATAGTTCTCTTCTGTATAGATGCTGGCCTTTCAACATCAGCAAATGTGACACCAGCAGAAGCTAGTAAAGTTCTTGTGTACCAGAACTTGTTTGCTCTTCCTCCTAGAGATGTTTTTAATTACCATGTGCCAGATCCTAGGCTAGCATCCTGGAAAATCGGGGAGAAGATGCAGAGAAATGCCTGCTGTACCAGCCATTTCAGACTACATGCAAACACACAAGGGAGCTCCTTTGTCACCACCTGGAGCAGAGGTAAGCTAACCCAGCTGAACCCATTGCAAATTGAATCAGAACTGTGAGACAAAAAAAAAAAAAAAAAGTTATTTTAACCACCAAATTTGGGGGACATGTCATGGAACATTAGGTGAAGATGATTAAACATTATAAAAATTGTGAAGCTCATTTTGTAAGCTCTTTCTATTGCCTCAAATAGATTTTGTTTTTCTGACTACCTCTTACTCATCTTTCAATGCTCAACTTAGGCATTATTGCTTTCAGAAAGAGTTTCACAAATTTCCAGTTTAGGTTTAATTATTCTCTTTTATCATCCCATACGATACTCAGTATATATTTATCTAATAGTTTCTTACATTATATTAACGATATCAATAAGTGATAAGTGGTGAAATTATTTGTTATAAGCTGCAGTATTAAACTTGTGAAGGTCTAATGTTTTAGGAACATTAGAATGAATTATACAGAGAACCAAAAAGTAGTAATTCTGACACTCCTATTATATCCATATTAAAGGTATGATCTGAATAAATGATCAGATATTTGCATAATTTTTCATGTTTTTGTTGTTGTTGCAAAAGCCACTCTATTCTAGCACTTCTGCTTTACCCTCTATATTATTTTTTGATTGTCCAATTAGAAACCAGTTTTCCTGGTATTTAACATTCTGTTAATATGAAATCAACCATATATAAGGGCAAATTTAATTATGGTAGATTCCAGAATGTTTTAAGAGTTGGATGAATACCTACCATTTGCATCGACATGGATGGAACTGGAGGGGATTATGCTAAATAAAATAAGTCAAGCAGAGAAAGACAGTTATCGCATGGTTTCACTCATATGTGAAACATAATAATATCGTGGAGGACCAGAGGGGAAGTGAGGGAAAACAGAATGGGAAGAATTAAGAGAGGGAGACAAACCAAGAGAGACTGTGGACTCCCAGAAACAAAATGAGAGTTGCGAAGGGAGGGGTGGGTGGAGGGATCAGGTGACCGGGTGATGAGTGTTAGAGAGGGCATGTGTTGTGATGAGCCCTGGGTGTTATATGAAACTAATGAATTGTTGAACACTACATCAAAAACTAATGAAGTACTATATGTTGGCTAACTGAACACAAAAAAAAAGAAGTTGGATAATTCCAGAATTCAAACAATTTAAATGATGACCTTTCAAGCATTTTTGGTTTATTAGGTAAACTTTGGTTATCTAAAAAAGTACATCAAAAAAGAAAGAAAAAAAAAGATGGAGGGAATGAAGGGAAGGAAAGAGGAGAAAACCCGCCAGTTCTGGGAGATCATTTTTTTAGGTACTGCATCGCTCTTCTATTATAAAAGATTTTAAGACCAGCATTTTTTGTCTCCATGTCGTATGTTGTTCATTAAAATAACCCAGTTTTCAGAGCTTCCAAATAAGAATTGTTTTATTTTGTTTCTTTATTCTTTGAGTCTCCTTGTAGCAGTAATGAGAATTTTCCATTTCAGTTTTTCTCTTCTCCATTTGACAATATATTGCTAAAAGAATAGAGTTTCATAATTCTTGTAAACTTCGGGCCTAGACATTTAGTGCTGACCACCGAGTCCAAGTGACTTTGTGCGGGAAAACACTTTTATCTAAGGCATTTCTTCTCTGTTATTTCTGACAGAGGCTTCAAAAGCAGTTTCTCTTAGAATGCCAGTTCTTTTTTTTTTCCCTTTTGTATGTTTACTTGAGCAAAGAAAAAGAGGATTATGTACATACACATCTATTGCTGTCTTTTAAAAGAACAAAATTCCTCTGTTAAATAAAAAGTTTCAAAAATTCTTAAAACTGTGAGACAGATATATTTCTGTTACCTCTTATCAACCTCCTAAAACTCTTGAGCTAATTCCTTTACCTTAAGATGCTGTGCTTCTCAATGTGTCTAATTAATCTGTTCTTGTAATAGAAAGATATTAAATAAAATTACATATTATTTATCCTCAAGAACCAGATTATATAAAATGGTGATGAAGAGCACAAAGCTTCAGAATGTCTTCACCTCTATGCTACACCCAACAAGCAAGGAATTAGAAATTTAAGTTGAAATGTTTAGAAGAATTTACTCCATTGTGAGATGGTATTAAAGAATGGGCAGGGAGGGGTAAGCAGAATGTCTACTCAACAGAGTGATACTCATTTCCATTTCCCTTCCTATAGCATGCTCCTTAGTGGGGCCAGGTTTGAAAATTACTATTTACAAATTGGGTTTAATGAGTCCTAACCCAATGCAGTATCAAAGTGGTTCAAACCCTCATCTTGAGAATGATTTTTGCCACTTTTAACTAGAGAGAAAATAGCATGAAGAAGACTTCAGAAGGAGCTTAATCTAGCTTTGAGTATTATTAGACTCTCATATTTGCAAACAAACGGAGGGAATGGCTATTCTCCATGTGGAAATAAATTACAGTCCGTACTGAAGTCAGATTGGGCTGCTATAACATTTCTCATGGTTCTAGAGCCTAGGAAGCTTCCACTGACATTTTATAAATGATTGGGCCTCTTCTTCTTGCTTCTTCACATGTCTAATACTTTTATTGTATAGAGGAAATTAAGGATGACACATTGCTAGAAGTCTGAATTTTGTTGCTTTGTTGGGTACATCCAACGGATGTTGGATGTTTCTGTTACGGAAATGTTTCTCAGCTTCACCACTGATGATATTTTGGTCTAGAAGATTCCTTGTTTTAGAGACTGTCCCCGTTGTTGTAGAATGTTCAGCAGCATCCCAGGCCTCTAGCTACTACATGCCAATAGTACTTTCCAAGTTGTAACAGCCCCAAAATGTGTCCCAAAATTTCCAAATGTCTTGTTGGGAACATAAGTGCCCCCATTAGGGGACCATTGTTCAAGGGCAAGGGTAGATTTACACCTCAGTTACGATCTTTCTTGGGTCTCACTCAAATGTGTGGTGCAGGCTGTGCACTCATTCCACTCTGATTGGTCAAAACTTTAACTTCTCCCAGCTGTATTCATCTTCCTCAACCTCCACTCAGCTCATCGGTTGCCAGTAGCTGTTTAGGTGTAGGACTCTTAGGCCTGTGCATATGCAGCATAGTATTCAACCAAGACTAAAGGAGACCCCTGTGCAGATTTGAGTTCTCTCTTTGTGCAGCTTCCAAGTACTCTGTCCTGCAAATTTCAGTTACCTCATCAGCTCTGAACTCTTATCTTATCTATCTTATTAGCTTTTTTTATCTTTCCTCTACTGAGAATACTGCTTCTCTCTAATTGGACTGTATTTACCTGCTCTGTGGTTTGGAAAGTGACCCAGGTCAAAATTTGGGGTGAATGTGGAGCTTACCTCAAATATTTCCTATCTTTAAGAAATCATAGTCCTGTGTTGAATGTTGCTCAGTGTTTGAACAGGGCTGCTGTATTCTACAATTTTATAGCTGCTCATAGAAGAAGATTATGGCTAATACATATTATTTCATCATGTTGGGAAACAGAATTATATATAACTTTTAAATAATACATTTCTTTTTCATTGAAACCAGGAAAACATATAATTGCATTTTGATGCTTATCTATTCTACTATTCACCTCATCTAGCCAAATGTGTACCAAGAAAAACAAAATAGCCCCACTCACAGCTAAAAATCTCATCTGAAAACATTTTTCAGATTAATTCTTATTAGGCGAACTAAACAATTAGTTTTTTTAAAAACACCAAACCAATATTTACAACATATTTCATTCACATATATTACTTTATTGGATTTTAATAATCATGCCAGCTATGAATCACATCCACTAGACAAAATATAGAAATGTGATCATCATCACATTATCCTAGTCACCATAATTCATATTGTAAAGGAGGAAATCAAGACATTAAATGGTATATTATTGGTTAAGTGGTAGAGCCAGGGTTTATACCCATTTCTTCTCTTTGAATAGATGCTGTTCATATATTGTAGTCATAATCTCTCTGAAGTTAAGGTGCTATCATATATTTCTCATAATTTATATCAGAGCAGAGGTACTCCATATATTTTGATTTATTCACATATTCACATATTCACATACAAAGATTATCTCACATTACTAAAGAACTTGAATAATCATTGTGCATTACTCCCACATCTCATTCCAATACGGCTATCCTTCCCCTACCCCACAATATCATTTTCAGTCCTAGAATGGTATAAATACTATTTAAAAAAAGTTAAAAATATTGAAAATGAAATATTAGAGGGATTTCTGGAGTTGTTTTTACTTTTCTACTCAAAGGTTAAATGAAATGAGACCCCTGCAAAATACATTAGAATGGAATTGCCCTTCATTCTTAAACCATGCTGACTACAGTGGGTAAAAGAAAGAGGAATGCACAATTCATGATCACTGCTCTTGGGCAGACAATGTACTAAATGTCTTATATATATTAATTCACTTAAGCATAGGTCATAGAAGGCACTTTTACAAGGGACGAACAAGCTTTTGGCTGCTCTGTTTAATACATTACATCTTTGCATTTATTTAATCGAAATTATCATATTGTGTAAATAAATGAGGGTTATCATGAAAATTAAATGTTACGTTGTAACTAATTCATTTTGAAATAATTTAACAGTCATTGGATTTTACACTAATTGCTTTATGAGATTAATGAATTTACATAGTTATCTGAGTCTCATTACTTGGCAGAGTTTAGAAAAAAGAAGCTAATAAACCAACCAAAGAACTTCATTCAGCATGAAGCAAGTAGAAAATAAACTTCTGCCTTAAAGCAGTGGCAGTTTTACTTTGTTTTGAAGGAGAACTGATCATAAAACCCTTTTCTCCTATTTCAGCACTGTGAAGAAGAGTCAAACTGGAATGAGATAAAGTCATGTATTTACTTGTGTAAATATAAATAATTAATATTAACTGGGGCAGAATCTTCTACATCTGGAACAGCAAGTTCCAGTCAGAGAAAAGATGTACAAGGGATTTTAGACAATTACTCCAAGTACAAATGCTAAAGGTTGGAAAGAGTGGCAGGAAGAAAGTAGTAAACTTCAGATATAAGTGGAAGGTAGTACCGTTTTGCTGATGAATGAGTTTTTTCAGGTATATTAATAAAGGTCTTTTTACAAGGATCAAGCAGATCGTAGTTAAACCACCTAGGGTATAAAGCAGCACGTGATCCGTTGATGACAAGGAGATCTTTGTACCCCTAGACCTGAAGAGGGAAGAGGAGGGGTTACATGGTGAGCAAAGCCCAAAGAGTTATGAAGATCAGACCACTGTGACTTTCTGGAGGAAAACAGCCTTGCCCCGTGGTGACTGCCAGGAGAGAGGTTACTGAATAACCACCTCAGACTACTCTCTTCTCATGCTCAGAATCTCTTGTTGATGTTCTCCAATCTGCTGACCCAAACGAAAGCTAAAAAATATATAAATAAATAAATAAAGTGAGAATGTTATTGGTTCTAGCTTTGCAGGGCAAGGAGGATGTTGGTGGAGAGAGGAGTTAGCACTTGAAAGGTGTGTGTGAATGATATTCAGCACACCCTATGCGTTAACTTTCTATTGCTTCTGTTACAAATTACCACAATCTCAGTAGTTTAAAGCAATGCAAATTTATACAGTTCTGGAGGTCTGAAGTCTAAAATGGGTTTCACTGTGCTCAAATCAAGATGTTGGTATGGTTGCACTCCTTCTGGGGGCTCTAAAGAAGAATTTGTTTCCTTGTCTTTTTCAGTTTCTAGAGGACAGCTCTATGCATTGGCTCATGTCTCCATCCTCCATGTTCAATGCCAACAGCATAACATCTTCGAATCTCTCTCTCTGACTCTGACCTCTGATTCCAAGTTCCCATCACCTTCCTGAACTCTGATTCTCTCGGCTCTAGGAACTAGAATTTAGGCATCTGGAAAGGGGGCATTATTCTGCCTACCACACTTCTAGACACATGCTTCTGTAATAGGCAACATGTTTTACAGGAAAAATAGTGTACTCTGGAGTAAAAAAAATCTATATCCTAATTCTCATTCTGAAATATATTTGCTTTATAATTTGGAAGCATGTTACTTTACTTTTTAAATTTCTCTCTCTCTCTCTTCCTATATATATATTGCTTTATGAGATTATCATTTATATATATATAATGATAAATTTAGTTATAAACAAGGAAGGAATATCACTGTTATTATTCCCACTGCTTATACATAAGAGTTTACCAAAATATATATGCACGTTAGAATTTTGTAATATTATTTGAACTGTGTATTTTAGAATGTTATATTTTACTGTGTTTTTAGTATGTAGGCACTGTAGACATGATTACTGATATTAAGAGGAAGTAATTTGATTATCTATTGACAAGTCATGCACACTGCAACTTCATTTTGAAAGTCATTGAGTCCCTGTTTCCTACACAAATCTCATACACACACACACACACACACACACACACACACACACACACACACAACTGTCGTTCTATTGGGGGAAAATTAAAAACGAAATTTCATGCCAATCCAGAAAAACCTGTCCACAAATGTAGAAAAAAAGAAACCATTTTCATTACTAAATAAGCCTTAAGCCAGACTGTTATGTGCATCACCAGCAATTTGCTAATGTGATTGCAAAGACAGAATGAAATCGCACCCTGTTATATAGCCAGGCAGATACAATCTATTACATGCACATTCTCAAGATAAATGATAACTTGTCCTCATATGAGAGGACCTGACAACAGCATTTACCATACATTGTTCATCTGAATTTTACCCAGTAATTGGGATGGCCATCTGTGTTAGCTAATTGTTTTTATCCAAAGGAAAAATGAAACTTCTCCCATCTTTATGATAAACAGATAGTTACAATGTGGGGATGCTCTCTTCCTTAATGTTGATATTTCAAAAAGATGACTCCTGAATTGAAAAACTAGTGAGAGATTCATTTAGCTTTTAATAGTATTACTTACATGTCAAAGAAACAGAAAAAAGATTTACAATCACAAATTTTCTCAAGGAAATGTTCCAAGAAAAAGGAAGAGTGGAAAAGTTCTCTTTCCTTTTGGCACCTGGGAAAATGCAATCTTTTATTGTTTTAAATAATCTTTATCATATTAACATTAATATAATGAATTAACTTTTCTTAAAATAACTTGCAAGTCCAGAAGGAGTTAGAAGTTAGACTCCACAATACATTGAGTCCATTGTAGACATTATCACTGTTCCCACCAATATTTCCCAGTATTTTTCTTGCAGAATAGGAGATTGCATCTCTTCTCTCTCTTTAAATTAGACACAGTCGTGTCACTTGTCTTAGCCAATACACTATAAGCAGACGCCTGTATGGGTCAGTTGGTGATTTACAGAGCTTCCTTTCCCTGCTTTAGTAACAGCTGAGGTCCAGATGGTGGGAGCTTCTCTCAGTTTTCATCCCCAATTGAGGACTGCAAGGATCACAGCCTCTAGCTGACACAAGATGGACATGGAGTATGAGAAGAAAATGAATATTTGTTGTTTTTAGCCATGTCGATATTGAGATAATTTGTTGGTATGGTCTGCCTCACTCTGACTAATGCAGGATCATTTAAGTTTATTTGCAGAGGAAATTACTTATCAGAACACTGCAGAGCCTGCCATCACAAGCTGATGATGAAGCAAAATTGAGCTTTATTTTGTACAGGTTATGTGTGTGTGTGTGTGTGTGTGTGTGTGTGTGTGTGTGTGTGTGTGTGTAACTTTTACCTACATTGTTTCTAAAACTGCTATGACTCAGGATTTAATATTCTTGCAAGCACACCAGCAGCCAAACCTAACCCACTGTTGGATGGCCTCTATCAAGCTTTGAAAAAAACAAAACAACTGTCATAAATGTTTACACATATACACATTATATACAATATAGGATATTCAATACATACATGTATATCTATGTATCTATGTATCTAGCCATCTAGAGAGAGAGAGAGAAGAAATATAATTATGACAGACTTTTGAGAAAGAAACAATAAACTAAGAGAGCTGAGTCTGTTAGAATGGATCTGCTTTTAAGAACAAGAAACCAACCAGATGACCCAGGTCCTTGGGAAGCCATTCACTTCACCAGTGCTATAAAAAATGTGATGGATTTTATGTTCCAGCATTGTTGAGAAGCTAAATGTCGGATGTCATTTTTGATCATATATTGACAATAGGATTCTGTTGTAAGACTCAATTTGCTCCTAATAGGAATCTGAAATAAAAGGAAAGGTGGTTGGTGTGCTTGGGTGGCTCAGTCAGTCAAGTGTCTACGTTTGGCTCAAGTCATGATCTCAGGGTCGTGGCATCAAGCCCCACATCAGGCTCCCTGCATAGTGGGGAGCCTGCTTCTCCCTGTCCCTTTGCCCCTCTTCCTGCTCATGCTTGCTCTCTCTCAAATAAATAAATAGAATTTAAAAAAAAAGGAAAGGTGGTTTTATTTGCCATAGTACTCCCCAAAGTCAGTTGTTGCTATAGTTTATATAACCTATATATTAACCTGTATAACCAATGTAACCAAGAATGGATGAATAGAATGTCTGCAGTGGTTTAGAAAAATCACATCCTTTGCCCATTTTTCACACTCTAGTCAGCATCTGGCGTTGTTGGTGTTTCAGATTTTAGCCATTTTAGTAGGTATGTAATCATATCGTATTGTTTCTTAACTTCCATTTCTCTGATAATGTATGTGGAGCATCTTTCCATATACTTATTTGCCATCTGTACATCTTCTTCAGTGAGGTGTCTATTAAGGTCATTGGCCCACCATTCACTCAGATTGTTTTATTATTAAATATTATGGGTTTTTCATATACATTGGGAAACATCCCTTTAACAGCTGAGTCATTTGCAGATATTTTCTCCCAGCCTGTGGTTTGTCTTCTAATTCTTTTGGCATTGTCTTTCACAGAGCAGAAGTTTTAAATGTTATGATCCAGCAGTTTTAACTCTGGGTACATACCCACAAAAATAGAAATCAGAGTCTAGATGCCATATTTGTACACACATTGTTCATAGAAACACTATTCACAACAGCCAAAAGGTGGAAGCAATTTAAGTGTACAAATTCAATGAATGGATCAATATATTCATCATCCCCACACAATTTATGTATCCGCATTTAATTATATATAAAATCAAATATTTTTCAGCCTTAAAAAGGAAGAGAATTCTGACTAATGCTACAACATGGATAAACCTTGAGGACATTATGCTAAGTTATATAAGCCAGTTACAAAAAGACAAATATTGCATGATTCCACTTATAAGAGAAACTTAGAGTAGTCAAATCCACAGGAACAGAAAGTAAAAAGATGGTTTCCAGATACTATGGGTCAAGGAGAATGGAGAATTGTTGTTTAATAGGCATAGAGTTTCAGTTTTACAAGATGAAAAAAGTTCTGGAGATTGGTTACATAACCAATGAGTATGAATGTACTTATGGATCATATACTTAGACATGGTTAAATTTTATGTATGTAAATTTCATGTTATGTGTATTTACCACAGTTAAAAATAATTTTTAAATTATATTTTAAGTATGTGTATATAAAATATATTTTAAATCGTTATCTCCAATGATTCTCTTATGAAAATTCCTCTACAGAACTTTTATGGCCTGAATAAATTTCTAAGTTTGATTTATTATGGCAAAGTAATTTGAAATTATCATTTTAAAAATTACTTATATCTGTTTGTCTACTTAATTCAGATGCCCTCTATAAAACTTCCTTCACAGTTAACTTTAAAATTTGTATTATAAGCATAAACATTTTCAATTTACCATGTATTATTTAGATGAAGCATTTACAAACTTGATGGAAACTTCAAAATTTTATTTTTAATTAAAAATAGCATTTTCTCCAAAAACACATTTTCTGTAAAGATGTATTGAGTTCTTTTACCATTCATAACTGTATATTCTGGTTCTTTCATCCAGGCAGGAAGCTTTGGCTTTGTGCAGTCACAGGCTCTAAATTATCAGTGTATGCCATAAGAATTTATATAAGAGGATAATGTCAATGCGTGCTAGGACGTATATCCAGCACTTAGACTGAAGTGATAAGTAATATACTGCAAGAATGAATCTGCAATTCTGACAATACAAAAGAGTGGGCAAAGCTTTGCTAGATCACCAGTCTTGAGTATGTTTAGCTAAGATGTGTGCAGTGCAGCTGACAGTAACTTTATAAAGTTGTGTCCACAGGAAGAAAAGGAAATAACGGCACTTGTGCTATCTTACGGTTTCATTTTTCTGGAAATAGTGCCTCATCTGTGTCAGCATGCAGGGGAACAGTCTGTACGATCGCTTAGTGAATCCACATCTACTAGTCCAATAAAATTCTGCCTCATCCTTCTTACCATGAAAGTAAAATATTATTGAATGTGGCCCCATAATGTTGCCCTTTTTTCTGGCTTCGCAGAATTACATTTTGTATAGGGAAAACAAAGAGTCTGCAAGATCCTTTCTTGTTCCTCCAATTTCTTAAGTTTTAATATTTAAATACTTAATTGTAAACTGGGATAATCCATTAGAATAATGGCTTTAAGTAAAGAAGCATGAAGCCAGTTAGCAGTTTGTCCTTGGTTCACTGATCCTCCCCGCCTCCCCATTGGGATAATTCCTTGTTTTCCTTCTTTGAATAGTTTTGGTTCTGACTATTGCCTATCCAAGACATGTTCATGTTTTCTTCTTTAATTTTAGGGTATAAATAGACACTATAAGTACTATTTCCCCTGTTTGAAAGGTTAAGCAGACTACATTTAAATATACTTTTTTCTAACCATGCCTGGGAATTGGTCAGGTGCATATGTTCTCTAAGCTATATCCTTTGGATCCATGATTTTGGAGTACACCTCCATTAGGGAACTATCCAGTGCTAATGGGCTGGAGCTATATATTATGGCTCTAAGAATCTACATGAAGATAAAATATTTAGTACAAATGTTTCTTAGTAGAAAGCAAAAACTTTATCCTCCTCCTCAATCATCATCTCCTAGAAAACCTCCCCATTGCTTATTAAGAGATGTAGGCTTTATAGTGATGGGAGAGACATAAACTAGAAGGAGTCTACAAAACAATTTTAATGTAAAAAGGAGGCAGAAAAGGAACATTTAAGTGTTGTCAAATTTACTCTAAGAATGTCTTGGAATTTTGCATGATGCCAGCAAACTTGGGTGTGTGGAATACTATTTTGTTTTATTTGTTTCTGTAAGGTCTCACAGTGCAAACTGCCATCTATTATTATTTCATTAACCTTAGAATCCTTGGAAGTTACAGCCAACATGGGAGTCAAGGGGTGGGGAAGAGGTCAAGATGTCCTAGAAACGGTAACTCTATTTACCTCTAAGACTAGTTTGGTTGTGCTCCTAACCCCAGCCCTGGCTGTGTCACTGCAGAAAAACAAAATTTCTGTAAGTTGATTTCTAAGGAACAGCAGTGAAGAAACAGAGACCTGTATCTAAGTGATGATATATAGCACACATCTCAGTTCCTCTCTTCATCTTTTCTTCTCTATAAACTTAATTTCATCTGTATCAAAGAATATATGCTTTCCCAATCTTCCACAGTAACTGATCAGCTGTTTCCTTTCATTAACTTTTAATTGCTGTCTTTTTGACACATGGGTGAAAATTTGCCTCAAGTTACAGTGTTTTGAGTCACTTCAAAATTACTCCAAGATCTTTCTGAACAAGTACGGATGTTGCCAAACTGCCTATGCTCAAGGTCACTGGATTTCCATTAGAAAGGCTCCAGTGGTCACTAAAAATTGCCTTGTGACAGGAACCATATGTGTTGGCTGTCTAGAAGCAAAGACAGAAAGTGCTTGGCTATTTCTGTAATCCTCTGGCTCTTGATGATACTCAAAACCTCACATCCTCATGACCTTGGACCACAGGCCCATGGGGAACTAAGTGCCTGGCATTTGACATGATGAATTATATGTTTCAAAGTTGCAAATTGCTCAATGAGTTCCTTCAAGGAGTTACATTTTTTAAAAAAAGTTTGTATTCAGATGTAGATTAATGTATCTACCTTGAAATGCTTATAGAAATAAATATTATAATTAAGAAAATTATTTAAATGTATATGTTATCAAGAAAGCCAAAAAAATCAAAAGTAAACAAACGCAGTATACAAAATCTAAAATAGTTAAAGTTTATTGAGTAAGCATAGATTTAAGGTCACAAAATTTATGGTATTCACAAAGAATTTAGTTTACATTCCAGAGGAAAAACGATCTGCTATTCCATTATTTATTGAAACTTCCATACTTCCTTTGTATGTGCACACGTGTGTGTGTCTGTTTACGCAAAATTTGTAACATAAAATAAGCAGTTTTTGCTTTGTTTTGCTTTTGGTTCTTTGAATCATAAACATACAGGTTAGTCCTTATAGAAAGGGTGGGTTAAACACCTTCTGTTTAAGACCAATGAACAAAGCAAAAACAAACGAACAAACAAAAAAACCTCTTAAATACAGAGAACAAACTGGTAGTCGCCAGAGGGGAGGTCGGGGGAGGATGTGTGAGCGCATTTATTGTGATGAGCACTGAGTAATGTAGAGAATTGTTTAATCTTTATATTGTACATCTGAAACTAACGTAATACTGTATGTTAACTACACTTCAATAAAAATGTATTCAGGGGCGCCTGGGTGGCTCAGTCGTTAAGCATCTGCCTTCGGCTCAGGTCATGGTCCCAGGGTCCTGGGATCGAGCCCTGCGTTGGGCTCCCTGCTTAGAGGGAAGCCTGCTTCTCCCTCTCCCACTCCCCCTGCTTGTGTTCCCTCTCTCGCTGTGTCTCTCTCTGTCAAATAAATAAAATCTTTAAAAAAAAAAGTATTCATTTACTCAAACATTTGTTTTTCCTCCTCTGAATAGCACCTGTGTTAGATGCTTTGGTATCTACATTGCCTCTATATTCCTAAACAACCCTTGAATCCTGAATTATTAAACTTCATGGTAGACAGGCAAAAACCGAGGTTTAGAAAGTGAAGTAATTTGCCCAAGGCCATACAAGTAGTGACAGTGTTTTCCAATTCCAGCCTTCATAACCATCTCATTCACATCATTCCATGGGACAGATTGGTATATGTTTTTTAATCTATGGATATAATTAAAGGCTAAAAATCTCTTGACTACTAAGTCAAGGACAAGAAAATGCTTATATAAAAATCAATGGATAGGTCTGAGAGGTAGAATTAACTCATTATTTCTTTTTGTTAATTAAAGTAAAATATAAGACAATGAAATGGAACATTCAATAGTACTAATTCTTACTTAGCTTTAATATTTGGGAGCTAATGGGACACTTATGACTTTTTTGCTGAGGTAATTGTAACTGATGGTGCAGTTGCTCTCACTGATTGACATGTTTTATCCTTGACAGTTGAACAACTTAAGGACAAAGTCCAATCATTGATTAGCTGTCATCTCATCTCCTTGTCCCTTGAAAGACTGAATCATGTTTGCATTTCAAATGAGTTAACGTTAGCCAAAGGAATCACATATAAAAGAGTTTTTAACAAATATACTACATGAAAAAGCATTAATAGTTAAGTAGACTGATCCATTAATAATGAGGAGAAAAATTTTAATGAAATTATTACTTGCAAACAAACAACTTCAAAAATGAATAATAAACATATGTAGGCTTACAGAAATTCAAGAATGTCTGGGTAGATTATGTCACTATGTTATCAAATTATAGCACAAATAACTGACAAAGGAAAATAAAAACTTTCCTATAGATTTAATATTTGAGTAAAAGATGAGGTCTATATTTGCAAGTGTAAAATATATTTTACCTCTTCTAAGGTTAGAAAAGGAATGTAATCTACAATTAAATCATAGACAAATGGACATGTGTTTTGTATATGGCATTACCAAATAGTTTTTGATTCAAAGCCATTAACTGTCATTGACAATATATTAAAGTATAAAGTATAGTGTTATGGTTTCATTAACTAATGTACTATAATGAAATAATTTTATTTTTTAAATGTCACTGACTTTTTCAAAATGTTTTTTCTGGGTTATATTTCATTTTGTTTTTAAGATAGACACTTTTAAAGCATTTCCTAAAAGAAAAGTAGATAAATATGTGTTGCTTGCCAGAATTCTTATTGAACTAAGAAAATCCATTAGTTGTGGTTGAGGTCACATTTACTACAATGGCCTGTTTTCATGTGTTCTTTAAGAATGAACATCCAATCTTTATTTGTTCATTGCATGGTATCTTAAGCTGGATTCACTAAAATATGATCCAGGAATGAGAATTCATGTACAAGTAATTTATTAAGAAACATTTCCATGAAGAGGCTATTAAAGTAGTGTGGGAAGCTGGAGAGGGAAGAATCTGAATAAGAGTGAAAATTCAGACATGGTCCCATCTACAACCTGAGTCATGAGAAGAACAGAATATAGCTCAGGAACATAAATTATATCTCAACATTTGGCCTATCTTGAGAGAAAACAGTAGTGTTTTATAACCAGTCAGAATTGGGTTTGAGTAGATACAGTGGATTGTAAACCCTCGGGCAATTTCATCTCTTTGAGCATACAAGCAACACAGTCCCAATAGCCCTACTGCAGTCTTCAGAAAAAGATTATGTATGTTCGATGCAAAGTATAGTGAAAATAGGTAATCAATGCATAGAAAGTGTAGCGGTGATCTGAGGCGGTTGGGTGGAGCTTCACTAACATGCACCACACATGATATCACCCCAACTCAAGAGTAATGCATTTTCTTTGCCATATATCCTAACATCAAAAGCAGTTCTACCAATAATGGTGAAAATGTAATTAGCTTTCTGGAACTGTCATAGTCTTTGGTATCTATTAGAAGGCACCTGGACAAAGTTTGGAACTTTTATTGTTATGATGAGACCACAATATCATTGCAAGTTCAGTCAGAGATGTGAGCAAAACAACTAGTCAATGATGATTGGTAGATAGATGTGTGTGGGTGTGTGTATGGGTGTTTGTGTGTGTGTGTGTGTGTGTGTATTTAAGGGTTGGATTTTATGCAATTGTGGGAAATGATTAATCAGTTTACATATAGCTATTACTTTTGCATTTGGTGCTGGGCCTGAGTCAGTAGGGCGAATAGTGGAGATGGAAAGATTGTTGGATGGCAAAAAAATGGCTCTCATGAGAATGAACTGGGACCCATTTTGGTTACTCGCTGCCTCTAAGCCTCCAACTTCAATGATGTGTGATCTACAGGAGAACCTTGAAGCATTTGCCATGAAGCTAAACATGCATCTGTCCTAGAAGTGGAAAAAGATAATGGAAACTTCTAGCAGGAGTTGGAGGAGCTGTAGGTCTGAATGCTGCTCGTGCCTGCAAGATAAGCCAGAAAATCGAGGGAGAAGAAATGTGACCTTCTGTACTATGTGACCCTGCACTAAGCTTCCTGGTGTAAAAAGAATATTTCTGATGCTTCAGTGTCACATTTCAAATGTTATACAAATCATCTCCGTACCCACTGGCTAACACAAGGATACAATTTGAGAAAATATAGGTCCATCCATCACAGCTAAATTGTCACAGTACACATCCACAACAAGGGTTCTAAGGTATGCCAGTCGGAGCTTTAGCAAAACAATAATTTGGCTGATAATTTCATATATTTTAAATATACTTTGTCAAGTTTTGATTAAAGAGAAAAATCTTAGACAATTTAATACTGGATTATTTATTTATTTAAGGAAAATGGATGCATATTACCTAGCATAGTAAAAGAAGTGGGAACAGCTGAAAGCCAAGGGCAGATATAGCCCCGGTGTACGATATAATGTAAATCTGGAATGTCACATTTTCAAAAACAATGTCACGCATCGGCTGGAGCAGCTTGTCTGCACCCCACCGGCCTCCTGCTCTCAGAGGCTCAGCACCAAGCAAGCTCGGGACTGTGGCAGGAGGGGGACCTGTCATGGTGGCCCAGGGTCCGCTTTGCAGGACAAGCCTTGCCCCACCCCACACCACCACCCCTGGCAGATAGCACTTTCAGCTCAGCCTCTGTCAGGGCTAAGCCCTTCCTCACCCCTCTTGTTCCCTAAGGCCCTGTCTCCCTCCCCACCCCCTGGCCCAGGGCATAATTTGCCTCAGCAGGGACACCGGAACCCTGCCTGAAAGCCCCTAGGCTCTGCTCAGGGGTCTATGCACTCTCCCTTTATTTTTGAGCAATTCATTCACATGTAATTCCTCTATTTTTATTTATAAATATTTTCTATGGCTCTGTTGTTTGTGAATGTAGATAAGTATGTGCTTTTATGACCTTGTCTGGTGGAAATCAGACCCTAAGTCTCAAGTCTTGTGAGAACATTTGGGGAAGCAAGATAGAGAATGGGGAGCTTGCAGGATTCATAAGGAAAATTGGTTTAAAAAGCAAAAATACTAGTGCTTTAGATGTCAGAAACATGTTAACTCATATTTCCAAAATCAATAAATATATCTTCCTTCAAAGATACATAGTGATGGAGTGCCCAGGTGGCTCAGTCGGGTAAGCATCTGCCTTCAGCTCAGGTCATGATCCCAGGGTCCTGGGATCATGTGGGCTCCCTGCTCAGAGGGGAGTCTGCTTCTCCCTCTCCCCCCTGCTGCTCTCTCCTGTGCTTTCTTCTCTTAAATAAATAAAATCTTAAAAAAAAAATAAATACATAGTGATGACATGTGGCAGTTTTTTCCATGTCATGTTTCCAGTCCTTGGTAGAGACAATTAGAAAAAAACTCTTTGGAAAAGTAAAACCCCTGATAATTTGCTTTATTTTATGATATTTAATTTAGCAACATTTCTCTAATACTTGAACAGTTGTGTGCCTGTGTGTGTGTGTGTGTTTGAACATTTGTGCTGCTTTACTGGTGGACTTCCCAGCTACCACAATGCTTTCAGTTGAAAAATGGAAGTGCAAATTATTTATATAATTTATTTTAGCAAGTGAAAATTAAAATAATAAATTAAGGAAAGTACATGTAAGTTTAGATATTTCATATGTTATGATAACAGGCATTATTGCTGGACTTTCATCAAGTAGCTTTAAGACTAAAAAAATAGAAATAAGACAAAAATGTATTTGATTTCCTATTGCATTTATACATAGAACATTATAATAAAACAATAATTTTGCTGAATACTACATTTTTTAAAGGAAAGCAAGACTTTTTAAAAATCTTAGTTTCTTAGTATCACATAGATATTCCAAACTGCATTTGATAGTTATGAAACAGGAAATCTCTAAGGACTCAGGATTTCTTTCAATTAGTACTTTGATTCCATAAGAAGGATTTTATGTTTCTGCCAGTATACAGCAGGCATGAATTTCTAAGATATATACTGGAAGGAGCTTCTAGTGGACAATTAAGTTATTCAGTTTTTAGAATTTTATAAACATACAAAACTTGCAGTATCTGTCTTATATAATCAAAACGAGTAAAATTTTTTGAAAATCTGATGCAGTATGTAAAATGCTTTCTTAATTGTCTACTAGACCTTGTGATTTTCCACATGTAGCTGTTTAACAGGAAAAAATATATCACTCAGACACATTGGGTAGCTAAGTTGTACCTGGAATATCTGTGGTAATAATAATAAATAGTGGATAGAAATAATGTGCTCATATTATCATATGTATAATATAATTACTGAATAGTGATAATGTACTTATCTTATTTACATAATATATATACATATATATTACTGCAAAAAGATATACAATATTCTTAATGGTTGAAAAGAGTTTCTGGTTTAGAGGAAGCTGGTTCAGAGATGCTTGATATAACATATGACACAATACAGACATTTTCACAGACTTCTTCATGAAAATTTAAACAAGCAGGAGGAACTGGCTCTTTATTATGAGTTAATGGAGATAGTGAAGGAAACATGTTATGTATACATTTTCAAATTGGGTAAATGTGAGATGCAGTATTTCCCATAAATTAAAATAAAATAAAACTAATTAATCGTGTGTCTCAGGATTTCAAAATCTAATTTATTTTGCTCACACACTATGTACTCAGCTACTGTCAAATAAATATTTTTGTTGTTGTTGTTGTTGTTTTTGGGAAGTGAGTTTTGTGGGGGATTTTTATTTTTTGTTCTCAAAGATTTTATTTA
This sequence comes from Zalophus californianus, assembly GCF_009762305.2. Taxonomy (NCBI): domain Eukaryota; kingdom Metazoa; phylum Chordata; class Mammalia; order Carnivora; family Otariidae; genus Zalophus; species Zalophus californianus. The sequence continues at coordinate 18,121,406 of NC_045604.1, forward strand.
TTTATTCATGAAAGACAGAGAGAGAGAGAGAGAGAGAGAGAGAGGCAGAGGGAGAAGCAGGCTCCCAAGGAGCAGGAAGCCCGACGTGGGACTCGATCCCAGGACCCTGGGATCATGACTTGAGCTGAAGGCAGATGCTTAACCACCTGAGCCACCCAGGCGCCCTGTCAAATAAACATTTTTATATTTACAATAGCAATGCATCTCAAAATGTAACACAAGGTTATCATCATTTGTGACCTGGTCAAACCTAGTGGCCTGCCCATGAGCTCATCCATTAAGCTCTCTGTGACTCAGTTTTCTTTATTCTAAAATCAGCAAATTGGATCACATGATGCTTTACTTCCATAATCTGACACAATTTACAGAGTGGTCTTATTGAATGAGGAACATAGGCTCTTGGTGATTCTGATATATGTTGAATTTGGCAAGGTATTCAAACTTCTGAGACTTGATTCGAAAACTCTGAAATGGGAATAATAAAGCAGGTAATGAAATAACAAACACATGTTGAATTTGATTTATTTTTAATGAATTATCTGATTTAGTACTCATAGAAACATTAAAATGGGAATATGGTTATCACAATTTTGAAAATGAGATTTGAAGAGTATCTAATTTCCTTCTTATTAAATGTCCCAGTAATAAATTAACCTCTCTGGCTCAAAGTAAGTCTTTCACTAAACTACAAGACCCCTTCCTTTCCTAACAGGATCAAATCAAGTCAAAGTACTTTACAATTGTAATTCACTATTCAAATATTAAAAATGATGATTTATGCATAGAATAGTTGTATCCACAGTACTAGGTATATTTCTAATGATGCAACATTTTCAAATTGCAGTTTTCTGATAAAATAATGTCAGGATTCCTAAATCATCAAATATAGTCCAATTTATCAAAGTTTGCTCTGTCAATAAGTTATTCTGTATATTACAATAATATACTAAAAATAATAGGTCACATGCTGGTGTCCAAACATCTTTCTGCTTATACAGTTCTTTTAAGATTATGCTTCACAAGTAATTTATAAGTTATAGTAATTTAGTAGAAACCTGAATCATACAAGGGCTTGTGTAAGACTTCCAAGTGCCTCAAAAGGAATTATACATTGGGAATTTTAAACTATGCTCATATGATATGCTTTGTAAATGTCACATACAGTTAGACATGTGACAGTGAATAAAATGATCAAGTAATATAAATGAAAAATATCAGCTTCAAATCAGCAGTAGTAAGTAACCAATCTGGAACACCAGATGGAGAATTAACTGCAATTCAATTATCTATATTAAAATGACTCCTAGGTGCAATTGAAAAAGATACAACATAAAAAAAGAGAAATTGACCATATGTAGCTGGTAAAAAAAAAGACTTGTCAATGCAAAATGAGTGATTGTTGTACATAAGGCATTTGTTTTGTCATGGGAGATATTTATGAGTGTGATTCTACTCACATTGTATTACTATTGGGAAAAAGACATTGTACTGTTCTGGTAAATTTGTGATTTGTCCTCTCCTAATTAAAATAGTTACACAAAGAGAAGATATTTTTATGTAAAACAAGTTTTGTTTCCTTACATATTCCATTTGAATTTTATAGTGATTGTTACTGAAGGAGAGTTCACAGGAAAATATATACTATATTAATATGATAGAGAATATTTGGAATCACCATAATCAGAAAATTGAGGTTGAAGCAGCAATGAGATTTTTTTTTATTGCCTATGACATCGATAAGGATAATTGAATTGATAGTGTCCAATTTTAGTATGGGTGTGGGCAAATTGGGACTGGTATAAAATTCATGGAAGTATGAATTTACAGCATATCTGAGAACAGTTTGGAAGTAATGAGCATATTTTAACATGCTCATTTACTTTGGATCAGCAATTCCAGTTCTGGGAAACTGTCTGTCAGAAGTATGCTTAATTACCCACGGTGATGTATGTACAGAGGTGTTTGTTGTAACAATATTTATAGTGGGTAATGCTTAGAAAAATAAGGATTATTTCCTGGTATTGGTGAATATTTTAAAATAAAAGTTAATAGAAGACGTCTAAGATGGCAGCGTAGGAAGACCCTGAACTCACCTTCTCCCAGATACAAACCAAATTCATAGCTACATAGGGAATAAATCCCACTGAAGAAGAACTAAAAATTAGCTGAACAGCTCTCTCCACAGCAAGGGATATAAAAGGGCCACTTCTAGATGGTAGGAGAGGCAGAGACATGATCTCACCAAAAACCCCACCCCAACATGGGTAGCCGAGGGATCTCAAGCTTCCTGAGCCTCTCCTTAAAGTATGAGGGGTCTGTGCCCCATATTGGGCACCCCAACCCTTGGGACCTGCACTGGAGAGAAAAAGCCCCCCAAATCTCTGGCTTTGGAAACCACTGGGTTTCATATCCAAGAGACTTTGGGGACTGTGGGAATCTGAGACACTTCTTTTGAGGAGATCACGTATGGACTCAGGGCCCAGTACAGAGAGAGCAGTTTGGGAGGTGACTTAATTGTGTGTGAAGGAGATTCATTTGCTAACTTAAAGAAACTGCTAGAGGGACGGGAGCAATTAGGACTTTATTTGGGGATGGAAGTGCTGGTGAGTGCCATTTTTGCACTCTCCGTCTCCCTTGTAGAGCAGGCAGGCACATCCAGATGCCACAAGGTTCCTGCCCCAGTGCTCTTTCCTGCCTCATTAAAGCGAAGAGTGTGCCCTGCCCTAAGCGGTGTCAGACAGACTTGTTAAAGCAGGCAGCAGACACAGTCCACACAAGGGACACCTCTTGGTTGCCTGGCCCTGGTGGCCAGAAGAGCTTGTGTTTCTGGAACCAGAAGACCATAACAACCAGAAAGACAGTGAGGCAGGCTACCCTACCCAGGGCACTGCACAGACAACAAACTAGAGCACACCTCCCATCTGCCTGTGTAAAAGGTCCATCTACCCGTCCTGGAGCTTTAACCCGAGGGACAAACTTCAGGATGGCCACACATCTAGAGGCTTCGGAGCTGCTCTCAGAGAACATAAGGAAGGAGACACAATCTTTGAGACTTCCCCTGGCCTCATCACAGCTTCCTGGAAAGGGGCTTATACAATCATCTGAAGAACTGATTTTTGCAGCTGATGCCAAGGAGACACCTCCAGATCTCCTTGCCTGGAAATGAGCAGGACCTATGATTGTGCTCACACAGGACTGTATATATTTGTATACTTTACAAACTGCTGCCCAAAGATCTGATTTCCAATCAGCCCTGAGACTAGGTGCTGACTGAGGTCGCGTCCTCTGGAACCCTGGTGGGTCTTGGCACACCCTCAACAACAGGGATCTATCCAGAATAAATCAGGTGGCTTAGGCAATCACAAAGGTTCAAGAGGCAACCAAGAGCTAGGGCACAAAGCCACTCTTTTAAGACTGGGAGAGGTTGCTGTTTCAGTTAATACAAGAAACAGAGCATCAAGCAAAATGAGCAATCTGTTCCCAACAAAAGAATAAAACGCCCTAGAGAGCCTACTTTCGGCAAAGTCCTGAAGGCAGAATTCCAGCAAGTTCTGCCAATACAGTATCACAGCAAATTCTCTGACCTCCAATGAGCCAAGACCCTGCCCTGTCTAACAAGGTCCTGGTATTATGGTGGGGGAATGGTATCTTTGTCCCCTATCTCAGCCCTGGGGGACTCCTGTTACTTCAACCCACTGCCACTGTTCATAATTTTTAAATGCTAAACTTCACCTGTTCAAATCACTGCATATTTTTTTATTTCCTCATTGGAGCCAGATTGACAAGAGTTTTGTTTGAGCTTTAGGAGTTAAGACTTAATTGGAATGGCTTCAAGAGAGACAGGAAGATGAGGAATTGGAGAACTGAGTGTGAGTAACTCTTTTGAGGGGGTGCCTGGGTGGCTCAATCGGTTAAGTGCTCAGGTCATGATCCCAGGGTCCTGGGATCGAGTCCCACATCGGGCTCCTTACTTGGCGGGGAGCCTGCTTCTCTCCCTGCCCCTCCCCCTGCTCGTGCTCTCTCTCTCTCTCTCTCTCTCAAATAAATAAATAAAATTAAAAAAATAAACCTTCTAAAGAAAAGTGTTTTGCTGTAAAGGGAAGCAAAGAAATGTGGCATAAGACACAAGAGAGTAATGGTCCAAACCACAGAATTTTTTTTAGGATGGGAGAAATGACATCACTAACCATAGTACTACAGTAGACTCACAACCACTTCTTTCATAATTCAAATATTTGTATCAGGATATTGATCTAACAGGCAAAATAAATTTTATTTATTAAATTGAATGCCTATTCCCCGTGTGAATGTAATTAGAATATGCATCTATATATGTCAGAAAAAAGTAAAATGCTTAGTCAACTCTCTGTATAACTAAAGTAAAAAATACCATGCATACTGAAGCCACCTGGATAAGTAATTCAAAGCTCATGTAAGTTCCATGTGACGAGGGACACTTTGGTTGGTAACTGTTGTGACCTAAGACCTAAATGGGAAGACCCTCGGTAGATATTTGATGGATGAGTGGAAACAGATTTTGATCTTCCCTTATGTGCACCCTCCTCAGGATGCCTTGGAGATTTCATGTGTTGACAAAATATCCAAATTGATATGAAATATCCAAATTAAACCACAATAAATAAAATCAGTATCTTGGTGTGTTAAAGCATCACTGAAACTTATTTTACTGTAAGGATCAAGATTTAAACTTGAAATTTAATATATATATTTATATATGCTATTTAACTATATTCTGACGAAAAAATGAAGGATGGAAGAAGGCCCTGTATTAGCATAAATGACATATTACTCTATTAATAAAATGACAGCACAAATAAAAAAGAATATATATAGGCTATTTATGTTTAACAAATATATATGTATTTATTCACATATATTCATATATAGCTTTGACAAACAGAGCATTTAAATTTAAGTTGTATAGAAAGATTTTTATCATAATGGTATTAGGATCTTTGTAAGTTTTATATCCATAAACAAGTTTTACAAAGATCACTTCCAGTTAAACAAACAAAAGTATGAGTTTTGATCAGAATGACCTTATCAATGAAATGGGGAAACATATACTAAATGTTTTCAAAGTTAATAAATGGTATTTGCTAAGAAAGGCAAGAGATAAGTAAGCAATTTGGCTGGTTTCCTGAGACATGGAAACCATTCTCCTAAAAGCTCTTGACAATTTTGTGGATAATTTTAGGGAGCAGTTTTTTTTATTATTACTTTAGGTAAAATAACTCAGCTAATTTTGAGAGAGAGTTACTGAAAGGTATATCACACATATCATCATCTTCACTAAAGAGTGAGGGAATTATTTATTCATTCATTTTAGACCCTTTATCAGAAGAATAGGTATTTCTGAAAGCATATCTGTTCAAACAAAAAGATATTCTGTATTTGGATACTTTTAGTGGGAAATTAAGTTATATTAATTTTGTAAATAGTGATTCTTGTTCCACAGCTTTTTCTTGTAATCTACTAATGTAAATACCCAACAAAATGTATCACAATTAAATCTGAACTTGCTATTTAAGTGTATTCCATGTCATGTCCAAAAAATTTACCCCTGTCATTTTTGTCTAGGCAACCAAAATGTCTTACCTGAACTCATCATTAACCTTGTAATTAACCTTCGTATTTTCTCCTTTGTCTCGAACTGGCTAGCCTCTCTACAGCTGTCAAATTTATTTTTAATACAGATGTCAAATCATGTCAATTCTCTGCACAAAAAAAATTGCCATTTCTCTCAGAATCAAATCTAAAATCCTAATATGACTTAAAAGACTGCAAGATCTTATTTCCTCAATCTCTCTGTCCTTACCTCTTACCAATCTTCCCCTCAGAAGCATAGATGATCTTTTTCCAGGATCAAAAACACAAAAATTGTCTTCATCCTTAAGGCCATGACACTTACTTTAGTAAGTTTTACCTTTAGACTGTGAATCTTCTCCTTTACAGATATCATCATAATCTCCTCTTTCACTTCAGTCAAGTCTCTGCTCAGAAATAATCTTAACAAAGAAATCTCCCCTGAACAGTTAACTGAAATAGCAATGACACTCTCCATCCACATCACTCTTTCTTTTCTTACAAGCCTTTATTAGACTTCATGTCCCCTATCATTCTTTCAAATAGTTTTTTTAATTTTAATATCTTGTTGTTTATTTATTTATTATGTATTATTATCAGAATTAAATCTTCATGACGCCAGAGACTATTCCCAGTACATCAAATAAGGTCTAGAAAACAATACATCTTGGGCGCCTGGGTGGCTCAGATGGTTAAGCGTCTGCCTTCAGCTCAGGTCATGATCCCAGGGTCCTGGGGTCGAGTCCCGCATCGGGCTCCCTGCTCAGCGGGAGCCTGCTTCTCCCTCTGCCTCTCTCTCTCTCTCTCTCTCTCTCTCTCTGTCTTTCATGAATAAATAAATAAAATCTTTAAAAAAAAATAGAAAACAATACATCTTTAATTTATATTAGTTCGGTAAATAAATTAATTATTTTCCTGTTTCTTATTTCCTTGGAATTTACTTTGCACATTAAAATTGTTAGATGGGACGCCTGGGTGGCTCAGTCGTTAAGCGTCTGCCTTCAGCTCAGGTCATGATCCCAGGGTCCTGGGATGGATTCCCATGTCGGGCTCCCTGCTGAGCAGGAAGCCTGCTTCTTCCTCTCCCACTCCCCCTGTTTGTGTTCCTTCTCTCACTGTGTCTCTCTCTGTCAAATAAATAAATAAATCTTAAAAAAAATAAAAATAAATAAAAATAAAATTGTTAGACATGCGGCACCTGGGTGGTGCAGGGGGTTAAGCGTTGGACTCTTGGTTTCTGCTCAGGTCATGATCTCAAGGGTGGTGAGGTCAAGACCCTGTCAGGCTCTGGGCTCAATGCAGAGTCTGTTTGGAGTTTCTCTCTCCCCAGTGCCACTGCCCCTCCCCCACCAAAACAAATAAATCTTTTAAAAAAATTGTTACAAATAACATATATTTTCATTAACTCAGGACCTCAAATAAATTACAGTAGGTTAAAGGACACTAAGCAGTAGATCTAACGGAAGTTAATATCAGAAATTACACAGAGTATAATTTCGGTTGTTATATATAGCATGAGGTAGGGATTGAAATTTATTTTTCCCTTTATGGAAATAATTATTCCAGCACCAGTGGGAAAGTTTTTCTATTTCCTATTAATTTCTGTTCACTCAAAAATAGATCACCATCTAAGTGTGCGTCTATTTTATGACAGTCTTCTTTGTTTATAGCTGTCTTGTCTATCATTTTGCCTGTAGTGTAGAGGTCTGTTGCTGTGGCTTCATATTAAGTTTTAAAATCATTAAGCACAGTAAGTTTTAAAATAACTCTTGTTCCTTTTCAATAGTTAAAATATTTAAACTTTTTGTCTAAATTTTAGAATCTGCTTGCCAATTTCTATTTAAAAATCCTGCTGTGGGTTGTGTGGGATCTGTAGTTTAATTTGGGGAGAAATGACATTAAATAACAATATTTAATTCCTGTCTAGCCTCTTGGAAATATTTTCTAGTTTTTAGTGCATAAGTATTACATATTCTGCATTAAATTTATTCCTAAACATTTTAGGTTTTTTGACTTATTGCAAATAGAGTTTTAAATATTTCTTATTTGTTATTGTACAGAGAAATATACTTGACTTGTGTATATTGGACTTGTACTTTGCTACATTGCTAAATTCACTTAATGATAATAACTTTTTAAATATTCCTTAGGATATTCTACATAGTAAACTCTGCCAAAGCTATGGAAATATTTTATTTCCAAAACTTATTCATTTTATCTCTTTTTCCTTATATATTTTAATAGTTCAGACCTCCAGGAAAATATTGAATAGAAACTGAAAAGGTAGACATCTATGCTTGATTTCTATTTTTAGGGAGAAATTGTTCAATATTACACCATTAAGTATGATGTCAGCAGTAGGTTTTCATAAGTGCTGTTCATCATACTGAAGGGATTTCTCTTGTATTATTTTGCAATTTCCTTTTTAGGTAATGCCCTTTCTTTTTGATTTTGTCAAATGATTTTCCTATGTCTATTAATATAATTTATCTAGTTTATCTAGTTTATCTCCAATATTCTGTTAATACAGCATATTACATTCATTGAATTTCAAATTGAGAACTAAGACTAATGTATTATGTTTTTATTTAATTATGTTACATTATGTTTTATTTAATTATGTTACATTTCCCCCCTAATGTTTTATTAAGGATTTTGCATTTATGTTCATAATGAATATTGGACAGCAATATTATTTTCTTGTCAGATATAAATATAATATAAATATTAGAACTTTGCTACTCTAATAAAATGAGGAGGAAACATTTCTTCACTTTTCTATATCTGGGCCTGGTGTTTTCATTCTGGAATGGTATCGATAAATTCAATTTCTTAAATAACTATATAACTATTAAGATATTCTATTTGTTATGTTTTCATTAATTTTATTCATTTCATTTAGTTGTTGAATTTATCATTCATTGGTTCCAAATATTGCTTTTTGTCATTTTAATGCTTTTGAAATTTTAGTGTTATACCTCTTCTATTTCTAATACTGAAAATTTTCATCATTTATTTAATTCTTTTTTTTTAAGATTTTATTTATTTATTTGAGAGAGAGAATGAGAGAGAGAGAGAGCACATGAGGGGGGGAAGGTCAGAGGGAGAAGCAGACTCCCTGCTGAGCAGGGAGCCTGATGCAGGACTCGATCCTGGGACTCCAGGATCATGACCTGAGCCAAAGGCAGTTGCTTAACCAACTGAGCCACCCAGGCGCCCCATCATTTATTTAATTCTTGATCAATCTTCCTAGATATTTGTGTATCTTATTAATATTTGCAAAGAGTAAAAATGTTTGCTTTCTTACTTTACAGTTTGCCTATTTTCTTTTTTTAATTAAAGATTTTTTTTATTTATTTATTTGTCAGAGAGAGAGAGTGCACAAATAGGGAGACCGGCAGGCAGAGGGAGAAGCAGGCTTCCTGCTGAGCAAGGAGCTCAATGTGGGACTCCATCCCAGGACCCTGGGATCATGACCTGAGTTGAAGGCAGACACTCAACTGACTGAGTCACCCAGAAGTCCTGCCATTTGTCTGTTTTCAATTCATATTTACTTTTGATTTTTATCTTAATTATTTATTAATTTCTTATATCTTAATTATTTCTTTTTTTGTTTTGTGTATAATTTGCCCATTTAGTGTAAGTACAGTTTAGACCATTCATTTATTTTCCAGTATAAAATTTCATGCTATGAATTTCCCCTTAAATACTAAATCGGCTGCATTTGATAAATTTGATATTTTATATTTTCCTATCTGTGAGATCCAATTTCTATTTTCTCTTTTAATTCATTATTCAATATGTGAGCTATTTGGAAGTTGCTGTTTATTTTCAAAAAAATATTTAATTTTCGGTCTCTCATATTATTGACTTCTAATTTATTTCCAATTTGGCTACAGAATACATTCTGTAAGATTTTCATATTTCAAACTTGTTAAAACTGATATAATTCAACATAGTCTACCTTGCTTAGTGCTCCATGTGTACTTATATGGACTCTGTATTCTTCAGCTGTTGGTTGTAGTTACTTAGAAATGTTAAGTAAGCCAATTTGGTTGAAAATGTTATTCAGATTTTACATACTTCTACTGATATGATATATTGTTCAATTTTTCTTTGAATTATTAAGGAAACATGTAATTTGCAATTCTGTTTGTAGATTTGACTATCCCTCCTTTTATTCATGTCCTTTTCAAGTTACATATTTTGTACCTCTGGTATTATATTTATAAATGTTTAAGATTAGATCTTTTTGATTAGTTAAATTCTTCATCATTATGAACATTTATCATTATAAAATCTTTTTTTATGTTCAGATTTCTATGCCACTATTTGCACAATATACCTTTTTAATCCTTTTACTTTCAACCTATATGTATCTTGATTTTTAGAATGCATTCTTTGTGGAAATATATAGCACTACAGGCCTACCTCAAGAAGCAAGAAAAATCTCAAATAACCTAACCTTACAAGTAAAAGAATTAGAAAAAAAAAGAAGAAGAAGAAGCTTAAAGCCAGCCGAACAAGGGAAATAATTAAGATTAGGGTAGAAATAAATGATATAGGAACAACAACAAACACATACACACACAAAACACACACACACACACACACACACACACACACACACACAAAACCCCACAATAGAACAGATCAATGAAACTAGGAGTTGGTTGAACAAAATCTATAAAATTGATAAGCCCCTAGCCAGACTTATCAAAAAGAAAAGAGAAAGGACCCAAATAAATAAAATCACAAATACAATCACAACCAACACCACAAAAATACAATTATAAGAGAATCTTATGAAAAACTATATGTCAACAGATTGGAAAACTTAGAAAAATGGATAAATTCCTAGAAACATACTACCAAAAAGGTAAAAGGAGGAAATAGAAAACTTGAACAGACCAATAAACAGCAAAGAAATTGAATCAGTAATCAAAAATCTCCCAAAAACAAAAGTCCAGGGCCAGATGGTTTCCCAGGGAAATTCTATGAAACATTTAATGAAGAGTTAATACCTAGTCTTCTCAAACTATTAAAAAAAATAGAAATGGAAAGAAAGCTTCCAAACTCATTCTATGAGGCCAGGATTACCCTGATACCAATACCAGACAAAAACTCCTAAAAAAGAGAAGTTCAGCCCAATATGCCTGATGAATATGGATACAAAAATTCTCAATGAAATACTAGCAAATCAAACCCAACAGTACATTAAAAAAATCATTCACCATGATCAAGTGAGTTTTATTTCTGGGCCACAAGGGTGGTTCAATATTTGTAAATCAATCAACATGATACACCACATTAATAAAAGAAAGGATAAGAAACATATGATCCTTTCAATAGATGCAGAAAAAGTATTTGATAACATCCATTCATGATAAAAACCCTCAACAAAGTCAGGTTAGAGGGAACATACCTTAATATAATAAAAGCCATATATGAAAGACCCACAGCCAATATCATCCTCAATGAGGAAAAACTGAGAGCTCTCCCTCTACAGTCAGGAACAAGACAGGGATATCCACTCTCATCATTGTTATTTCACATTGTACTGGAAATCCTAGCCTCAGCAATCAGACCACAAAAAAGAAATAAAAGGCATCAAAATCAGCAAGGAAGAAGTCAAACTTGCACTATTTGCAGAAGACATGATATTCTATATAGAAAACCCACAAGACTGCACCAAAAAATTGCTAGAACTGATACATGAACTCCATAAAGTTGCAGGATATAAAATCAACATACAGAAATTTGTGCATTTCTATAAAATAGTAATGAAGCAGCAGAAAGAGAAATCAAGGAATCAATTCCATTTACAATTGCACCAAAAAACATAAGAAACCTAACAGTAAACCTAACCAAAGAGGTAAAGGATCTGTATTTTGAAAACAATAAAACATTGATGAACAAAATTGAAGAAAACATAAAAAGTGGAAAAACATTCCATGTTCATGGATTGGAAGAACAGGTAGTGTTAAAATGTCTATATTACCCAAAGCAATTTACACATTTAATGAAATCCCTATACTAACAGCGTTTTTCACAGAGCTAGAAAACAAAAATCCTTAAAATTTATATGGAAACACAAAAGACCATGAATAGACAAAGCAATCTTGGAAAAGAAAACCAAAGTTGGAGAGGCATCACAGTTCTGGATTTTAAGTTATATTACAAAGCTGTAGTTATCAAGACAGTATGGTACTGGCACAAAAACAGACACATAGATCAACAGAACAGAATAGAAAACCCAGAAATGAACCCACCAGTATATGGTCAAAGCACAAAGTTCTGAAAAAAAAAAGTTGGAGTATATAATTTTCATGTAATTAATAAAACTAAAGAGGAGTCAGTATTTCCCTTTAAGCCTGGATTTAAACCTTTTGATTTTATTCCTTTACCTCTGTTGTGTACTGTACCAACTTGAAGCAATTTATACAATTTCTGGATGTGCATGGTAGGATATGCACTAAGGTCAAGTTGGGAGGAATAAAATAAAAAAAGAAAGGTGAAAGCAGATGAAAAGATGAAAAATACAGTGGGGGGGGAAATCAGTTTACAGATTCAGCAACATGAAGAGAAAAATAAGTGATTTTCAGCCTAGATGATGGTCTGGACTCAATTATATTAGCAATTATATTAGCAAATTGTCCTTCTAAGGATTGAGGTACAAGTAAAAGTACAGAAAAGAGCAGAGAAAAATTGATTTTTTATCTACACTTGTCTGAGTTCCTTGAGCGTTTTGCAATGTAGTTATATACTACCAATTAGTTGAGAATCAATAAATACCTATTATTTGAATGAAAACATTGGCCTAACTGTGTCTCTACTTTATATATTATATAATTTAATGTCCCAATAACTCAGAAAGGTAGGCATTATTATCTCTACAGAGGAATAATTTGAAACTCATACACAAAATATCATCAAGAGCTATTAAATGGTAGATGTGAATTTCAAACTCAGGCCTATTAGATTCCAAATCTGATGGCTTTCTCATCTTTTATTATTATCTGATCTGCCACTACTGTGCACACTTGATAATTATCTTTATGATTTTCATCTGCATTATTATACAGATTATACTATTTTAAAAATTTACTTACATACATAATCCATTGAATAATAGATATTATCCTAAGACACAGATGATTAAAAAGAAAAAAAGAAAGCTAAAGAAAATTAAAATACCAGGTTTTTCCCCAACTCAAAGCCAACCAGATAATACTTGAGTAAATGCTAGAATAAATTAAAAAGAAATGGCATGTACCATAAAGAAATATCCCTTTCAACAGTCAATGAAGAGATATGGAAGGGTTCCCCAAGGAAATAATGGCATTAAGGATGAAAAGATACATGTATATCATTAAGGAAGGTGGTGGCAATGAGAATTGGCTCCATCTAAGGCAAAGCCTGAGCATTATCTATGATTCAAGAGAAAGCAAGGCCATGCAAAAACCTTTCACACTCTCACTGTGGAAAATGTGGCTGCTGGCTGAGCCCAGATATGTAGTCCAAGGCCTTTAAACTATGTTCAGAAATCTGGACAAAATCTTATGACAAATGAAAGAATTTCAGAAAATTTTACATGGAAGTTTTACAGAAAAGAATGACACAATCAGTTTGAATTTGGAAAATTACTCATGTTTTAATTTCCAGTGGAAATTAATTAAATTTCCAGTGGAAACTGGATTGAAGAAAAATAAGTTGATTCAAAGATACCAATTAGAAAAAGTGAAAATCAATCTGAGAGATGATGTCATTTTGAATCAAAGTGATTGAGAGATTGGAATATAGTGAGTAGACACATATTAGAGATATGTTGGGTATAAATGAAAGATGGAGAAAAGTCAAATTCCCAGCACTAAATAATCTTAAAACATCCTTCTGTGTGATGGTGTATTAAATTTTATATGTTAAACACTTCAAATACACCATTTGTAATTTTTTTTGTATTTTCTATTTTCATTATTATAATGAACATGCTAATTCTCAAATAGGCATAATTTATTTTTAAGATTTCTTATATGATTTTAATTATTTATAGAGTACTTGAGATGTAAAATTGGAATACTTAACAATTTCTTAAATTGATAAAATCATGAATATAATCTTCTCATTTATCTTATGACTCCATTCCCACTCCTCACTTGTGGCAAGAGTGTTTTGGCCATTTAATCAGCATATTATTAAAAAAGAAATTCGTACTTAAATAGTAACTACAATTCAAATAAATTTGTTGGAAGATTACAATAAAGAAAAAAATGTATAGTCTTCTGTAAGAAAAAAGAAAAGAAAAAGAAAAAAATGAAAACAAAAAACCCTCATGAGCAAAAGTTCAGTAGTGATGGCAGTAAACAAAGAATGCTTCTAGACCATTTATCTTCACTCACTCAGACTGGAAAGAAAAACATTTCATAACTCCTATTTTGTATAAATATATTTTCCATGGCACATTTTAATGCATTATTGCCTTTCTTCTTCAAAGGGTGTTGTGGGCAGGTAGGATATAAATAAGATCTGAAAAGGCCCCAACTGATGACATCTGCAAGTGGGTTTGGAATCTTTGTCAATAAGAAAAGGCAATAGATCAACTGTCTATGACTAAACCTGCACTGTGCTTTGTGAAATGACTGGTATCTCTACTGCACTGCTAAATATTTTTGACCCTGAACTCACTGGGTTGTAGTGCTATTCTTTGAGATTCAAGGCAACACAGTACAGTCTCCTTATGTTTTTCGAGACTAAAGATAATGGTAATGATCACAAGGATAGCAACATAGTTACCATAATAATCATTGTAAACATAATAGAGATTCCAATCTACTTCTGAAGTTGTTTTTTTTTTCAATATGCCAAAAGCTTGTAAAGGTGTTACATTGTTTGCAATAAAACTTAGAAACGAGTTTAATTTCAGCTCTGCAGTAAAATCTTGACATAACCATCTTCTGTTAGTTTGTATATAATTTAAAACACTCCATAACACATAAAGATTTTGAAGATTAGAGCAGTAAACTTACAAGATTCTATCCTGACAATGTATATTTTTATATATTTTGATATGTTTTTCAAATTATAGTATTATAACATTTTTGTGGTATGCAGATGGCTACGCTCAATTCCATGGTAAAACTAAAGACAATAAAATGAGAGCTTGCTCTTCTAAATATGTTTCTTATTACATTGATGGCTTCATAGCTCATAATTATCTTGCATTTACTAATGTACATTTTTTGCAAGGCAATTATATTAGAATTCTCCTAGCATAAATATTTTAAACTGTATAGAAACATTAAAGACTGTTTTATCAATGCCCATTTACTCTAAAACTTTATTAAGTTCCAATCTTGATAAAATTGGCAAAGAACAGGTACAAATATGCATAAGATTTTTCCTTGAGAAACAAAAAAAACTTTCTATTTTAGGTAGGTTTGAAAGACATTTACAGATACATTAAATTTTATCTTCAGCATAAACCAGGGTATAAGATTTTTGTTGTATGGTTAAAGGACAGACTCTGAAGCAGATTGCCTATCTTGAAATTCTTCCACTTCCATTTGCTATATGTGAAGCTTTCAATGCATTTCTTAACTTTCCTGTACCTCTTATTCTCATATTCCTTAGAGAAAGAAAAGAAAAGAAGAGAAAAGAAAAAAGAAAAGAAGAGAGAGGAAGGAAGGAAGGAAGGAAGGAAGGAAGGAAGGAAGGAAGGAAGGAAGGAAGGAAGGAAGGAAGGAAGGAAAGAAGGAAGGGAGGAAGGAAAAATGAAAATAGAAAATAAGTGCATTTATCTGATAAAAATACCGTGAGAGCAAAATGGATTGTGCTGAGAACTGGGCTTTATACAAAGTGTGGACTTCATAAATGTATACTCTTCCCACTTCTACAAGACAGAGATGACCATCACATTTTATGGATGAGCAATTTTATGATTATAGAAATTATGACTTATTCAAAGCCAAACAGTTAATCCATTGCTAAGAAAATATTAAAATCTACATTTCACTTTAGTGAAATTTAGACTTTACATAAGTCAGTTTTTATGAAATAAATTTTTCTCTGTATTTAATGAGATACTGAAATTGGCAATTAATTTCAATGATTTACCACATGAGTGATTTCTCTAGATTGTTGATCACTTATAAAGATTATCATTTTAAATTATATCAGAAAATACAATAATCTTCATAATATACAATCACTGTTAGAGCACAGAGCAGAAAGTTCAGAAGATTTCACAAAAGAAGTAGCATAAGGTTTATGCTGGATTACAAACTGATTAAAATTGGGATTTTAAATCAAATATATGTCTTTTTATGCCATGCTTCTGCCACTGTCTATGAATGACTTTGGGCAAGGTATTTAACTTCTCTAAATCTTAGTTCTATCATCTGAAAAATGAAAATGACAAAAACATATTCTTCATGGTGTGTTAACTAATTCAGTTGTCTTTCCCAGAAATACATTCATAATTGGATATCTAAACATGCCTGGGATATTTATTGCAGGATTATTTATAATGGTAAAAAGTGTCATTGAATATATGGATATATCTTTTTTTTTGATAGTGAAATAATATTATTTAAAAAAAATCTCTAAATAGGTGAAGGGGAGTAAGAGTACAATTACCATGATGAGCACTGAGTAATGTATAGAATTGTTCAATCAGTATATTGTACACCTGAAACTAATATGAAACTGTCTGTTAACTATACTACAATTAAAATAAAAAACTTAATTAAAGAAAGTTAAAGGAAAAAAATCTTAAGCAAACTAGGAAGAATAGTTGTTATTTAAAAAATAAAAACAAATCTATTCTAAAAACCTGGCTTAGGTGTTTCTTTTAAAGTGAGAGACAAGCCATAAAAGACTCTTAACTCTAGGAAACAAACTGAGGGTTGCTGGTGGGTGGTAGGATGGGGTAACTGGGTGATGGACAGTAAGGAGGGCACGTGATGTAATGAGCACTGGGTGTTATATACAAGTGATAAATCACTGAACTCTACCTCTGAAACTAATAATACACTATATGTTAATTAATTGAATTTAAATAAAATAAAGTAAAATTTTAAAAAATTCTCAGGAAAAAAAAAACAAAATGAAGGACAGGAAATAATGCTTACTTTCATCATCTTTATACAACTTTATACTGGAGAAGACTGGAGATCTTAACAAATGCAGTAAGACATAGATAAATAGATGATAATAGATGATAGATTGATAGATGATAGATGATAGATAGATGATAGATAGATAAATAGATAGATGATAGATAGAAGACATGAAATGGGGCGCCTGGGTGGTGCAGTTGGTTAAGTGTCTGACTCTTGGTTTTGGTTCAGGTCATATACTCAGGGTCTTGATATAAAGCCCCGAGTTGGGCCCACTCTGGGCATGGAGCCTTTTAAAATTCTCTCTCTCTCTCTCCCTCTGCCCCTCCTCAGCCCCACTCTCTCTCTCAATCTCTTTCTCTCTAAAAAAAAAAAAAAGAGAGAGAGAAATATACAACATCAGAAATGATAAAATACTCTACTATATTGCAAAGATTCATAATTGTCTTTGTAGAAAATTCCCTGAAAGGCTATCAAAACTTTATTATAATCAATAACATAGTTAAGTAATTTGCTGCATGCTAAGTACATGTAAAAACATAAATGGCATTTCTCTACATGGATATTAAATATTTAGAAACAATCCTATAAAAAGTTGCAAGACTTTTATGAGGAAAACTAAAAATCATTTCTTCACAAGTTGTTCAGAACCCATGTAAAATGAGAAGTACTGTATATATAGATAGGAAAATTTAACATTGTAAATGTATATAATTCTTACTAAATTAAGCTACAAATTAAATGTAATTCTAACAACAATAACTCCTACCTTCTTTGTCAAACTTGATAAGGTAATTCTAAAATGTATATGTGAGAAAAAGAGTTATCAATTACCAAGATTCTCCCAAAGAACAGTTTCCATCTCTAAACTGAAACAATGCACATATGTGACATTTAATCCATGACATTTTCCTTTACTATCACACAGAGAATCATATTTTTATAGTAAAATACTAAATGTTTGTTTCAGTTACCTATTGTTACATAATAATTGTTCTGCAACTTATCAAGAAACATTTATTATTAGCGATCATAGTCGTATTTTAAACTGCAAAAATGACAGATCTTTATTGAAGTAAGGTAGTCCAGTGGGTAGGTCTGAGAAAGCACAAATCAGTTGGTCAGGGCCATAAAAGCCTCCACCATATTGCCTATGCATTCCTCAAGCTCCGTTCTGCTCATTGAGATGTCCATCTTTGTCATTATCAGCTCCAAATCTTTTTTTTAAGATTTTTAATTTATTTATTTGAGAGCGAGAGAGAGCTCACAAGTGGGTGGGAGGGAGAAGGAGACTCCCCACTGAGCAGGGAGCCCCACGCAGGGCTTGATCCCTGGGACCCTGGGAGCATAACCTGAGTGGAAGGCTGACACTTAACCGACTGAGCCACCCAGGTGATCCTCGGCTCCAAATCTTCTTTCCTTCTCCCTCCCCTGTTTGAATTTCTGCTCCAGGAACTGCCTGTCTCTAATCACAGATGTGGCCATCTCCAGATTGGAATTCTGAAACTTCTCCTTCTCCTTCATGTGTTTGCTGACTAGCTCCAGGCCCACAGCTCTACTAACTTCCGTGCTTCTCAAGAGGCTGCTCTGGTTCCTTGAGTCCACTTAGCTCAGTGGTTCTGGCTTGGAGTCTCTCAGGAGGGGAAAGTCAAAACTGTTGGCTGAGGCTGCAGTCTGTGAAGTTGATATTTGGGCTGAAGGATTTGCTTCCAGGCTTAGTCATAATTTTATTGGCAGCAGGCTTCATGTCCTCACCAGGTGGGTCTCTCCATGGGGCTGCCAACAACATGACTTCTTCCAGAGCAATGATAAAAGAGAGATGGGGGAGGGGGCACATTAGTATGTCCCCAAGGAACTAAACAAGAAGACTACAAAGGCGTGTGAATTTCAGGGAAGGGGCATGATGATTGGCTTCCTAGAGGTTGGCTACCGCATTGCTTAACAAAAATGAAATGTGAATTGAGTTTTCAAAAAATTCCTAAACAGAGAAGTTTCTGTTCCTTTATGTATTGGTATATCATAAAAAGAATCACCCAGAAAACAGTTTCTTTCAAATTATAACTTAGAAGGTTGAAAAAATATAGAAAAATATTTCAAAGAAATGCATGTTCATTTCTTTCAATCTACTCAAACTGATAACCAAATAGACAACAATGAGTAAAGACTTAAAGTATGCATTCATTCATACTAATTAGCACTGGGATTCCTGAAACGATAAAAATAATTCTCTTCATTTTTTGGCTTCTGAGTCACTAAAATGGGAAAGAAGAAACAAAAAGTCCAAAATATTACCTTATTTGCTGATTATGCTAATGTTGGATAATCTAGGTTAGCAAGTAGATTTGTAATCTTAACTCTACAACTAAACAACTGGCCTTATTCTACCACTGCTTTCTCCCACACATGGACTGGGTGTTGAGAAATCCCTGTTATAGACTGGAACAACAGAGAAAATGTGCACTTGCTATGGACAACTCCTTCTATGACAGAAAGGGTTACTATATGTAGAATGGTAGATTTTCTCTTCCACTCATTTAGGTAAATTATCTACCATTTCCTCAATAAAGGTTATGTCCTATTTTATTAGTGAATAAACTCTCAGAGAAGGTAAAACACAAAACAGTGGAAAGAGTAATGAAGTTGCTTTAAGTGTTAAAAGACAATGTTTTTAAGCCAGCCTTAACTAAGTGTGACTGATTGCTATAGCTTGTAGGGTCCTGAGAAGCCAATTGATTAACTTTGTCTCAGGAAGGATAGTTTGTGGAAGAAAGGGGAATAATGTAACTATGACTTCATGTCTCCTGTTGGTTTTTGGTTAACCTATGGGTTGTTATTCTATTTTCCAAAGGTTAATGCCATGGGTTGTTAAATCCACTGCCCTTCAGCATGTGTGCATACATAGCCCCTGAGCAGGGACCAGCACCTATGCCTTGGTAACAGTGGGAAAGCCCCAGGTGATAGGAAAGAGATATGTTGGGCAGGAATGGGGCAGGTTTACTGCCCTTACTACCTGGGTGTTATTCCAATCTCACCTTTCGTGAGCAACCCAGCCCTTGGATTTGTAATGTGTATTATAATCATAAGGAATGTCCATTAGAGCATAAAATTGTTCTGTCTTCCTTCCTTAATGAATTGTCCAGATTTCTATGTTACTTAGAACTATTTTCATGTTCTTTTTTGGGGAGGAGGGGGGCAATTAAATAATTTTAAATTTCAAAATTTTGTGTTGTCATCCTAAGGGTATATCAGATAAGTATTTCTAAAACTTTTCACAGGGGCACCTGGGTGCTTCAGTCGGTTAAGCATCTGCCTTCGGCTCAGGTCATGATCCCAGGGTCCTGGGATCGAGCCCCGCATCGGGGTCCCTGCTCAGTGGGAAGCCTGCTTCTCCTTCTCCCACTCCCCCTGCTTGTGTTCCCTCTCTCGCTGTCTCTCTCTCTGTCAAATAAATAAATAAAATCTTTAAAAAAATTAAAAAAATAAAACTTTTAATATTTTTTGACCTTTTTTGTAGAAGTGAAATGTGTATCATTTGTGGTTCTTAGTATAGAAATCTTATAATTAAATCTACATTTACCTTAACTTAGATTATTTTTACTGTTTAATAAAAATTAAATCTAAGGGCACCTGGGTGGCTCTGTTGGTTAAGCTTCCAACTCTTGATTTCAGCTCAGGTCCTGATCTCAGGGTGGTGGGATCGAACCCTTCCTTGGGCTCAGCACTCAGCTCGGAGTCTGCTTGTCCCTCTCCCTCTGCTCCTCCCCTGCTGGCAGGCTCTCCCTCTCTCTCTCTCTCTTTATTTCTGTCTAAAACAAATAAATAAATAAAATCTTAAAAAAATAAAATGTAATCTGGAAAACTTCAAGATAAGGAGATTATGTAAAAGAGAACTTTTAAAAGGGTTAATCAGATAATGTAAAAGATGGTATTTTTCTAAATTTACACAATCAACTTCCAGCAAAGGAATTAAAACCATTCTTTTTTAAATTAATGTTTCCTTTATGTCAGATACAAGTTAATAAAATAGTGCTAAAATAAAAGCTTGCTTTCTCTCCTTCACTTGACTGACCTGGTACATCCACTAGGTGTGTGATTCAGTTTTTGTAACTCCATTAAGTAACTACTGTTCTTTTCTAAATTTTATTTTTGTTGTTTGGTCACTTG
This sequence comes from Zalophus californianus, assembly GCF_009762305.2. Taxonomy (NCBI): domain Eukaryota; kingdom Metazoa; phylum Chordata; class Mammalia; order Carnivora; family Otariidae; genus Zalophus; species Zalophus californianus. The sequence continues at coordinate 18,142,294 of NC_045604.1, forward strand.
AGATAATAAAGAACACTGGACAGGACATAAATAGGATCTTAGGTAGGAGGACTGAGATTTCAAGGGGTGTGTGTGTGTGTGTGTGTGTGTGTGTGTGTGTGTGTGTGTGTGTGTGTGTGCAACTAGACTCTGCTACATACATATATACATATCTTGGCTCATTTCTATTCTTTTGATTTGGTCTCTTATATACTGAATCTTTAAACAAATGTTTATCAAATGCTTAAGATAGTCATAGGACACAAAAAAGAAATAAGCTACCATCAGAAGTCAAAAAATTTACCAACTATTGGTAAGAAACATATAGTAAAATGAAACATGTAGGAACAAATACACAGAAATATGGTATAACAATTTACATGACAGGATACCTACAAAGGTAGTAGACCGCAAAGGATAAATTTATCTTTGAGAGGCAGTAAATGAAGTGTTTGGGAATGTTCAGCAATTTCTTTATAGAAGAAAAAATATGAATTTGTTTTTGAAAGTTGAATAGGAATTCACAAAGCAGAAAACTGGAGAAAATCCAATTATGGCAGAGAGAAATAACAATTTTATTCAGAGACATTCAATCTGTTTTATGTTGTTGGAAAGTAGTTTAGTTTCTTTTTAATCTCATATTCTTTAAATATTATCTTCAATTAATCTCTGCAAATTAGATGCCATTATGATACTATTAAAAATGTGAATCACAACTATGACTTGAAAAGCTGCAGGTGTGGGAGAATCTGCAGTAACAGTTTGAATAAAAATAGCCTATCCTACATTTCACACATTCATGCAACATTTAATTTTCCTTTTCACCTCTTTTCTTAAATATTAATATTATCTAAATATGTTAAAATGCTTTTATCTCCAAAGTTTCTAAAATTATAATTAGTGACATATTTCTCTTTCCTACTTCATTACACAAATGATTTCAAGAGATTCTCAGTAAATCTCATAATCCTGGGTTTAGTTGACCCTTAATCTAATCTTTTCATATCTCCTTCTTACTCCTTTGTTCCCCTTATATTTGTGTTTTAACCTCATTTTTAAAAAATAGAACTGTTTCCTTTTTATCAAGTTATCAATCAAATTTTACTTTAAAGATTTTTTAAATTTATTTATAGGGACAGAGTGAGACAGAGTGAGAGAGCACAAGTGAGGGGGACAGGCTGAGGGAGAGGGAGAAGCAGACCCTGGGATCATGACCTGAGCCAAGGGGAGATGCTTAACCGACTGAGCCACCCAGGTGCCCTTCAACTTGCACTTTAATCCCTCCCAACAGGGCGGTAATAATTCATAATCTAATTACTCTCTCGTCAGTGCCCTCCGATGACTTCCTCCTTATGCTTCTAGAGAACTGACCTATCACTCATCATCCTTAGAGTATTTCTGTCTTCTCTCCTTCCAGTTTCAGGAAAGAATGTTGTTTGTTTCTGAGCATTCACCTGAAGTACACAAACCAGTACTACTAGAAATTTATTCTCTTCAATTCCAAATGAACTCTTTATCCTTTTCTATATTTTACTAATACTATAGAACAGGACAGTTTGACATCCTGATATAGGGTATTAAGAGCATGAGAGCTGAAGTCAGAATGGTATGCAATAGAAACTCATCTCCTTTACTCAATATACCTATGTATGGACTTAGTAAGCTACTAGTCATGTATCTGTGGACCTAAGTCTCGATCTGGGAGTGAAAACTTTATAAAATAATACTTGAATGAGAATTAAATAACACAGTGGAGGTTGTTTTTAATACTCAGTATATGTTAGATAATATTGTTCTTATTATTATTACCCACAGTGGCTATTCAAAAACTTCCTCACTCTTCAAATGTGATTTATTCCATTAATGCTATATTTATTTTTGTCACTTGACTATTTCTAATACCTCAGTGAAGAAATAGAATGCATTATAAGGGGATTCTGTGAACTTTTTTCCCTTTTGTGTCCATTACCTGTATCTAGACTTTTAAAAAAAATATTTATTTATTTATTTAGAGAAAGAGAGTATATGGGGGGGTGGGGAAGTGGGGTATGGCTCCATGTCTAGGGTGGAGCCTGAGGAGGGGCCGATCTGGAGATCATGACCTGAGCTGAAATCAAGAGTCTAGTGATTAACAGACTGAGCCACCCAGGCCCCCTTTTTTATTTAAATGGACAAATACATGTGATTCTCTGGCTGACCTCTTCATTTGTGCTTTACATCCCATCTTTTTTTTTTTTAAGATTTTTATTTATTTATGTGAGAGAGCGAGAATGTCAGAGAGAGTGCACATGAGAGGGGGCAGGGTTGGAGAGAGGAGCAGACTCCCCGCTGAGCGGGGAGCCCGATGCGGGACTCGATCCCGGGACTCCAGGATCATGACCTGAGCCGAAGGCCGCCGCTTAACCGACTGAGCCACCCAGGCGCCCTACATCCCATCTTTATTAGTCTTTAGGAAACTGCTGCATCATATCCCTGCTACTTTTTTTTGTTTTGGTGGGAGGAGTAGCTGGTATGTCCGTATCTTTTAAATTTGATCAAGTCTATAAGCAGATCGCATTTTTTTAAAAAAATTAACAATACCAGAAACCTCCCTCAAGACTCTATCTTATCAGCTATCACATATACCTAGCCTCTTTCTTAACACACCACTTGTGCACATAATTTTTCTCCATTCTCATGCACTGCTCTTGCACTGTTTTCAGCCTTCTGTTCTTACTCCATTAAAACTGCCAACAACACAGGTGATTCTATTGCTGCCAAATCTGATGTAATTTTCAAGTACCTACCTCTATTTAAGTTCCTCTCTTTATTTCACATACACAGACATACCTTGTTTTGTTGTGCTTTGTGATACCATGCTTTGCAGATACTGCATTTTTTTTTTTTTTTACAGATTGAAGATTTGTGGCAACCCTGCATCAAGCAATTCTATCAGTGCGATTTTTTCCAACAGCATTTGCTCACTTCATGTCTATGTCACATTTTGGTAATTCTTGCAATACATGAAACTTTAATTATTATTATTATTATATTTGTTATGGTGACCTGTGATCAGTGATTATGTCTCAAAAGCTGAGATGATGGTTAGTTAGCATTTTTTAACAGTAAAGTATTTTTTTAATTAAGGTACATACATTTTTAAGACATAATGCTATTGTACACTTAATAGATGACATGGTTATTTTTAATAGCATAAAAAGCTTAAATTATGTCTAGTTATACTAAAAATTAATATGTGTGATCAACTTTGGGAGAAAACATCATTTTTAAAATGAGTACATGATTAAAGATGTAATCATCAATAATCTCTCACCATCCTTGAAACCACTGTCTTTTTTTTCATGTTCTAGACAATAACTTTATTTAATTTCCTCTTTCATCCCTGACTCTCCTTTGAAAGTCTTTCTTTCAGAAACTCTTTTTCCCAATCCTTAAGTATTATTTCTAATTATCAGAAACTTGTATCTAACTGTCTAGTGCAAATTTGAGCTGCCCCAAAGCCATTTCACACTCGGTATGTATGGACTAAACTTGTTTTCTCCTTATACCATGCCCCTTGAGCATACTCAGCTCCTTCTTGTCTCAAGACCGTTTTGCTTCACCCTTGCAGTTTCACCTGGTGGAATTCTCTTACCTCTGTAATATAGGCTGTGTTTCTGTTCAGAACATCCCCTTTTCTTCCTTGTCAAGCCTATCCTTATAGGACTTTACCTTAGTGCCTCTCAATATGGCAGGAAAATTCTTCCCACCTTATTCATATTAATCTAAATGATACTCCTTTCTTTTGCAAATGAAATGACATATACCAAATCTGAGCAGATTCTGTAAGAAGTAGTGTGTAATTGTTTCCTTTTTATTTATTTTTTCCATGAACTCGAAAACAGTTTGGTCCCAGTTGGAAACTCCTTTTTCATCTTGAGTCCTAAAGTGGAGCAACGTGAAACTGAGTCTCTAAAATCAGAACTGGCATGTAGTAAGTGTATTGCAGTTATTTCTTTACTTATTGACAAACCATTCTGTTCTACATATGGTCCTTATTTTATTGACTATTACCACTATATATTCTCAATTATCTAAACCTGAACTATAGAAATTGTCCTTTGCCTCTCTGTTTAGTTATCATGTGCACTTAATATTCTTTATAAGAAATAAGGGTAAAAACGTAGATTCTGGAACTATTTAGATTCAAATCACAGTTCTACCATTAACACTATGGCCTTGGGAAAGTTACTCAAACTCTCTATGCTTCAATTTCCAAACCTTTTAATCAGGATTTTTTTTTATACTTCAATTTCCACATCTTAAAATAGTTCACAAATGTTTACTATGATCAACATCGGTTCTATCTCTTTATTTTCCTTCCTCTCCCTCCACTTGTCATCATTACCCTGAATTAGCTAGATTTCCATCATTTCCCTTTTAAATATAGAATGATTTTGTAACAGATATATTCAGTAACCTTGTTGGTCTTTATTCAGTCCATTATTTCATTATAAAAAGAAGAATCTTTGTAAAACACCATACTGATCATATTACTCTTTCCCTTAAAGTATCTGAAGAGAGGGTCCAAAATCATTGTAACAAAAGCCCTTCATGAAGTTCTACTGCTTATACAGGGAGAATTTTCTCTCATCACACAGTTTTTGATTGTGGTCAAAATTTGAGTAGGGTCAGGGTGCAATTTAGGACTTTGGAATCCAGAGCCAGTGTGTTTCCCCAATTTGCCTCAAATTATTGTCTAAATGGCCTTTAGTACAACATCTATAATCTCTTTTTCCAAGAAATTTAAAGGAGGTATACTATTTTGGAGTAAATTTAACATGCTTGCTGACCATTTAATTCCCTTTTTCCTCTTGTGATGGATTATTTAAAGTAAATTACCCATTATATACTTATTTAATGATCAACTATAGTATCCATATAGAACTATACAATCAAACATTTCCTAAAGTTAAACTAAAATTTACCTAGGACACACATCATGTCTTTATATATTTATGTTTTTTATGTTTGAGTTCAGAGATTATGTTTGGCTTTTATTTTTACACCAGCATGAAGCTTGGTCCATGTGCCTTTTCAAAATAATTCCATGTCTACCTTTTAAAAATAAATTATTTCAATCATATTAAGTTGAAGGTGGAATAAAGTACACAAATTAATTGATTATTTGAAATAAAATTGATGTGCTTAAATTAGATCTCTTAATCTAATAATGAGTTTTAAATGAACAACTGTAATTGTTATTTTCCTCTATGAATTTGAGGATATCATTTGAAAATATCTTTTTGAGTTTCTATTGGAATACAACCTGAAATTTTAAGAAAGAGAAATAAATAAAACCATAAAATTTCATTGGGAATCAATTTTATAATTTTTATTCTGCTATAAATCATGTAGCTTCCTGTTTTTCAAACAATAGGTGGGAAAGAATGCTTGCATTTTATTTATAATTGAAATTGAGATGGATTTACCTCCTACTGTTTATTGTCAGTATCTCATCCAAAAACAGTGGGAAGAAATCTGCCTTCTACTAATATTCAATTTGTGAACATTCACATCTTTATTTCAGCAGGAAACTCACTCTGTGAACCACAGAAACAGATGCATATCACCAGGCAAAAGTGGGTTTACTCATTTTATAATGCTGTGAGAAGCTGGTATGTTATGAGTTGAGCACATCATCTTCACCTCAACATAAAAATTCATATCATCACACAAAGTCCTTCTGGAAATTTTAGTAAATGAATTGTATCAGATTTGAAAATCTATAATCATTGAGTGAACTTGATGTTAGACAAAGAAATTTAAAAATAACTTAGAATGAAAAAATGTATCTTAAAGGAAACTCACAGGTGATATAGATGGTATTATCATATCTAGCTTATTTATTCATGGGATTATTCAATATTATAATTTGAGGAAGTTTAAAGTTAAATATTCTACTGATTTTATTTTATTTTTTAATCTAGCACTAATTACACAAAAAGACCTAAATTGAAGGATGTTTTGATCAGTAAGTAGTAGTATTTTTATAAACTGATATTCCTGGTCAAAAAAAATGGGAACTTATATATATGCTTTATATTGTTTAAATAACAAATACCTATCTGTTCTACTTTTTATTTGTGTGGTCTGCTTTTAGAAGCTACCTATGTGGAAAGAAAACTTGGGTAGAAATTAGGAAATTCTAAATTCCAGACTCATGTTTGTCACTGACCCATCCTTATGGATCTTATTTTTCTCATATTTTGAATGAATGGTTCAGGCATTAATAGCTATGCTACTTTCCCATTCTCAATTTCAGTAAGTGCAGTCATATATAAATGCTCTGAGTTGGGGTTGCATTTCTATTTTTTGATAAAATAGTCACTGAATTTTCAAGAATCATTAAACTATAAAATTCCCTTTCAACCAAAAAATTTTCCACAAACTTTTCTCTGTTATATGAAAAATTATAGAAATCACTTTCTTCTAATATCAAGAATAAGCAATTCAAGGAATTACAGTATTTCAGCTGTAGGTTGATATTAAAATTTAAGTTGCCCTTAAAATATTCTATTTCAGTACTAGAATGTATAAACCTATGCTAGTTTTCATGAATAAATTAAACATTATACAAATTTCTTACCATTTTCCTGTAAAATTTAACTAATGAAGATTGTAGATGTCACAATTTTTAGTTTTCTTCATGCCAAATGTATGTGCTAATTCAGTCATTTAAAACCTTTCTATTTTAATAGATTTGTAAGCAAATTCTGAAGAAATATCTTTAACCAAAGTAGTTGGCCATAAGTGAAATTTTAATTAACATTTCAATAAGTGACTTTAGTGAAACTCATTTACAAGGATGCTGAAAGTGATGAAAACTTTAATATACTACAGAAATTTAAATACTTTGTATCAGGGAGTGATGCAAAGTAAGGCAGGATCTTCTACTTCTGTACTCAGAAGTACAGACTATGAGAAGGGACACTCATCTTGAATCATTCTGATCCTTTCATTTCTGCCATCAATGCTTGACAATTTCTACCAGTTTTTTTGTGAGATCTACTCAAATTTGTGATGAAATTTTAAAAAGTTGGAACATAAGCAAAGTCAGAAACAACATATGCTATTAGTCACATTAATTTCAGAATATTTATAAGTAAGAAGTGAAGTAATTGAAATTGAAGTAAAAAGCTGGCGAATATTTTTTTTCACATATTTAAATTCATATGAATCCTCCACATATTTTCAGAAATGTCATTTGTTTAAAATGTCATTTATTTATTTAAAACATATGCTGTGATTATTTATTTTGACGTCACATATATATTCATATTTGTTCATGGTATCACAAATTAATAAAATATTTTTAACATGAAGTAAACATTTTTCAAAACATTTGGTATATTTATCATGCCCTCAACTTAGTAACGTATGTAAGCTAAAGAAACAGCACAAGAGCTCAACTTCATTTTGCTCTCATTGAAATATTGCAAATATACTCTACTTTTCTGATGCTTTGTGATAAAAAACGGCTAAGATCACTCCTTCATAACTGAATTGTTTCCTAGAGATAATTCCAATTATAAATAAATCATTCCAGTATATTAAAGATGAAGGAAGGCACAACTAATATATTTTTAAAATATTTTATTTATTTATTTGAGAGAGAGTGAACATGGGTGGGTGGAGGGGCAGAGGGACAGGGGCAGAAAGAGAGGGAGGAGAAGAAGCAGACTCCTCCTTGGACTGGGAGCCTGATGTAGGATTTAATCCCAGGACCCTGAGATTATGACCTGAGCTGAAGGCAGAGGCTTAACCAACTAAACCACCCACGTGTCCCCAATCTTTGCTTCTTAATATTAATTGTTCCTTGGGGCACCTGGGTGGCTCAGGTCATTAAGCCTCTGCCTTCAGCTCAGGTCATGATCTCAAGGTCCTGGGATTGAGTCCCATATCAGGCTCCTTGCTCAGCCGGGAGCCTCCTTCTCCCTCTGCCTGCCACTCCCCTTGCTTGTGCTCTCTCTCTCTCTCTCTCTCTCTGACAAATAAATAAAATCTTAAAAAAAAACAAACCAAAGATTGTCACATTGACAAAAACAAAATTGTTCTAGAAAAGTCAAGTTTGAGTTCTTACATACAAAAATAATTCAAAAATTCTAAATAAAAAATAGAAAGTCAAATTTATTTATTTATTTATTTTATTTATTATTCGACAGAGACAGACACAGTGAGAGAGGGAACACAAGCAGGGGGAGTGGGAGAGGGAGAAGCAGGCTTCCTGCTGAGCAGGGAGCCCAATGTGGGGCTCGATCCCAGGACCCTGGGATCATGACCTAAGCTGAAGGCAGCCGCTTAACGACTGAGCCACCCAGTCGCCCAAAAGTCAAATTTAAAAGTGCATTGGATTATACTTTACCAAAAACAATTTATCTCAAGTATGCTATGGTTAACATTAGCAAGATTTTTATACACAATATTTAATTAAATATTAAATATATTATTAGGCTAATGATATAAAAATAAAGCTATAGTTAATTTTAATTAATTTAGTAATGAACTATGTTAATACAGATGCTAAAAATGATTTAAGCAACAATCCTATGCATATACATATTTTGATATGTAATAGTTGTGTCATACAAAATAGGTGGAGTAAAGAAGATATTCAAACAATGGATAGAAGCCTTTTTTTTCTTCACATGCTAAATAAAAATATCAGCTGATCTTAAAACCAGAGCATATAAATAATCCATTAAAAAGACAGAAAACAAAAATTCTGTAAACATTAAAGGAAAATATAGATGAAAATGTTTTAAAACTTGGAGTATGGAAAGCCTCTTTAATAACATTTAAAAGATAAAAGCCATATAGGAAATATTGAAATTTTTTTAACCTTTAAAATATTTAATTACAATAAAATCCCACAATAATAAGCAGGTGATAAACAATATTTGAAAGACATAACAAAAGCAAATGCTTATTACCCAGAATATTTCAGAATTTTGACAAATTAAAAAAGAAATACAAACAATATACATACAAATGACATGAACAGGAAATTTTTAGACAATATGTACAGGTTCTTAACATTACTAGTAATCAAGGAGATGCAAAACAGAGTGGAGCCACAGTAAAACAGGACCTGGTGCACATGCCTAATAATTAGTATCCATGAATAGAGTACTTTGTGGTTCCCAAGCTAAAACCAGATTAGTCAGTTCAAACCAAAAGAGCAAGGTCTTATCTAAGGGGTGTACAAGGGGAAGGCATTGAGAAACAGGGGAGACTGTTAATTACAGACTGTTGGGGAAGTCATATCAGGAACTTACATTTAACCTGACTCTTCTAGTTAACATCTAATGCATGCACTTGCATGAAGGTCTAGTGTCAGTTTAAGGTCACTGCAGTGGAGTTAGCCAAACAAAATGGGTGCTAAGGCAGCAACACCGTGAGTAGCTTAGCTAAACTCTCCAGAGCTTGGAAGTATTTTAGTTAATTTTGGTCAATTTCAGTTCTTAGTACAGTAGCAGCTACCCATCCCTCATCCTTCAACCTCATGGCAGGAAGCCATGGATATTTTCAAGAAGCAACTTATATGCAGCTTGTGAGAGGCAGGGTAGGCAAAAAGACTGTCTCTAAATATCAGGGATCTGTGTTCTGATTGCTGATGGATAATTTTGATTCCAGAGGTTCACATAAAGTGCAAATGGCCTAGTTGTTACACATCCTGCCATTGTTGCAAGTCCCTCTTCCACAGATTGAAGTGCCTTCTGAGAGGTTTAAGGGGTCAGTGCCCTATTTCTCTCACTTCATTTTTTTCTTCTCCCCCCCTTTTGGGAGCCAGCCAGACATTAAAAGATGATGGAAATTATTGAGTTTGAGGAAAGAAAGAAAAAGATTGAGGAGAAGTGAACAGAGCCTAAGAGATCTATGAGACACATCAAACAGATCAATGTATGCATTCAGAGTGTTCCAGGAGAAGAGAGATAGAAAGGGGCAGAAAGAACATTTGAAGAAATCACAGCTGAAAACTGTAAATTTGATGAAAGATATGAATATAAAATTTCAAGAAACTCAACAAACTCTAAGTGAGATGAACTCAAAGAATCACACATCAAGAAAATTTATAACCAAACTCCCAAATGCGAAAGACAAAGAGGAAATCTTGAAAGTGGCAAGAAAGTGACTTGAAACTTACAAGGCATATTCAATAGGAAATCAGCAGACTTTTCATTAAAAACTTTGGAAGCCAGAAGACAGTGGGCTGTCATATTCAATGCTGAAAAAAAGAAAGAAAAAAAGAAATCCCGCCAACCAAGAATCCTACATATGGCAAAATTATTTTTCATAAGTGAAGAAGAAATTAAGACATTCCTAGATAAACAAAATCTGGGGAAGTTCATCATCACTAGATTTGCCCTGCAACAAATGCAGCTGGTGGAAAGGGCAGTAGATAATAACTGAGCCATATGAAGTAAAGATCTCAGTAGAGGAAAATACAGGGGCAGTTAGAAAAGGTAGAATTATTGTAACAATGGTTTGTAACTTTGTTGTCGTTTTCTATACAATGTAAGAGACCAATACATTAAAAAAAAAGCAGTTGTTAATCTAAAAGCTAGTATTATTATAACTTTTTTCTATAATTCCTCATTTTATTTTCTAAGTGATTTTAAAAACTATGCAATTAAAATAATTATTCATTTATGTATGGGGGCACACAATAGATAAAGATATAATTTTGTAACATTGACAACCAAAAAAGTGGGAATGGATGTGTAAGGAGCAGAATTTTTTAATGTTATTGAGGTTAAGCTGGTATGAATTCAAATTAGAGTATTTTAACTTTAGGATATTAAATGTAATTCCCTTGATAACCACAATAAAAATAGCTATGAAGTATACACAGAAGGAATGGAAAATCTAAAATTTTCACTACAAAAAATCAGTTAAACATAAAAGAAGAGAGTAATTCAGGAAATGAGGAATAAAATACTTTAAGGCATATGGAAAACAGGAATTAAAAAGATAAGTTCTTCCTTATCAATAATTTTTTAAATGTTAATAGATTAAACTCTCCAATCAAAAGACAGAGATTGGCACAATGGACCAAAAAAAAAAAAATGCCTTATCTAACTATATGCTGCCTACAAAAGACTCACTTTCGATCCAAATACACAAATAGGACGGAAATAGGCTGAAAGTAAAAGGATGGAAAAAAAAATTCCTTGCAAATAGTAATAAAAATATCAGGGGTAGCTATACTAATCTCAGAAGAAAATTCACCTTAAAACAAAAAACATACACAGCAACAAAAATATACAAGCAACAAAGTAAGACACCACATATTAATAAAGTTTTCAATACAGCAAGAAGGTTAAACAATTATAAATGTTTACATACATAATAACAAACCATAACCATATTTGAATCAATAATTGACAACACTGAAGGGTAAAAAAGACACAGTTCTATAATAATAACTAGAAATTTCAATACCCCATTTACAGTAAGACATAAGTAAAGAAACAGAGGACTTGAACAACACAATAAACCAACTAGATCTAACAGACATATACAAAACACTCAACAGCAGAATACACATCTTCTCAAGTGCACATGGGATTGTATCCTGGATAGACTACATGGTAAGCCACAGATTTAGTGTCAGTAGATTTAAAGATAGAAATCAGACAAATATTTTCTCTGAGTATAATGAGATGAAGTTAAAAATCAATAACAAGAAAAACTGAAAAATCCACAAATTGGTGGCAGTTAAACAACACATACTTAAAAAATAAGTGGACCAAAGAAGAAATCACTAAGGCAATTAGAAAATTCTTACAGATAAATGAAAATGAAAATACAACATACCAAAACTTATGAGATGCAGCAAAAGCACTACTAGCAATGGTGAGTCTGTGTGTATTCTCTCACTTACTTGATGATGCAAGTGAAAAAAACTGTTGCTGCTGTTTTGGAATTAAATCTACTTCTTGGTATTTGCTCTTGAAAATAACCAAACATTGCTATTAGAAACATGTAAATGATTGTCTATCATCATATGGTTTGCAATGAAAATGAAAATTTGGTATTTGTCCAACAATAGAGGGCTATAGCCCGCCTTTGGAAGTAATGATTTAGGTCCAAGTGTAACAGCATTTGGAGGTAATTTGAGGACTGTAGAAATCAGCAAGCAGAAGGGACCAAAAAGGATACTGGAAACCTTTCAGTGTATTATATTCTGGAAATCATATTGGAAAAAAATATCAAAGAAGATAGAGTGATCAAGTAGATGAGACCTGAGAACTGATTCTCATATTTACAAGTACTGTACTCATAGACTGTTACAGTTTGATTTCCTTCAGGAGCTGGGTATGAAAGTCTGAAGGCAGTACAATCAAGAAAGGGTGCAGAGAATTAGAATCAGAATGAGTAGTTATGGATGCAGGAAAGAGTGGGTTGCATTGTTTTCTGTATTTCACTGAGTGAGAAAATGATACTGGCATCTAGTGTTAAGAGGAGTAGAGGCTTTAGACAAGACCAAGAACAGTTTATCCACGGTAACTGAAGGGAAGTAGGAATATATGAACACAAATGCAATTAGGTAGAATTTACTTCCCCAAATATAGGAGAGTATTGAAATAGTTTAGCAATAGCAAGATCAGGATTGCCCACATTGTTGGATTTGTAGTGTTGAAGGAATTGAGCTGGAAAGAAGAGGAATTGTAGGAGAGTGCAATACTTGGATTAGGGAGGATTTGTAGTTATTAGCAATGACAATATCTGCATGTGATCTTTGAGATATAAGCATTTGATGGGTGTTAGAAAGGAACATTGGATGAAAGGTCATAAAGGATTCTCAAATGACCAAGAGTTATAACGAGAACAGATAGCCCCAGTGGTTAAAACCTCAAAGCAATGAGAGATGTGGGTGAGGGGAATGTAGATAAAGACAACAGAAGGCAGACTGGGTAATATCATCTGATATTCCCAGAGCTAAACTGGGTAGCTAATATAAATTATGAATAAAGAAGGGGAAATGGCAGGTCAGGGAGCATATTTACCCCATTTCTAGTACTGTGAGGCTCAACAGAGTGAGTAGTACAGAGTAAAATAGGAAAGCGTGTACCTACAACTTAAGCAAGCCATAGCAGAAGTAGATTATGCAGTGAAGTGCTAGATTTAAATTACAGCAGGATAATATCTAAAGATAAATGAAAGTTGGGGCTCCTGGGTGGCTCAGTCAGTCAAGCGTCTGCCTTCAGCTCAGGTCATGATCCCTGATTCCTGGGATGGAGCCCCAGTCTGCCTCCTTGCTCAGCAGAGAGCCTGCTTCTCCCTCTCCCTCTGCCTGTTTTCTCTCTCAAATAAATAAATAAAATCTTGGGGGAAAAAAAAGATAAATGAAAGTTTACAATGGAATGTGTTCCCTAAACCAATCAGTTTTTGTATACTTGTCTTTATAAAATATAATCCTTTCTATTTGTAAAATTGGATTTAGTTTCTAAATGTCTGATATGTTTTGAATATACAGATGCACATATAGAAATACACACTTGCACATATATGGTACCTATGTATTTGAACACTTAAGTAGCAACACTCATTAATTAACATATGTATTTACTATGTTTCAAGCACTGGGTCAGTAACTATGGAAAGAGTAAAAATTAATCATAAATAATTTTAAATCTTAAGATTATAAGTTATTGGGAGAGTTGCTATCTTAAGAATCATAAGTGATATAAATAAATAAATAATACAAGTTTCCTGACACTGAATAATTACAGGCTAGTTTGAGGAACAAACATATAAACAAGTAAGTGATGGGCATGGAGTTATCTGAAATACCTGGAAGGCTGAGGGAAATATTATTATGCTAGTTAGGCTGAAATAAGGGAGTTAGTAGAGAAGGAGTAAAAATTCAATTCAGATAGAGAAGAGTAAAAGATACGTAGGGAAGGAGAATATTATGAAATTACAAACATAGGGCAGAGTACTAGCCATGTTGGTGTTCATAGCAAGGGAGATAAAAGCAAATAAGGATATAACTTTAGGGACATCAAGAAAAGTAACACTGAGATAGTTAATTTTTAAAAACCTCCACGTTCTCTTTAAAGATTTTATTTATTTATTTATGTCAGAGAGGGAGAGAGAGAGCAGAGGGAAGGAGCAAAGGGAGAGGGTCAAGCAGACTCCCCTCTGAGCATGGAGCCTGACCCGGGGCTCTATCCCACAACCCTGCGATCACGACCTGTGCAGAAATCAAGAGTCAGAGGCTTAATGGACTGGTAGCCACCCAGATGCCCTTCTACCAATATCCTCTTTAAATAATAAGCTGTGTAATATCTGGAATTTGGCAAAGTTAATTAATAATATTTTGAAGACTCTGGTGACTATAAATTATACCTAACAGCTGTCTAGTCTGTGAGTGATGAAACTGGATGTTATTCTATAGGACAAGCTAAATGGTTTCATGTACAAGGAAATATATTTACAGGATAACTTAATATATGCCAAATATAACCATATATCAGCAAAACAGTCTAGACTCTGAATAATGGATCATACTCAGGAATCAAAGCAGGACATGATAGCAATACAATTGAATGCATGCCTGAAGATCAGGTTTAAGTTCAAATATGATGCAGAAACTAGGGCCAATAAGTAAGTCCCTGAGAATATATACAAATAAATATATATTCATATATGAATATGTATACTTACATATGAATACACTTACATAAGTGTATACTTAATGCTGTCATTATTTTAATAAACCATGAAAAAATGATAGTAATGAAATCACTTGAACATTGTATTTTGATAATTGCATAGATTTTTAAAGCCATTTCATGCAAAATATGCATTCCCAGTAAACCAACCAAAATTTTAATTGCTGTTTTTTTATTATGTCACACTTAGCCAAATTTCACTAACAATAATAATGTCAATCAAAGTGTAATTATGGGCTACACAGCACACAGAGGCATGAAATATAATTTCTTTGCTAGAGTTAAAAATGCAAGGAAGTTTGGTAAAATTATAAAGCTATGTCCAATCCTCTTATATTCCCATAAAATTAGTAGACATTAAGAATTTAATTTTTATTGTTCCCTTTGGTGCTTCATTGCAGATGTGAGCAAGTTATGAACTTTAGAAAAAGTAGTGTGTGGAGCAGGATCTTAATTAATTCACTGCATAAATTTTTCTCTTACTGTACTCATTTCTTTGCCTACTACCAGCTTTATAAAGGGATCCAGGCAAGCTTCACATATTCCATTTGTTCTTAGGAACATTAACTTCTTTTAATCTAGAACACTGTCACCATTAAAAAAGTATTACATGTTTATATACAATAAATATAATATATACATATATATTATATTACATTGACTCTTTGAAGACGTTAGGGCATTTTTCTGTGAACTTGTCCACATTTTGGATTTGTTTTTTAAAAAAATCATTAGATTCAAGTTAAACATCCTTGGTGAGTTCCTGCATAGATGAGATATTGTGTCCTATATATTACATCACATCAGGATCAGGACAAACATAATGTCACAGCTTCCACCATTCTTAATACTGGAATTGATTATTTAGTTAAGGTACTTACTGCCAAATCATTTCCTTGTAAACATAGTACTACCCCCATGCCCTCACAAAATACCTAGTAATCTGAACAGTAATATTCTGACATCTTACAAATTTCCTATTTTTCAGTAATACTTTATTTAATGGGTATAACGTTCTTGATTCTGTAATTACATGGAAATTACACACTGGCAATCTTATTTTTTTTTCTTTTTTTACACGGGCAATCTTCTAATTTCATTTCTTTTATATCTATTAGCTGATAGTCTCCTGTTAAGAAGAGTTTTCCTTTATTAACTGGAGATGAACTATGATTCCAACTAAAAATAACAGATAAATGTTAAATCATTGTCCTTTAAATTAAATTTACTTAAATTTGTCAATGGTGTCTTTATATAACTGAGACAAAGTTCTTATATTTGAAGTAAGAAATTGACCAAATGTTTCTTGAAATTCCCTTGCCTGGTTATTTTTCACATTGTGCAGTTCACAAACTCACGAAAAATTTTATTTTATTTATTTATTTTTATTATGTTAATCACCATACATCACATCACCAGTTCTTGATGTAGTGTTCCATGATTCATTGTTTGCATATAACACCCAGTGCTCCATGCAGAACATGCCCTCTTTAGTGCCCATCACCAGGCTAAGCCATCCCCCCCACCTCCCTCCCCTCTAGAACCCTCAGTTTGTTTTTCAGAGTCTGTAGTCTCTCATGGTTCATCTCCCCCTCTGATTTCCCCCCTTCATTCTTCCCCTCCTGCTATCATCATCTCCTTCTCCTTCTCCTTCTCCTTCTCCTTCTCCTTCTCCTTCTTCTTCTTTAACATATAATGTATTATTTGTTTCAGAGGTACAGGTCTGTGATTCAACAGTCTTACACAATTCACAGCGCTCACCATAGCACATACCCTCCCCAAATGGCAGTTTCTCCTATGGTGACCATAAGAGAAATCACAGTCTTATTAGTTGATCCCACGTCACCTCCACAAAATCTTCCTTAGTGGAAGAATCAGAGAAACCCTTTTAATCAACCAGAACTGGAATCTGATGATAAAGTAATTGTCCATTACTCATAAAAGTATAAAAATGCAGCCTTAGTATCAGAAGATTATAGTTGTGATCACCAATGTGTTACTACTTATGTGACTTTGGATGAGTCATTTAGTGTTCTCAGAATAATTTTATATTTGTATAAAATAATGAGGAAATTTCTTACCTTATAAGGATGCTAGTAAAAACTTAATATATATGCAAGAGATTCTTATTTGTTGGGAATGTAAGGGAAAACCATTTGGAATATGGTTTGGTAGTATCTTCTAAAGCTGAATGCATGCATACCCGATAGCCCTGCAATTAAACTCCTAGATAGAGATAGCATCATCAGAAATGCATATATATTCACAATAATATATGTATAAGGATATTGATAATAGCACCGTTTTATACAAATTTTAGAAGTAGTAAAGATTTATCTGTGTATTAGAAGGTTTCCCTTTGGGAGGAAGTGACAAAAAAGATACAAGGGGCACTCTGAATTAGTTATATTTAGGGTTACTTTGCTTCTTTATTGATGGCTTTTTAAAATTAATTGCAGACTTGTTCACTTTTTAAAAATCGTGCTCTACAAACTTTGTACTTTTTGTATTTATGTTCTACTTTTAAAGAGTGTTAAAAATTTTATGTAAAACATCTAATAGTGTTTGACACATAGAAGGTAAGTGGTAAATGTTCCTTTCCCACTTTCCTGTAATGAAAGTATGGAAATGACAAACTTAGACAATCCCTTTGGCCAAAGCTGCATCACTTCACAGAAACACAATTGGTTTCATTTTCCTGTACATCTATGTTCAAAAGACAACAAATAATTTGTCCATATACTGTATTCCAGTAGAATTGTCTATGGATAAATCTTGTGAACAATGTTACAGAACACTCACTTTGAAACTTAGAAATGACATTTCAAAGTCCCAGGGGAATTACATAGAGACCATTCTCTCTATTATCCACTAGAAATGAGATATCTGGCCTGAAACAGACTGGTTTTGGAATTCTTTGTGATGCTGCATTGTCAAATTTTAATAGATACATTGTGTTTTCAGGTCTTAAAATTTTTAAAGCACAGTTGCTCACCATACCATTGTATGGTTAAAATTTTAAAATGATATGAAAAAGATCTGTACTAATATAAAATGAAATCTGTAAATTTATTTGTAATTGTGACTAATATAGTGTAATTTATATAATAATCACTCCTTAAAATGCATATGCTTATGTTTAATAACTGATTTCCTCCAATTATATATATATGTGAAAATATTTACAATTGAAAATTTGGATTTTAATAAACTTGAATAATAAAATTATCATATTTTATATATAATGTGTATATATATATATATATAATGTACATAATATATATAATGTACAAGGGTCATGAGATCCAGTGCCCAGTTGGGCACCCCACTCAGCACAGAGTCTTTCTTCCTCTCCCTCTGCCCCTCCCCCCATGTTATCTCTCTCTCTCTCTCTCTCTCTCTCTCTCTCTCAAATAAATAAATAAATAATTTTTTTTAAAAATGACCTTTTTCTTAATTTTTGTGATACAAATTAACACTAATGTTTTTCTTATTGAATTGATTTATTATTGAACTGAATCAGTTTTTAAAAATATTTGTAAGTGCTATGTTATATTTTATGGGAATGTTTATTTAATTTAGGTTTTTAAGTAATTAACATTGAAATGATGAAAAGGAAAAATATAGATGTTTTTAAATATGCCCTTTCATTATCTCTATTAGCAAAAGGGAATGGGTACATAGCTTTATTACATAAATATAGAATCTATTGTCTACATTATGAAATTTAAAAATCCACATTGCAACATAGAAAACACATATTTGTATTTATATATTTTTAAGGACAAGTAAATCAATTGGAGCAGACCTAAATTAAATAACAACATGAAAAATAAGATCTCTTAGAATTATATATATTTTGTTTTTAAGGCACTAGCCTTTTTAATTACAAATATTTGATATTGACCCAATTTTACACTATTCCCCATGACATTTAATTTATGAATTGGCAATGTGCATTATTTTATGCTGTTTATTTTTTTATTTTTTTAAGATTTTATTTATTTATTTGAGAGAGAGAGAGAATGAGAGATAGAAAGCACGAGAGGGAAGAGGGTCAGAAGGAGAAGCAGACTCCCTGCTCAGCAGGGAGCCCAATGTGGGACTCGATCCCGGGACTCCAGGATCATGACCTGAGCCAAAGGCAGTCACTTAACCAACTGAGCCACCCAGGCGCCCTATTTTATGCTGTTTAAATGTCACATAATCTGATTTTAACTATATGTAAAAACTGATCCCTCTTGGCAATGAAAAGTAGAGTATTAATGAGAAAAATATTCTTAATTCCCAGAATTTCTGCTTTACTATGTTTACCAATCACAGATGCTCAATTTTAAATATTCATCAACATGAAAATCATACATTATAAATTATTTCCAAGAAAGACTAGATAAAATGTAAGTAGTGAAGTATTTAATGATATTAAAAGAGAAATATTAAAAGCTATTTTTCAAATGAAGATAATAAGAATTAGAGCATGTTACTAAATTTAGCTGAAAGATTACTTGAGGTCAATTCTGGTAGATATTTTATAATCATGTTTATTCTAGAACTATTTCTAAATATAATTGAAGGGACTTACTTTAATTGAAATTCGCATGATAAAAGTATAGTCTATTAAACTCTGACATGATTACACACTATATTAAAAATTATTTCTAAAAATTTCCTTGTGGTGACACTATATTATTCATTATATAATTAACTGCTGCTTGCCATAACTATGCAATAATTTTCAGCTACATTTTCTAAAGTAGATATTTTTAAGTTCTGACAATCTAAGTTCCTGAAAAGTTTCCCATTATGGTTCCTTTGCTTTTTCTTTCCCTCAGACCACACTTTCTATCAAAATCATATATAAGTTAGCATATCATTTTACCTCTAACTTTAGAGTATATCCATAATAGTCCCTTTATGTCTTTCTTTTGTTTCCATACTAGACACAAATTATCAAGTTCATAAGAATATTTCACTTGGGCTATTGTAGAAGAATCTTGTCTGATCTTCCTTCTCTTATTTTTCATGTCTTAAAATCATTTTCCCACAGCTATTGGAATAAACTTGTTAAAGTATAATTCATTCTATTTACCCTCTTAAACCCTTCTAATAACATAGTAGGTATTTTTCTTTTTAAAATGTTTTTATGCTAATTATCATGGTCTTCATTTACATTAAGTATTTGAGGCGATTCTTCTCACATTATAAAGCAGGGCTCAATATGAAAATGCCCCGTGTTCTTTTTCAGGTTTTCCTGCAGTTAAGAGTGTTGGAACATGATGTAGGTAGACTCTGCTGATCAGGCACTACTGCCCATGTGTTAGCTTGGAAACTACTTGAAAGCTTTATCACTGTCTATCTACATTAGAATATAAACACTGTTAGAGAAAAGACCTAATCTGGCTTGGTTACTTTTAAATCCCCAGCATCTTGACCAATTTCTGCCTCATGACAAGACTATAAAAACCTGATAGAATGCCTGCATGAATAATGATAAATATATTCTCTACAGATAAAATTTAATTCTAATTAGAATGGCATATATTTTTTAAACTATAGTAATATATCAAAGCCCACCTGATTATTTTCATGTCTTTAAAGTATGCTTATTAAATAAATGTAATGGGAAATTATTTTGCAAATGATTCTATTAATTAAAATTAAAGTGTATGAAGAGTTCTCCCAAGATCTTATTTGATTTTTAAATTTGTTTTAACAATAACATTTATCCTGTAGCAGTATCACTAAAAAATGCAGTTTTAAAAAAAAAATTGAGAAGGTAGATACATCAATAATTTTTTCTTCCTTCTCTCTTTCTTCCTTTTCTTTCTTTCTTCTTTCTTTCTTTCTTTCTTTCTTTCTTTCTTTCTTTCTTTCTTTCTTTCTTTCTTTCTTTCTTTCTTTCTTTCTTTCTTTCTTTCTTTCTTTCTTTCTTTCTTTCTTTCTTTTTCTTCTTTCTCTTTCTCTCTATTTATTTGACAGAGAGACACAGCAAGAGAGGGAACACAAGCAGGGGGAGTGGGAGAGGGAGAAGCAGGCTTCCCCCTGAGCAGGGAGCCCAATGCGGGGCTCGGTCCCAGGACCCTGGGATCCTGACCTGAGCCAAAGGCAGATGCTTAATGACTGAGCCATCCAGGCGCCCCCCTTTCTTTCTTTCTTTCTTTCTTTCTTTCTTTCTTTCTTTCTTTCTTTCTTTCTTTCTTTTTCTTTTCTTTCAATTCAATTAATTAACATATAGTGTATTATTAGTTTCAGAGGTAGAGGTCAGTGATTCATCAGTCTTTTTTTGAATCAGTCATAAAATACCCAGTGCTCATTATGTGCCCTTAATGTCCCTCAACCAGTCTCCCCATTCCCCTACCCCTCTCTCCTCCAGCAACTCTATTTGTTTCCTATCATTTAGAGTCTCTTATGGTTTGTCTCCCTCTCTGATTTTGTCCTGTTATACTCCTATGATCCTCTGTTTTGTTTCTTAAATTCCACATATCAGTGAGATCATATGATAATTGTCTTTCTCTGATTGACTTATTTCACTTAGCATAATACCCTCTAGTTCCATCCACATTGTTGCAAATGGCAAGATTTCACTTTTTTTGATGATGGAGTAGTATTTCATTGTATATATATATACCATATCTTCTTTATCCATTCATCTGTCGATGGACATCAGGGCTCTTTCCATAGTTGGCTACTGTGGACATTGCTGCTATACACATTTGGGTGCAGGTGCCCCTTCAAATCACTAAATTTGTATCTTTGGGGTAAATACCCATTAGTGCAATTACAGGACCCTAGGGTAGCTCTATTTTCAACTTTTTGAGGAACCACCACACTGTTTTCCAGAGTGGCTATGCCAGCTCGCATTCCCACCAACAGCACAGGAAAGTTCCCCTTTCTTCACATCCCCGCCAACATCTGTTGTTTCCTGACTTCTTAATTTTAGCCATTCTGACTGGTGTGAGGTGGTATCTCATTGCGATTTTTTTTTTAAGATTTTATTTATTTATTTGAGAAAGAGAGAATGAGAAACAGAGAGCACGAGAGGGAAGAGGGTCAGAAGGAGAAGCAGACTCCTGCTGAGCAGGGAGCCCGATGCAGGACCCGATCCTGGGACTCCAGGATCATGACCTGAGCCGAAAGCAGTCGCTTAACCAACTGAGCGACCCAGGCGCCCTCTCATTGCGGTTTTAATTTGTATTTGCCTGATGCTGCATGATGCTGAGCATTTTTTCATGTGTCTATTGACCATTTGTATGTCTTCTTTACAGAAATATCTGTTCATGGGGTGCCTGGGTGGCTCAGTCATTAAGCATCTGCCTTCAGCTCAGGTCATGATCCCAGGGTCCTGGGATCTAGCCTTACATCAGGCTCCCTGCTCAGCGGGAAGCCTGCTTCACCTCTCACACTTCCCTTGCTTGTGTTCCCTCTCT
The DNA here is from genome assembly GCF_009762305.2 of Zalophus californianus. Lineage (NCBI taxonomy): Eukaryota > Metazoa > Chordata > Mammalia > Carnivora > Otariidae > Zalophus > Zalophus californianus. Next base: position 18,164,423 of record NC_045604.1, read on the forward strand.
CATTGTCTCTCTGTCAAATAAATTAAAAAAAAATCTTAAAAAAAAAAAAAAGAAATGTCTGTTCATGTCTTCTGCCCATTTCTTGATTGAATTATTTGTCTTTGGGTGTGAAATTGTCTTTGATAATTTCTTTATAGATTTTGGATACTAGCCCTTTATCATATAAGACATTTGCAAATATTTTCTCCCATTTTTTTCAGTTGTTTTTTGGTTTTGTCAACCGTTTCCTTTGCTGTGCAAAAGCTTTTTAGCTTGATGAAGTCCCAATTGTTCATGTTTGCCCTTGTTTCCCTTGCCTTTGGCGATGTTTCTAGGAAGAAGTTGCTGTGGCTGAGGTCACAGAGTTTGCTGCATCTGTTCTCCTCTAGGATTTTGATGGATTCCTGTCTCACATTTAGGTCTTTCATCCATTTTGAGTCTATTTTTGTGTGTGGTGTAAAGAAATGGTCCAGTTTCATTCTTCTGCACATGGGTGTCCGATTTTCCCAACACCATTTGTTGAAGAGACTGTCTTTTTTTCATTGGATACTTTCCTGCTTTGTCAAAGATTAGTTGCCCATTGAGTTGAGAGTCCATTTCTGGGTACTTTATTCTGTTCCATTGATCTATGTGTCAGTTTTTGTGCCAGTACCATACTGTCTTGATGATTACAGCTTTGTAATAGAATTTGAAGTCCAGGACTGTGATGTCACTGGCTTTGGTTTTCTTTTTCAATATTCCTTTGGCTCTTTGGGGTCTTTTCTGGTTCCATACAAATTCTGGGATTATTTGTTCTAGTTCTGTGGAAAAAAAAAGTTGATAGTATTTTGATAAGGATTGCATTGAATGTATAGATTACTCTAGGTAGCATAGACATTTTAACAATATTTGTTATTCCAATCCATGAGCATGGAACATTTTTCCATTTCTTTGTGTCTTCCTCAGTTTCTTTCTGAGTGTTCTATAGTTTTCTGAGTACAGATCCTTTGCCTCTTTGGTTAGATTTATTCTTAGGTATCTTATGGTTTGGGGGGCAGTTGTAAAGGGGATTGACTCCTTTTCATTTGTTTCCATGATTTTTTTAAAATTCTTCTTTAATTTCCTGGTTGACCCGTTTATTCTTTAGTAGGATGCTCTTTAGCCTCTATGTATTTGAGTTCTTTCTAAATTTCCTCCTATGATTGAGTTCCAGTTTCAAAGCATTGTGGTCTGAAAATATGCAGAGAATGATCCTAATCTTTTGTTACCAGTTGAGACTTGATTTGTGACCCAGCATATGATCTATTCTGGAGAATTTTCCATGTGCACTTGAGAAGAATGTGAGTTCTAGTGCTTTAGGATGGAATACTCTATATATTACTGTGAAGTCCATCTGGTCCAGTGTGTCATTCATAGCCCTTGTTTCTTTGTTGATCTTCTGCTTAGATGATCTGTCCATTGCAGTGAGTGGGATGTTGAAGTCCCCTACTATTATTGCATTATTATCAATGTGTTTCTTTATTTTTGGTATTAATTAGTTTACATAGTCGGCTGCTCCCATGCTAGGGGCATAAATATTTACAATTATTAGTTCTTCTTGTTGTATAAACCCTTTAATTATGATATGATGTCCTTCCTCATTTCTTATTACAGTCTTTGGTTTAAAATCTAATTTGTCTTATATAAGGATTGCCACCCCAGCTTTCTTTTTAATGTCCATTAGCATGATAAATGGTTTTTCATTCCCTCACATTCAATCTGGAGGTGTCTTTGGGTCTAAAATGAGTTTCTTGCAGACACATATCAATGGGTCTTTCTTTTTTATCCAGTCTGATACCTTGTGTCTTTTGATGGGCCATTTAGCCCATTTACATTCAGAATAACTGTTGAAAGATATGGATTTAGTGCCATTGTATTACCTGAACAGTCTCTGTTTCTGTATACTGTCTCTTTTCCTTTCTGGTCTATGTTACTTTTGGGCTCTCTCTTTGCTTAAAGGATCCCCTTTAAAATTTTTTGCACGGTTCGTTTAGTGATCACAAATTCTTTTAGTTTCTGTTTGTCCGGGAGGCTTTTTATCTCTCCTATTTTGAATGACATCCTTGCTGGTTGAAGTATTCTTGGCTGCATATTTTTCATATTTAGCACTCTGAATATCATGCTAGTCCTTTCTAGCTTGCCAGGTCTCTGTGGATAGGTCTTCTGCCAGTCTAATGTTTCTACCACGGTAGGTTTACAGACCTCTTGTCCCCAGCTGCTTTCAGGATTTTCTCTTTGTCTCTGCAATTTGCAAGTTTCACTATTATATGTTGGGGTGTTTACCTATTTTTATCGATTTTGAGGGTGATTCTCTGTTCCCCCTGGACTTGAATGCCTGTTTCTGTCCCCAGACTAGGGAGGTTTTTTGCTATAATTTGCTCCAATATACCTTCTGCCTCTCTCTCTCTTTTTTTCTTTCCTCTTCTTCCGAGATCCCAATTATTCTAATATTGTTTCATTTTATGGTATCAGTTATCTCTTGAATTCTCCCCTCATTCTCCCCTCTCTTTTTTCTCAGCTTCTTTATTCGCCATCATTTTGTCTTCTATATCACTAATTGTCTCTTCTGCCTCATTAATCCTAGCAATTAGAGCCTCCAGTTTTTATCACCTCTCATTAATAGCCTTTTTGTTTTTGACTTGATTAGATTTTAGTTCTTTTATTTCTCCAGAAAGCGTTTCTCTAGTGTTTTCTATGCTTTTTTCAATCCTGCTAATATCTTTATAATTGTTATACTGAACTCTAGTTCTGACATCTTACTTATATCCATACTAATTAGGTCCCTGGTAGTCACTACTATCTCGTTCTCTTTTTTGAGGTGAGTTTTTCAGTCTTGTCATTATGTCCAGAAAAGAATAGATGAACAAGAGAACAAAATACTAAAATGGCAAAACAACCCCGGAGAAATATACACTAAACAAATAAGAAGGGACCCAAAACAAACAAACAAAAAAGAATATAATCAGACAGGTGAACAGAACAGAGTAATACACTAGATCCTGTACATATTTTGGATGTATTTTGGTTTGTTAGAAAACTAGATCCAAAAAATTGTAAAGAAAGAAAAACATATATGTACAAAAATGAAATTAAATACACTGAAAGGATAGACTAAAATTGTAAAAATGAAAATTAAAAAGATTTAAAAAAAGACTTGATAAAATAAGAAATTGGTTGAAAAAGGAAAGAGAAAAAAATTAAAATTAAAAGACTAAAGAATCATGGGAATAAAACAATGAATTCTATATTCTATTTTCCCCCAGTGCTATGTGTTGCAGTTCTGTGTGATCAGTAAACTTGGTCTTGGCTGGATATTCTCACTGATCTGGGGAAGGGGCCTGTTGTGCTGATTTTCATGTGTCTTTGCCCAGGTGGAACTGCATCACCCTTGCCAGGGGGCTGCTTTCAGTGTAAGTGGCTCTGGATTGCTCAATGTGACTTTTGTTCCCTGAAGCCTTTCCACACTGCTTTAGAAGAAGAGAATGAAAAATGGCAGCCTCCCAATCTCCAGATGGAACTGAAAGCTAAGGGCCCCACTCCTCAGTGTGCCCTCAGGGAAAAGCAGTCAAACACACTTGTCTCCCTGGTCTCCAGCCGCACTCCGTGCTCACCCAGCCAATGACTGAGCATTTCTATCTCAGACACATGACCCCTTTTGGAGTCTCTAAACTCTGCTAACTCCTGCAATGTACACTCACACATCTCCTCCTGGGGGTGGAAAGGCAGGCTCCTGGCAGTTCTACTGCTTGCTGGGCTGGGCCCCTGCTTGGAGAGCTGTCGACAACCATGCTGGGGTTTGTAATATATGGCAACTCTGAGCTGAGAGCCCATTCCTGGGCTTGCTGAATGTAGCCAGCTTCCCCACTCTGATGCTTCTGAACTCTGCCACTGTCGGGCAACCCCAGTCTTCCTGTGACCCTGGGGATGCTGAGACCACACTGTCCCACCTAGGATTCCACCCCATTTTGCCACCTGAGTGACTTTCAGGCAGGGACGTCCCTCACCAGGACAGACTTTTTAAAGTTCTGATTTTGTGCCCCACTGCTATATCACTTTCAGTGCTGGCTGATAGAGGCTCCCTCCCCCCACAGTTGATCTTCCCATATATCACCTTGGATTCACTTCTCTGCACTTCCTACTTTGCAAAAAGTGGTTGCTTTTCTATTTGTAGAGCTGCAACTAATCTTTTCTTAGATCTCCAAATGAGTTTGTAGGTGTTCAGAATGCTTTGATAGCTATTTAGCTGAATTCCTGGCACTAGATAAAACTAAAATCTCTTACTACTCCACCATCTTGGAACTATCCACCAATAATTTTTTAAAATAATAATGCAAGGCCCATTAAACAACCTATAATATGATTTGCTATATTCATTTTTGTTAATTTTGAAATGTGTTTTCATTTATTCTTTTATTTACTTTTATTCTTATTGAGGTATAATTGACATATTACATTAGTTTCAGATATACAACACAATGAGTCAATATTTTTATATATTGCAAAATAATTACCACAGTAAGCTAGTTAACAGCTGTGACTATACATAGTCACAAAGTTTTTTTTTTTTCTTGTGAGAGGACTTTTAAGATCTACTCCCTTAGCAACTTTCAAATAGCAATAGAATATTACTACCTATATTCACTATACTGTACATTTCATCCCAAGACTTAATTATTTTATAACTGGAAGTTTGTACCTTTTGATGTGAAAAATTCCATTTTCTGAAGCATTGAAGCAAGAATTGAGAAAATTAGTAACCAAGACAAGAGAACTTTTGTTGCAGTAAGAATTTCATATATAATTTTTAACAAAATTTAGGAGATAACTTTTAAAATCTTTTTGCTTTTTTTTAATTGCAATATTCTTGGACTTTCTTAAATTTCATGCACCAGTGAGAAAAAAAAAATCATTATAGGTTTACTAAATCCCATCACATTGTTTTTCCTTCTTTCTTCTTTTCTCTTTTTCTTTCTGATCTCATTCTTCTCATTCCTCTTCATCTTCTTAGGCTTCTGCTATTTCATATTCCTATTTCTGCTTCTTCTCTTCTTCCTCCTCTTTCATTTTTCTTTTTCTTTCCTCCCAAGTTATAGTATTAACAAAAAGCAATAACAAAACAAAACTGACTTAAAAATAAACTACATTATCAATGTGGTTATCTCATATTTCAATAATAATTTGTCTATTAAAGAATTTTAGAGGTGTTAGTTGAATAATTCATTAATTTAATAATTATGCTTTTGTAAGATTTATAATCCTACTAAAATGTCATAAGTAATAAAGGAACATAATAAAGAATCAAACAAAATTAGCATTACAAAAATATATGTAACACAAAGCTCTTTTATCTCAAAAATAAAGGAAATTCTTATATAAAAAATAATTTAATTGATATACAAAAACAATCATCCTAAGATTATTCTTCTATTTGTCCAAATGTTATTGGAAAATCCTCAATTGACATAACTAATTTAAAAATTAGCTTAAACAAAAGTATTTTTTATATGTGATGATTCATACATATGACAAACTTAACTGACATTATGTTTGCTGAGGAAAATCAAAGCAATACTCCATAATTATTTGGCTCATATATCCCTTGTAAATTTGTTGAAACTTTGGGTTCTGTCGGGAAGCAAAAATGCATTATAAGTGATTTTATTTATTTTTTTATCAGTTATACTTCATAGTGGTAAAAAGTAATCTATCTTGAATGAATTGCTTGTGTCTTATTTACTTTTGAATTCTGTATGAATTTTGTTGTTTTTGGTGCTGATTACTCACAACCACAATTTATTAAAATGCAGCCAATTAATTAGTTCATGTAAAATTATTTAGCAACCATATTAATTTACTAAATAAGATAGTATGAACTTACTATACTGTTACTGGTGTATTTAATTTGACTGAAGGATAGTTAAGATAAATTAATTGGTTTCTTTTCTGCTGTAACAAAACAATGGCTTAACAATGAGCCCTGAATATCTCAGTTCAATCTGCTATCACATGAGGTCTTCCAAGCACATATCCAAAATTAAAAAGAGAAAGTATTAGTAAAATTGGAAAAAAAAAACAAAAAACAAACCTCCCCTGTAGCCAATAAGCTCATAAATTGTCAGAGGATAACATAAAGGGTAGAAAAAAATCAACAAAATAGAAAAAAAAACAAATGGGCTTTTCATTATAACATACATGATAAAGAGAAATCTTACCACTTGGGTACTAATTAATTATAAAACCCTTAGAAATAGAAAATGAGAAAAAGGCATAAAAATTCAAATTAAAAAATTACAAAATTTCTACAAAACTCATAGAAAAAATACTTAACCTCACTATCACAAAAAAATTTCAGTGTGCTCCTTTTGCCTATACAATTGATAAAGTTTTTGAAGACATAGGTTTGAGGAAAAATTGAGGATTAGAATGGCCATCATTGTAGTGGACACAAAAACTGATACAACCTCTCTAGAAAACAATTTTCTAAAAAGGCAACAAATAACTACAATAGTTAGCTTAAGCTACTCTAAAAAGAGACTTAAAATACTCCTGCTCAGACAACTAGAAAGAAATATGAAATACTATGGTTCAGACAAGAAATACATATTTCTCATGTAACAGTCTAGAGATATATAATCTCAAGGCAGGTAGTCATTTTTAATTGATAAAATATCATTTTTAAATGATAAGATCATTCAGTGACCCATATTCCCTCCATTTTATTTTTCTGCCACCATCACCAAGAAATGCGTTGTCATCTGCCTGAACAAATACAGGTCATCACCACATCTGTGCAACAGGAACAGGAAAAGGTTAGATAATCACATGTCTAATGTGCTAAGGTCAAGATCCACTAAAGGTAATTACAGTTGTCACTTATGTCCCATAGTTGCAGTCTTAGACACATAACCCATAGCTATGTGAAGGTAACATTGGCCAAGGAGTTCCATACCTAGGTAATTAGCATGACTTTATTATTAGTGAAAATTTCTTGTTTTTGATGAGTTCTATAAAACTTACTGCACTCAAAAGACTTTTCTGGTCATAGTTCTTAAACTTATAGAATATCTTCCTATATTTAGTATTGCTTATGTTCTGCTCAGCTTTCTCTCTCATCATCACTTCAGTAGTAATAATTTCATGCCATCTGAAAACTCTTATTTTGATCTCTGCAACTGGGCTGGCAACCACTGTTTGCATAAATAAAAATAGTGCAATTCACTTCCAAAAGACTGAACAGCAGAGATGCTGCTTTTGGTTGTAGACAAAGCTTGTGCTTTTGGCAATAAATAATCTTTTTTTCTGATACTGAATCCTCAAATTTTGTACTTTCGCAAAATTTTTATTGCATGTTGCAGGCAAAACATTGCTTTTGTAGGAGAACTTTATTACCTTCCAAATATGCTTGCAAACTTGCATTCTGCCTACTTTCTCTAGAGTTAAAACCTCCATAGGCTTATAATTTGCTTTCCAATTTATTACAGGTGGAATTTACATCAAACTTTTGCAATGACATAACAAAGATCATAAATCTTCATGTCCTCATTCATTGTTTTCTTGTTGTCCAATGACCAAATAGCAAGTCATTGACATATATTTTCAAGTATGTTCAGAACATATGTTCATGTGTTCTGCCGCCTCCACTCATCTGCCCTAGAGTGCTCTGTATATAAGGATGAATTTGAGTTGTCATTTTCTTCTCACTGGATGCTTATTATTTTAAAGATTTGATCTCTTCATACACCTGTGGAGCAGCCCTCCAACCCCCGAACTATATAGTAATCTTACGTAGTGCTGTGTTGTGGGATTAATTACCATTTGCTCTGACACTCATTGGATGGAACCACCCTCTAGCTGTGGCAGCTGGGTCCAGGGGCCAGTGCGCTGGGTGTGCCAGGGCCAGAGCCCAGCGGTGTCCAAAAAAGTTACTGGTTGTGACTAGGAAAAAAAAATTCTTTATATGTCCAGTATGTTATATCTAGGTAAAAAAATAAGCTATAGCAAAGATACTACAAAATAGAGTTAGTTAAATAATAACAATTTCATTATTTTTTACACAGTTCTATGATAGCCTGGTAGTGGTGTCAGAGGGAGTGGATCTAGAGCAGCGGATAGCTCTATAATAATTTCAGTCATGCCACCATGCCACTTTTATCTCTGGTTCCACTAAAATTGTTACTATTATTCAGGCAATGAAAATGGAGAAAGAGATGGTCCAATCAGTGTACTTGGTAATATACTCAAGAAACAAAATGGTAGAAAATTAATAATTAAAATTAGTGAATGGAGTCTCAGTAACACTATAATGAAAGAACTCCACCAACTATATATTCCTACATAGAACCAGTTCATACAGGCTCTTACTTTAGTCTGTGTAAAATCTCAATCCTATCTTTTGTTGTTTTCATTAAGTAAGTATTGGTTTCAACTAATTTCTTTCATCAGTTCTGGCAAATATTTTGATAAACAAGAGACATCTTTTTTTAATTAACGTATAATATATTATTGGTTTCAGAGGTATAGGTCTGTGATTCATCAGTCTTATATAATACCCTGTGCTCATTACATCACATGCCTTCCTTATTGAACATCACCCAGTTACCCCAACCCTATATCCCCCTCTGCTCCAGTAACCCTCAGTTTGTTTCCTATGATTAAGAGTCTCTTATGGTTTGAAATAAGATATTTATCTTAATACCATTTATTTAAAATAACATGGTTTATTTGTGGGGGAGGTCTTTATTGGTAATTGAATATGCATATGCTTTCCCATATTTCTTAGCACCTTTGTAGGCATATTTGTATAACTCTAGGGATAGTTGTGGCCAATAAGAAAATTACAAATAATTCTGCTCCATCTATGGAGAAGCATTTAGAGGACTCTATTCAAAATTACAGTTTACTCAACTCCTGCTGCATTGACCATAAAAGATTGACAGTGATATGACAAAGTAACAAGAATAAATCCAAGCAGTCCTGATCACTGAGTCACCACTTGAAACATGAATGCTGTGGAGAGTCATCAGAAGTACATCAGAATTTGCATTAGTATAAAATAAATATTTGTTGATGTTTAAGCATGTCTTTGTACCACCACATATTCTTGCATATTCTAAACATGAATTGGTACAGGAGGTGGGGTACAAAATATACAATATTGGTTTAATGGGCAAATTGTAGACCATAAGGGACATGATAATAGAGGCTGAAAATGGTAGAGATTGATGTTATATCAGGGCTGTTACGTATGAATACTTGTAAGGAAGGTTATTAGTAATGAATTTGTAGTTTCAGGGAAAGAGATTGGAAACAAGAAATGTAGTAAGGTATTCTGCTGACCACCCTGCCTCTTAGCAGTGGAAATACTGTAAATGGCCTTCTGCCAGATTCTTGGCCTCTCACCTTAAGGAAAGAATTGGCAAATGTCCTAAGAGAAAATAACAAACTGCCAATCCACTTCTCTGAAACTCGGCCCTCCCTGGGATATTGACCCTATAAGTTCTATTTTCCGTATTTCTGTGTGTTTGTGTGTATTGTGTGTGTATTCCCCCTTTCTTATTCATTGCTGGGACAGTGGTATACAAAAAGTTCATCCATCTTAGGAGAACTAGAAGTCTCAAAGGAAAAATATTTTATAATGTAGTAATCAATCAAATAAGTAACTAATATAAATTGAGAGACTTTAAAAACACTTTTCCTGTTCTTTTTCTAAAAGCAGTCTACAAGCACCACCGAAAACACTTTGAGCCCACCAGACACTTTTATTAACACTATCTCAAATTTATTCTCTAAAGAAGCCCCCACTAAAAGGAACCAAGATCCATAACATTGTACTGAGTACATATTTTTAGCAGGATGTGTCTGAAATATCTACCCGTGTCACAAATTCTAGTATGGTGATGGGAATGGATGCAATTTATGATTGCATGGATGAAATATTATTATTTATTATTTGTAGAAGTAGTGGTAGTAGTTATATCTAGGGAAAATGATTTTGTTAAGTCTCTTGATTCAAAATGATACGCAAAAAGTTCAAAGATAACTAAAAATATCAAATGGTAATTTCATATCAATAAGAGTAAATATGATACCTTAGGTTTAGTATTTGTGGACAGTGATAAGTAAAGTGATTACATATTTTATATATATGCAGATAATTTATAATGCAGATGTGAGTGTGGAGGGGTGTGGTGGGTCAGTGTGCAAATAAAATTAACTAGAAAATATTAATACATTTAACAAAAAGTCTAATCAATAGACCAATCATCACAATTACCAATTTAAAAATGTTTGTATATATGTGCTAAAATGATGAATTAACCACATAGCCCAAAGAATAAGATTAACTGCATGGATTCAATCCTCATCTTCATGCAAATGAAACATCTAGATACCATATTAATTATCATGAGATTCTGATTAGGAAAAAAGAAACATCCAATGAGACTGAGATGCATGGTGCATATATCATAATGACAGAATAATGAGTTAGGCAATGTTGGTCATGTGAAAGTTAATGTGTATATCATTTCTAAAAAATACTTTCAGTTTAAAGCATTAAATATGTGTGAAAGTCATGAACTTGGACAGCCACTGAACTAACGACTGAAATTAAAACTTGCTCGGTGTTGGAAAACTTTGCAATAAAAATTAGTTCTTTGACCTGTCAGGAATTAATTGGTTTACCTCCAGATCATGCATGAACGGATATTATGAAATGGCAGTTATCTTTTCATAAGATTGTTAGAACAATTAGGAGACTTACAAAAACCAGATAAAATTATTACTGCTCTAGAAATAGGATAATGTGAAAAATGATTGTGATATTTTATATGTGTTTGAGTTCTGTGGTGGAGTACTATGCTATTATGTACTAATATAGAGGTATATTCAGCATGTCTGAAATACAAACACTGCTCATGCTGTCTTCTCAGAACCCAATACTTACATTAAATAAAACAAAACAGAGAAGGAAAAATCAAATCACTGTAAAAATATTGTATATATACATATATAATATAGATAACAATATATATTTTCAATACATGCAATCTTTTCCACATCCTCTTGCAATAAAGTTTTCTCCTAATGACTATGATCTTTTATAAGATATATTGCTATCAGTTGCTGTGTTCTTGATTCCAACTTTCTCCATCCCTCACTTTTTTCAACTTTATACTTAGCATAATGATTTAATGGTTAATTCATTTGTTGTTCCTCAACTTAATAGTGTTAGATATCTCTATCCTGTTACCCACAGAATACAACCAAATGGAAAGTGTAGTTGTACTTGCAAGAGAAGTTCATTTAGTCATTTTTGACTGTGTTGAGGAACAAATTCTTCTTTTAATGTCTGCATAAGTCAAACAAAACAAGAGGAAAATGGAGTAATGCGTTCATTTTTGTTTGTAACAATGTTATGAATAATATTAAACTACCATTTACCATATAGTTTTAAATATGTATGTGTGTGTGTGTGTGTGTGTTTGTATGTGTGTGTGTGTGTATGTATTTAGACTTTGGATGTCATACTCCAAAAATTTCTCTTTAGAAATGAACTTGCCAATGCTTATCCATTTCTTTGAAGCCTTCATGAAGTGTTTCTTCTACTAAAATGCCTTATGTGGTATACCTCATAAATAATTACATTTTCAACATTACAGTATGTGAACAGAGTAGTGATCCAACAACATTAGATGTATCAGAACAATTTAAGACTCAGAAATTTCCTTCTAAGACATAGGCTGTTTTCTTTTTTACCCATAGAAAATAGCATCAGGGACTATGGGAATTTTCTGTGGCTTTATATTTTATGAAAAAAGAACATGTGCCAGTTTACATGGAGTATCAATTTAGAATGCCTTGTAACACTATCTTTTCAAGGAAGTCCAACTTATAGTTTTTCCTTTATACCAAAACTCTACAATTGCCACATTAAATAGCCCTGAAACATAGTATTTCAACTTTCTTCACTACCAGAAATATAATTTTACATAATACAAAGTTTATGCAAATGTAATTCTTGAAAATGCATAATTTCAATTTTTTGTCTGACTTTGTTATGTTGTGGTTCTCTCTTTGTTATATTGTGGTTGTTTTGTTTTTTAGAGATTAAAATTAATGTTCTGGATTTCAATTATCTTAATCTGTGAGTATAGTTGACTACAAAATCTCAGCTAAAGTAAAATAAAATGCAAGAAAAAATAATGAGAAAAGATACTGTTACAGTGACCCAGTCTCCTTAAGAAAGAAGAATTAATTAAGAAGAGAATTATAAGAAATTCTGTTTATCATTGGTTGAAAACAGAGATGACCTAGCTTAAAAAAAGTGAAATTCGAGTTGCAAAAGGAGTTATTGTCCAATGTCCCAATTTGCTTGCTAAAATTAAAGTACATTTAAGGGGTAAACATCCTGAAGCTGGGAATAATTTTGTCATCCTATTTACCGATTGTGACCAAACTATTAAAGTCACCCTACATATCGACTTTTTAAAAAATTTTTATCAGAAAAAATGAGATTAGTGGGAATGACTTAGAAAGAACGTGAATTAATTATGTAACTTAAAGAAGGTCAATTTACATGTATATGATGTGGAATTCTTGCTTCAGCAAATTAAATCTACATTTACAATAGCTCCTTAATTGCAACTGTGATCTGACAAACATTTTGTAATACATGAATGCCATTCAATATTGTTTTCAAATACTATACCTCTGTCAACATTATTGGGTATATTATACCAGAGTGTAGATATAATAAATGCATTATTAGTTCCTTACATTAAAGCTTTGGAGGGAAATGTTTTAACTGATTTAATAAAAAGCAAAAATAACATTTGAGGGTAGGAGAGATGGATAAAATTTTAGGCAAAGTAAGAAAACTTTTGCATTTTGGCACATACTTTCTTTTGATTGTGGCTTCATTAATCCATATTTTGCTATGAAATATGAAGGGAAAATTTTATCCAATGTGACACTATTTTGTGTCTGTTCTTTAATATACTTACAAAATAGAAAAACAGTCAAATACATCTTGAATGTATAAATAAATTTTCTATATAATTCACCAATTATAATATATTGCACCATTATAAATAGAGAAACATTTAACTTTTTAGGTAACTGCCTATCTTCCAAAGTGGCTATACTATTTTGCATTCCCACCAGCAATGATGAGTTTTTGTTGCTTCATATCTTCACTAACATTAGTATTTGTCAGTTTTGAATTTTTTGATTTGTTTTTTTACTATGTATACATGCATGTATGTATGTATGTATATTTTAGCCTTTTTCATAGGTGTACGTATCTCATTATTTTAATTTTTGATTCCCTGATGACAAATAGTATTGAACATAGATAGGCCTATTTGCTATCTGTTTTGAATGAGGAGTTTATTCAGATATTTTGCCCATTTTTAATTGTTGTAAATGTTCATATTATTGAGTTGTAAAATTTCTTTGTATAATTTGGATAAAAGATTTTTATAAGATATGTTACATTCTCTCAGTCTTTGATTTCTGTTTTTATTCACTCAGTAGTGTCTTTCACAGAGCAGTAGTTTTTAATTTTAATAAAGTTCAATTCATTAATTTTTTCTTTCATACATTATGCTTTTGGTGTTATATCTAAAAACTCTTCACCAAATCCAAGGTCACATAGAATTTCTTTTATGTTTTCTTTTAGAAATTTTAGGATTTTCAATTTTACATATAGATATATGATCTTTTCTGATTAATTCTGTGAGAGATTTAAGGTTTGGATCTGGGTTCATTTTTTACATGTAGACATCCAATTGTTTGATCATTATTTACCAAATAGACGATGTATTCTCTATTGGAATGCCTTTGCATTCTTCTCAATTTTCTTTCTTTTTTTCAGATTTTATTTATATTTAATTAATTTAATTAATTATTTGAAAGAAAGTGTGTGTGTATGTGTGTGTGTGTGTGTGTGTGCAAGCAGGGGGAAGGGCAGAGAGAGAAGGAGAGAATCTCAAACAGACTCCATGCTGAGTGCCGAGCCCAACATGGGACTCTATCTCATGACCCTGAGATCATGAGCTGAGCCAAAATCAAGAGTCGGATGCTTAACTGACTGAGCCACCCAAGTGCCCCTCTTCTCAATTTTCAATTGACAACATTGGAGTGGGTACTTTTATAATTGAACTAATTGTATTAACTTCAAACCTTCAAATTACAAAATTTCTAAGAACTCTATAATATTTACATTATTTTTCAGTAGAGAAAATAAAACAGGTCAATCCTACACTTTGAATATGTTTATGTACTATTTTCAAATAAAATTCTGATAACTGACAGGAGTACTAGTAAATTTCTTATTAATAATTTATTAATTTCAATTATAACTCGGGAGTAAATATATTTTTATATATAATGGAATAAAAACAAGAATGCGGTTTTTAGCTTTTTCTAGTTGTTTGAAAATGTATTTCATTTATATCAATATTTTATCTATATGAAATAGGAAAAAAGCACAAATAAGTGTACAGGAATACTTGTATAGATCACCTACAACCAACACTAAGTACTTTGCATATTTTTACACATTTTACCTCATTTATTTTTTCTTTTTATCTCTGTCATGAGATTTATTGCAATCTTCATTTAACAAAAGAAATCAGTGAGGCAGAGGTTAAGTAACTTTTCTAATTTCTAGTAACATCTAATAAGTGTTGATTTTCATTGTGGCTTCAAAATTCATTCTATGATTTATTTTTGTATTCTGTCCTTTAAAGATCAGTGTAAAATAATATAAACTACATTTTTTTCCAAAGATTTTATTTATTTGAGAGAGAAAGCATGAGAGAGACAGCGATCATGAGCAGGGGGTGGGGTAGAGGGAGAAGCAGACTCCCCTCTGAGCAGGGAGCCCAATGCAGGACTCCATCCCAGAACACTGGGATCATGACTTGAATGGAAGGCAGACACTTAACTGACTGAGCCACCTAGGCACCCTATAAACTACATTTTTAATGTCTCTAACACACTTGCTTTTTAACATTCATTAATTATTCAAAATATAATATCCACTTTATAGATAGATACTAGTTTTAATGGATTGAATTCATGTTTCAAAGAATTATTTTAAATGACATTTTTGGCTAAATTTAGAATAATTTTTTTTCTTATGTTAACATTAGCCTTTGGTAATGAAATGCACAAATATGAAACATGTCAACCCTAACACTGCCTTTTTTTTTACCCGTTGTGTTCATTATGAGATTTCTTACATTGAGCTTTTGTACAACTATTCTATTTTGTGAGTGTTAATAAAATTAGCTATACTATACTATTACTATAATCAGTATTAAAGTCTAATTGTAGTCCACAATTTTTTACCAAAGGTAAAGAGACCAATGAGTTTACTTCCCAACTCTACTGAAAGTGTTCTTTCTTATATGACTTTAGTAGATTATATTTTTTTCTCAAAAATTCTTTCTTCTTCATTCATATCACTTTTCTTTTTTTTTTCCTTCATATCACTTTGGCCCTGTGACTTGCTTTGCCAGTGGAATGTGATAATGACTAACATTTTACCTGATCAGGTATTTTCAATATGTTAGCATGATTTTACTTGTCCTCTTGCATCTTCCCTAACTTTTGTGTGAAGGGCATATCTCAAGGAACTGATATTTTTGTCTGGGTCTCATAATGAATTATAAATAAAATAGTAAACATTGTTAACCCACAGATGCATGAGCAAGAAATAAATGTGTGTCGTTGAAATCTACTGAAATTTTCTGATTGTTTATTATGCAATATGTACACAAATATCTGACTAAATCAAATACAATGAATTACATACCTTTCTATGACTAATAGGTATAGTGAGGGCATCAGTGTCAGTGCTTCTATTTAAATTAGCATAGGGATGCCTGGCTGGCTCAGCTGGTAGAGCATGTAACTCTTAATCTCCGGGTTGTGAGTTCAAGCCCCACATTGGGTGTAGAGATTACTTAAAAATAAATTCATTAAAAAAAATGGTGTATTAGCCAAGGCTCTCCAGAGAAACAGAACCAATAGGACATGTATTTATATAGAGATAGATTTATTTTAAGGAATTGCTCATGAGATTATTGAGGTTGGCAGGTACAAAATCTGCTGGAGACCCAGGGAAGAACCAATAATGCAGTTCAAGCCTAAAGGTCACCTGCTGACAGATTTCCTTCTTGCTCAGGGGAAATTAGTTTTTGATCTCTTAAGGTCTTCAACTTTTGTTGATTTGTATGAGACCTACCCACATTATGGAGGGCAATCTGTTTACTCAAAATCCACAAATTTAATATTAATCGCATTGAAAAAACCCTCACAGAAACTTTCAGAATAATGTCTGACCAAACATCTGGGCACAGTGGACCAGCCAACTTTATACATAAAATTATCATATTGGTAAAGCTGAATCATGTTCTTATATAAAGACATAAATACTAATTTTAATATTTTATACTTGTCTTCGTATTGAGGACCAGTCTTGAAATCTATTTAAACAAAAGGAAGAAAGAAAAAAAATAATAATTCATTAGCCAAATGTAGACAGCAGCTGTGTTTTGTATGACTTTATAGTTTTAATTGAGTGTCTTCAGGATCATTGTCAATACATAAAGTCAAGAGGGTTTTTTGGTAGATATCTGGATAATTTATTTTTCTTGAAAACTCAGATCTGTCGCCACATGGCAGCAATTGACTCCCT
This sequence comes from Zalophus californianus, assembly GCF_009762305.2. Lineage (NCBI taxonomy): Eukaryota > Metazoa > Chordata > Mammalia > Carnivora > Otariidae > Zalophus > Zalophus californianus. Next base: position 18,181,128 of record NC_045604.1, read on the forward strand.
GCTTTAGATTGTCATTCCCTGCTTCATTTGCCACATTCCCCACTGCTCCTTGTTAACACTGAAGTCAGTATCAGCTGCCTTTATTACTTTACTTGTACTTTCCTTATATTCTGATTTAGGTTAAATGATTATTTCATGGAGGTATTTCAGCCCCTTGCATTATTTGAGAAACATAAAATCTTAAGGTATTAGAATACATTTTAGAAGAAGAGAAATGTATAAGTTATTAGATTTGTTGTCATGTTTTCTGAAACCAAAGAAGGCTCTTTTAAATTTGAAAATTTTCTCTGAGCTACTTGAAATACTGTGATTTATAATACTCTTGCTGAATACCACCAGTCTTTTAGTTCCTGAATTGAACCCTTAATAGCAGTCAGTAACACCTGAAATGATAAATTAAAAATAGAACATCAAGCTGCTCTTTAACGTCAAGGCTCATTTAATATAACTGATCACTATGAAAGCAAACAATGAACAATTAAAAGAGATCCTGTCCAGATAATGTATATCACGTATTTTAATTGTCTTCATTAGGGATGCATGAAAAAGCCAAAATGTGTTTTGGTTGTGGAAAGTAATGATCCAAGATAAAAATATATCAACATGGGAGAAAAATAGCACATAAAACTATTTCTGATTTGTCACCTGGAATTAGAAGCACCTTTCCGTGACATAATATTGCCAAACCTTTGATTCAGTTATTAAATGTGCAGATGATTAAAGTACAAGCTGGTCAAAGAAATCCAATTAACAGTGCAGATTATTCTCAGAAGTGAGCTACTACTTTATTCATATTGTGAGCAACTTAAAACGCTTCACACAGGACGGTAAGTCTTGATGTAAAAGGAAATTGCAGACAGTATAAGCATTGTAATACAAAGCATGCCTGAGAAACTGTATGTTCCATAAAAACTTTAAAAAATGGAATTGTTGAATCATTGCATTGGACACCTGAAACTCATATAACACTGTGTGTTAATCAACTAGAATTAAAATAACTTAAAAAAACCCAAAAGCTATATATTTCAAAACCAGACAATAATTTTAATGTTGCATTTTTCAACTTGTGCACTGTTGACATTTTGGTCCAGGTAAGTTCTTTGTTGGTTTGTTTTTAGTACTAAGCTGCCCTGTTCATTGTAGGATGTTTAGTCAACCACTGACCTTAACCCATTACATGCCAGTGGCAGTCCTGTAGTTGTGACAGCCAAAAATAACTTCAGTTATTGTCAAAATTCCCTGTACGGCAACATCATCTCTAGTTGAGAAGTATAATTTAATGTTACATCTTCTTAAATATTGAAATACATATCCTATGAGTATTCAAAAATAGCAGGAAATATAAACATGCACAATAGTCATTTATCTAAAGGAAATGTGGGCTTAAAAATCATTTTCTTAAAATTTAAAATCTTAGAACATGAATCACAAGGGCCATAATCAAGATAATTAATATATACATCACTTCACTTAGTTAACATTTTCGTCTTCCTTTCTTTCTTTCTTTCTTTTTTTTCTTTCTTTTTCTTTCTTTCTTTCATACTCTTTATTTCTTTTTCTTCTTCCTTTTCTCTCCCTTCCCCTTCTTTCCTTCCTTCCTTCCTTCCTTCCTTCCTTCCTTCCTTCCTTCCTTCCTTCCTTCCTTCCTTCCTTCCTCCCTCCCTCCTTCCTTCCTTCCTTCTTTCCTTCCTCCTTTTCTTCTTCTCCTCTGCCTTCTTCTTCTTCTTTCTTCTTCTGTGTGTGGTGAGGGCACTTAAGATCTACCCTCTCAGGAAATTACAAGTATGCAATACACAGTTGTTAACTATAGTCACCATGCCGTATTTACATTTCCAGAAATTATTCATCATAATCATTCATAACTGAGACTTTGTATCCTTTGACCAATATCTCTCTATTTGCTCATCCCTCCAGTCCCTGGTAACAGCCATTCTACCCTCCACTTCTATGAGACTATTTTAGATTCCACATATGTAAATGAGATCATTCACTGTTTGTCTTTATGTGCCTGGCTTATTTCACTTAGCATAATGTCCTCCAGGTTCATCAATATTGTCACAAATGTCAGGTATTCCTTCTTTATAATGAAATAATATGTGTTTCATTGTATATCATATTTTCTTTATACAGTCATCCATCATCAAACATTTTGGTTTTTTCAATGTCTTGGTTATTGTGAATAATGCTGCAATAAATAGGGCTTACAGCTATCTCTTCAAGATCCTGATTTTATTTCTTTTGAATATATACCTGGAAGTGGGATTCTGGATTATATAACAGTTCTATTTTTAATTATTAAGGAAAGCTTCATACCATTTTCCATAATGGTTGCATTAATTTACATTCCTACTAACAATGTATAAAGGTTCTCTGTTCTCCACATCCTCTCCAGCACTTACTATCTCTTATCTTTTTTATAATAGTCATACTGACAGATGTAAGGTGGTATCTTATTGTCATTTTTATTTGCATTAATGATTAGTGAGGTTGAGCATGTTTTCATATATGTGGTAATCATTTGTATATCTTCTTTTGAGAAATGTTTATTCAAGTTCTTTGCCAATTTTTAAATTGGATTATTTTTATTTATTTATTACTTATTTATTTTTGCTATTGGGTTCTATGAGTTCCCCATGTTTTTCGGATATTAACCCCTCATCCAACATGGTTTGCAAATATATTCTCCCATTCCATAGGCTTTCACTCTGTTGACTATCTTCTTTGTTGTATAGAAGATTTTCAGTTTGATGAAGTCCCACTTGTCTCATTCTGCTTTTGTTTCCTGTGTTTTTGTGGTATACCCCAAAATCATTGTTAATACCAATGTCAGGAAACTGTTTCCCTATGTTGTCTCCTAGTAGCTTCAGTTTCAAGCCTTATGTTTAATCCATTTTAAGTTGATTTGTGCATCTATTGTAAGGATGAAAATTCATTCTTTTGCTTGTGGACATCCAATTTTCCCATCACCGTTTGTTGGACAAACATGTTTTACCTACCTGTATTCTTGGCACTCTTGTCAGTTGTCAGTTGACTATATTTTCAGGCATTTATTTCTGGCCTCTATTCTATTCCATTCGTCCTTAAGTGTGTCTTTATGCTAATACCATACTGTTTTAACTGCTACAGCTTTGTAATATGTATTTTAATTTACAAGTGTGATGCCTCCAACATTGTTCTTGCTCAAGATTGTTTTGGCTATTCAGGGATTTTTGTGGTTCCATATAGATTTTAGAATTATTTTTTTATATTTCTGTAAGAAATGCAATTGAGATATTGATAGACACTTCATTGAATCTGTACTTCATTTTGTACAGACTGAACATTTTAACAATATATCTTCCAATCTATGAACACAAGATACCTTCCCATTTATTTGTTTATTAATTTCTTTTACAAGCATTTTATAGTTTTTAGTCTGCAAGTCTTTTGTACCTTAGCTAACTTTATCCTAAATATTTTCTTTTTGATGCTATGTAAATATATTGTTTTCTTATTTTCTTTTCAGATAGTACATTATTAGTGTATAGAGAGCAACTGATTTTTGTATGTTGATTTTGTGCTCTGCAACTTTATTGAATTCATTTATTAGTGCTAACAGTTTTTTGCATTTGATAAGATGAAGCTGAGAATTATTGATTAAGGGAAAAGACCACTTTACAAAGTTTTGGATGTATCTACATGTTCCAAGGAGTAGGAGGGGGTCATAATTTATTAAGAATTGTTAAGTTTGGTTTAAAGCAGTATTTAAATGTGAGGGCTTGATAAGGACTGAGTCAGAATCATATACAGCAGTCCAGAATTGCTGGAAACAGATGGGAGAGAATTTTGAGAAAAGTATTCAAATAATCTTAGTGTGTAAATTGTTTGTTGAAGTTTTCCAATAAATAGTTGATGGTTCTCCAGGAGTATCTATAATGAACCATGCAAATATTAGTGGGGTAGAGCAGTCCTGGAAGAGTAAAGAAATACTACTAATAATAGCAGAATAGCAAACTTATGTTAATGTGAACATTAAGGTGTGATTTAGATTCTCAGTGTCCAGTCTGAGTATGGGAGTACACAATTTTGAGGCATTAGTTCTCAATGGTATAATCTAGTTAACAGTGTCATGTTTTTACCTAATTAATGAGGAGTTACGCAGTTAGCTGCATTAAACAGTCTGTCTCTTCTCTGTGCTTCTAATTCCCCTGGGCTTTTTCCCTACATCCTCAAAATAGTTTTATTTAACACTAAACTGTGTTTATTTTCCAAATTAACATTTGTAGCCTATTGCATAAAAGCAATTTGAATTTTTACAATATGGTTAAATATTTTTAGATGAACAGAATACAACAAAATTCCAGTTATAAAGCAATTATTCTTCTTGGTAACATATCAAAATGTTTTATCTTATATTTTTTGAACAGTTTCTTAATACATGTTTGTTTATCAATGACTTCACATCATATTTATATAAGGTGAATTTAAGAGTTGCAATAATTATGAAATTTTGGCAAACATTTAAGAAAAGAGGACTTTAAAACATATATATTTGTTTTCTATTTTGTTATTTGTCTATCTGGAAAAACAAGATTCTACCAACACTGTCTTTGCTCTTATTTTGTATCCCTTCTCCTAGGTTGTAGAAAATTTAAATTCTTTGACATTTTGGAAGAGGAAGAGTTGAATCAACTGTGAAATGTTTTCAGTATTCTTGAATTATTAATTGAATTATAGTTTCCTTCAAGTTTGGTGGTGCATCTGATGCATTTGTTAAATGAATTCCTAAATAAACAGACTCTAAATATAACTATGCTGAAAAAAAATCTATAATAATGCACAAATACAGAAAAATCTCTAGATACACACACACATACACACACACACACACACACACACACACACTACTCTATTTATTTGACATGTGATCCTCTTTTATATATTTTCCACAAAGTAAGCATCAGTAGAGATGTTTATATGAAGTAGTATTTTGCCATTCATCTTAAAATGAGTATCCCTAAACAGTATAATCCTATCAAATCCTACAAAACACCCTGGAGTTATTAGGGCAATGTCATGTATTAAAACCATACTTGTAATTTCTCAAAACAATTCTTCCAGAATTTTAAATCTATTGTTAGTAATTATTTTAATTATGGAAAAATATTATTTTGATTTTGAGGCAATTTTCAAATCTTGTTTAGAAGTAAGTTTGTAGAGAAAGATGGATAATCAAGCTGCATAATAATATTTTGTTAAAAAATAATGAAATATATTTCTAAAAGCATTTGTAGAAGGCAAATTTCAAAACTATTTTGAACAGAGCAGTATTATTTAAATATGCATATGCACTTTTGAAGTGAATACCTTAAGGAATACTAAACTTTGAGCTGTGTAATTTCTATTGGACACCTCCTTTATATTATTATAAAAATCATTTTAATATTTTGCATAAGAATAATAATGGTTTTCTTGCCATGTTTCTACATTTCGTATTTCAGAAAAGTGCATTTGTCAGGGAAATAGAAATAAAGGTCAGATTTTTAAATAAATTATTGCTTTACAGCTAAGAAGTATAAACTAATAGAAAAAATATCTTTTTTTTCAAATTTTTTTAAAGATTCACTGATAAATAGATGTTATATGTTCAGATACAAAGTTAAGTCATAAAACATTTTATACATAGGAATTTTGACCAGAATAAGTAGTAAGACCACTCAAAAAGGATGATCCTGATCTAGGACACATGTAGGAATTGTATTAGCCAGGCAGGGAAGGCACGGAGCCACAATTAACTACATGCGTTAGGGCTGGAAAAACACTTAACATCTCTGAACTTTACAACAAATAAAATGCAATTCCCTCTAATTGTAGAGTAATTAGATGCATGTTCTTCCCACTTACTGAAATTCTTTTCAAATATTTATCTCTCTTCACTCTTGTACAGATTGCACCTTCTACAAAACAACCTCCACATCTCTGCTTTTCAGTATTTGGCTTGTCTTAACTCGAGTCTTATTTTTCATCCTGTTGTTTCTCCAACATTAGACTGTTCTGTTAGCTGAGTGTATCTGATTCTTTAAGACACTTCAGAAAGCTACTTTCCCTGTGAGAATCAACTCTATACAGTAGTATTAGGAGATGAACAGTGGAAAGGACTACTGTTGTAGTAACCACCACTTCACCCATTAGGATGCTACATTGTTTTTGTTTTTATTTGTCTGCAATTTACTCTTTCCTACCATGTCAAAACCTATTTTTCTCCTCAAAATGTTAGTTACTTAGTTGAAGGATTACCAATGTTCAGTTTTACAAATTTATGCAATTATAATGCAGAGTCTATTTACTTCCCAACAATTGGAGTCTAGCCATCACTGTGAAAATAAAAGCAAGGCTTACAGTTCAGAGTAAAGAACAAAATCATATCATACAGCTTGTGCCAACAAGGTAGAACTCTACTTGGCCTCTGTGACACTCTGAGCATCAATGTAGAATTTTAATTGCAGTTTGTCTTTTGCAACAAGCATGTTCTAAACACTTTCGTATAGCATTAATTCTGAAACTAAATTAAGGCTCTCACCTTACGATTTATGTTGATATACTAATGTTTCATGCTGGAAAAAAAACAATCTATAGGTAATACCATGTAGCTATGTACTATGCCTAGTTACTGCTATCACATTTAAATCAATTCTATTTTCTTGTGGAACTTTTCTTGTTATTATTTATGACTACAAACAACACTAACAATGTATGTTGTCCGACCTATTTTATCTTATTACAGCCTCATATTTCTTGTTTTGTGATAAGGAATGTACCTATGCTTGTTAATACCACTACCACTGTTCCAGGACTAACAGTCCCAAATTGGAATCCTTTTTCTTAGAGATGAACAGTTACTTATAACTCATCTCTTCAACAAAAGAAGACATTTCTGGTTTAAGGTGAAAGCTATCTTTAAACAAAGACTAGCATTTTTGTCCTAGCCCTTTATCTAAAAATATATCATTCTAAAATTCATACAGATAACAAAACAAACTATAATTTTCTTAAAAATTTTTCCTTAGGAGTATTTCCTAAAGGAAAGGTAGTTATCAGTCCCTACACAGTTTACCTACCAATTCTGATATCATTATTTTACCTAAAAGATTTGTAGATCTATATATTCATTTCTACTTCTTCAGCCTCTAAAACAATTCAGTTTTTTTTATTTTTTTATTGTTATGTTAATCACCATGCATTATATCATTAGTTCTTGATGTAGTGTTCCATGATTCATTGTTTGTGCATAACACCCAGTGCTCCACGCAGAACATGCCCTCCTTAATACCCATCACCAGGCTAACCCATCCCCCCCACCGCCCTCCCCTCTAGAACCCTCAGTTGGTTTTTCAGAGTCCATCGTCTCTCATGGTTCGTCTCCCCCTCCGACTTACTCCCCTTCATTCTTCCCCTCCTGCTATCTTCTTCTTTTTCTTTTTTCTTAACATATCTTGCATTATTTGTTTCAGAATTACAGATCTGTGATTCAACAGTCTTGGACAATTCACAGCGCTCACCATAGCACATACCTTACCCAATGTCTATCACCCAGCCACCCCATCCCTCCCACCCCCAACCACTCAGCAACCCTCAGTTTGTTTCCTGAGATTAGGAATTCCTCATATCAGTGAGGTCATATGATACATGTCTTTCTCTGATTGACTTATTTCTCTCAGCATAACACCCTCCAGTTCCATCCACGTCACTGCAAATGGCAAGATCTCATTCCTTTTGATGGCTGCATAATATTCCATTGTGTATATATACCACTTCTTCTTTATCCATTCATCTGTCGATGGACATCTTGGCTCTTTCCACAGTTTGGCTATTGTGGACATTGCTGCTATAAACATTGGGGTGCACGTACCCCTTCGGATCCCTACATTTGTATCTTTGTGGTAAATACCCAGTAGTCCAATTCCTGGATCCTATAGTAGCTCTATTTTCAACTGTTTGAGGAACCTCCATACTGTTTTCCAGAGTGGCTACACCAGCTTGCATTCCCACCAACAGTGTAGGAGGGTTCCCCTTTCTCCACATCCCCGCCAACATCTGTCGTTTCCTGACTTGTTAATTTTAGCCATTCTGACTGGTGTGAGGTGGTATCTCATTGAGGTTTTGATTTGGATTTCCCTGATGCCGAACGATGTTGAGCACTTTTTCATGTGTCTGTTGGTAAGGCAATTCAGGTTTACATGTCTAAATATTTAAACTATTGCAATCAACTACTCACTTAGGTCCAGCAACAGTATTCTTTATATGATTTACCTGATTTGTTCCCATAATTATTTTTAAGCATTTTTTAGGTTAATTTCCTAGTTAAGAATCCATTTATTCTTTCTAACACCTACAATGTTTTAAACCTGTTAATAACCTCTGACTGTTTTTATCAGAATGGTGTCAGTCATTTCAAAGACAAACTCCTAACTGCAGGCAATCCCCTACTTCTCAACTTAAATGGCTACTCTGTCACAATATATAAATTCATTGCCCTCTTCTCTTGTCTGGTTTATTTCCACTCCTAAAATTTGCATGGCACACAGATATTCTTGGAAATAATTCCTGCCTCCACAGTGTAAAGAAGTATATCGAGGTCTGTTGTTTCCTTTCTATGGCATAAGATCATCTATATCCTGTTGTCTTTCCAGAAAAAAATTTCTTAATAAGTTGTTTCACAAAATATCTTTCCTTTCACCCTAATCATCTTTGTTATCTTGACTGGGAACTTTTCACTACATAAAATATTCCAGGGGAAGAGATATGATAATTTTAGAAGGAATTAAAATCAACATATTCTGAATTATTAAACATGCAAATGAACTTTTGCTGTATCATTGTATTCAAATGTATGTATATTACATACACAAGTTGGTTTCCAAATTGTAATAATTATCTTTGTTTCAAATGTAATGAACTTGAAAATTAGAGTTTAAAGAGAAAGGAAATATCTCAAATGCTTACTTTGATTAACTGAATGATATCTTTGTGTATATGAAATCAAAACAATGACTAATTTAATAAATTAGCTCAAACAGATTTTGATAGGGTAAAATTCATAGGAAGCAATTCCTTATCATCATGTAGCTGTACTAATTTGTTGGATTATTTAACTGTGTAGGATTTACGGAATTAGAGTCACAACAGATCTGTCTATAATCAAAAACACGTGTATATTTCAATTGTTTTGAGAGTATGACTTCAATTGTATAAATACTTTTGGATATTACACAATAGTGAACTTTACATTTCATCTGAACACTATCCTATGCCTTTTTCCAAGTTAAATCAAATTATGCTTTCTTAACTCAAATTGGTTATTCCTTTTAACAATAAAATGATTAAAAATATTTCAAATAATTAATACCAAATACTAGCTAGCACAATCAGTTGATTTATCTTTCATAATTCAGTCTTGTCCTTTGTCACATTCTAGAAATTAAACAATCATAATAATTAATAGTGTATATTTTAACTATGATAGTCTTGTACAAGATGTCCACATTATTTGTACATGTAAATAAAAGTACCCCAAAACACAAGAAAAAAACAGTGAATAAGAAACTCAGTGAATAATTCTTTTTTTTCTTTTTTACTCTTCTTTTTTATTGTTATGTTCATCACCATACATTACATCATTAGTTTTTGATGTAGTGTTCCATGATTCATTGTTTGTACATAACACCCAGTGCTCCACGCAGAACGTGCCCTCTTTAATACCCATCACCAGGCTAACCCATTCCCCCACCCCCCTCCCCTCTAAACCCTCAGTTTGTTTTTCAGAGTCCATTGTCTCTCCTGGTTCATCTCCCCCTCCGACTTACTCCCCTTCATTCTTCCCCTCCTGCTATCTTCTTTTTTTCTTCTTAACATATATTGCATTATTTGTTTCAGAGGTACAGATCTGTGATTCAACAGTCTTGCACAATTCACACCTCTCACCGTAGCACATACCCTCCCCAGTGTCTATCACCCAGCCACCCCATCCCTCCCATGCCCCCACCACTCCAGCAACCCTCAGTTTGTTTCCTGAGATTAAGAATTCCTCATATCAGTGAGGTCATATGATACATGTCTTTCTCTGATTGACTTATTCTCAGTGAATAATTCTTATTTTTTAAGTGAACAAAAATTGTATATGAGGAGTTAAATTTCATCTCCAACATATTTTATTGTTGTCATTGTGATTGGTTGTCTAATAATACTGACCTCTTAAATAATATAAAATTTGTAGAGATTGCTGAGCTCAATTCTACCTTTATGGGCTACTACAGATATACTAAAGTGATAAAATTGGCCTGCCTATACGTTCTATTTTCCAAATGTGCTAATTCTCTAGCAAATAGATATCACTGTTGCTCAATATAATTCCTTAATTCTACACAATATCCTATTAGAATTGGAAGAGAAGTAACTATACCTAGAGAGAAACAGCTCATCCTAATTTATTTTAATGAGACTAATAAAATATTGATATCCAAGTCAGACAAAAATATTATAAGAATAGGCAACCACAAACCCAAATATTCATGAATAAAAGAATATATATGTAAATTGATATAAAATAAAATATTAGCAAATCAAGTCCAGCAATATATAACAGAAACAAGTCATTACCAACTTGGATGTATCCTAGGATATAAATATGTATTAAGGCTTAAAAAGCAGTTTATATAATCTCCCATATATACAGATTAAAAACAAATGCTCATCTTGATAGATACACAAAGAAGTAATTACTATAATTAAAGATAACATCCAATGAAGGACTGAGAACAAAACTAGAAATAAAATATAGAAGGGCACGTTTGTGGATACAAGGTACCTTTTTAAAAATACCACTACTTTCATATTAAAAGTTCAAAATCAGAAACAAAGCTAGATGTTCATTCTCATCACTTTTATTCATTATTATACCACTGCACATAGATAGTTGGATGTATTTTGTTGAGGATGTGGGGTATCAGAAACTCATCACTGATGATTTAAACTGGTACAGCTATTTTGGGAAAAGATTTCAAAGGAATATTTTTCGGGGATTGAGAAACTGATTGTAAAATATATTAGGCAATAGAAAGAGCTAAGAATAGTTAAGGGTCACTTGAAGATTAAAAAAAAGATCTATTTTTTAGTATGTTTCATGTTGCAGTATGATTTTTGACAAAAGTGCCAAGTTAATTCAAAGGAAAAAGGAAAACCAGTACAGTATGGATAGAATGTATATTAATGAAGCAGAATACAGAATCCAGAAATAGACCCACTGACCCAGTAGTGTGACAGGAAGATGAACGGGCATTACAAAGAAATATGGAGAGGATAGACTTTTCAATAAGTGACACTGGTATATCAGTGTAACCACATTAAAAAAGGAAAATAAAACAAGTTGTTTTTTTGCTTTTTACTTTATCCCCAAACAAAAAATAAATTCTGAGTTGAATAAATAAACATGAAATAACAAATACAAAGTTTTGATAATATAATATTGGAAGATACCTTCATTATGTTAATAAGAGAAAAAATATTTAGATAAGACTGAAAAGACAATCTTTTCATAATGGAAGAGTTCAAGAATGCAATTCAAACATATGAATGCATTTGAAGCCTCTGTTTCTTTCACACCCATCAACATTAAATTGATCAAAACAAATAATCTGGTCAAACCCAAAGTCGAGAGGTAATGAAATGCAATCTTTCATCATGAGGCCATGGCAAGCATTTAGATGTATAATACCTACTGTGGAGTGAAAAATCAGGATCAATAATTCAGTCAACTACATCTTGAACACAAGGTAGAAAGAAAACATTGGCATTCATTTATTTCTAACCAAATATTGTATTTTTGCAGTAGTAAATTTTTCATTCATTTTTTTAAAAAATCATGATACCGCATTTGACAAATCAATGTATTTACTAAACAATGAGCTGGGAAGCACAACTATAACATAAGCATAAAATTTCTCTCTAGTAGTACCAGACAAGATTTTTAGACACTGCACACTTAATTTGAAAACTTCGGAGAACAAATTTATCCAAATTGGACAAGGACACATTCCAAGACTTAAGGGAAAAAAAAAATCAAGTGTTGTATAATATTTCTCAACTCATATATAAATATTCTATTTACAGTTCCTAAAAACATAAATGTTCTATTTTTTTTTCAGGTGTAACTCAGCTTCATTTACATGTCAGAGTTTACTTTACAGAAATATTTTTCTAGTTAAATATTGCAATTTCATGATTCAGTGTCTCACATTGTGCTTTTAATCATATTGTTTTTTCCAGGTAAATCTGTAAAGGGTTCACTGGGGAACTGCACAAAATATTGAACACTTCACGAATTTGCACGTCATCCTTGTGCAGGGGTCATGCTAATCTTCTCCAATTTTAGTATATGTGCTGCTGAAGGGAGTACATAAATGTGTTAATTTGACATGTGTAGTTTTAGCAATAATTACCATATTTCAGCTTAGTATTTAAAAAAGTGTTTTTTACTAAAACTATAAAATATACTTATGTATAATATTAATGCTTTGTCTACAAAATATAATTCTAATCTGTCTTCTATTTACCCAATAACTTTGCAATTATGAAAATTTACTGTGTTTCGAAGCAAAGTGATCTGGCAAGATACCTCATATGTATATTTTGGATGAATATAGGTAAAATATTCAAGTGATCTTAACATTAACTTAAATTAATTATAACAATTGTCTATATTTATATGAAACTTTGCAATGAAATGAGAAAATAAACTGTGCAGATGGGAAAATTGAATTAAATTGATTATCTACGTTAACTACCCACCTTAGCCCTTTGTGCCAAAATTCAGAACATCACATTGGCTATATAAGACTAACTTTAAATTAAATATTATGCAATTTTAATCAACAGCCATTGAGATTTCAATGGCAGCAAGAGATACAAGTAACTGTGTTTTTATGATTCACCTTAAATTATAAAGGAATATTATAGATCTCAAATGTTTTCTCTAGTGACGACTTTTTTGTTGTTGATACCACAACTACTGCCTTCATGTATGAAGGCAAAAATGACTACCTATAAAAATATATGGGCTGAACATTTACACACATACACAGACATAGTATATACATATTTACACAAATATATATACAGCAGAAAAGAAAAAAAGGAAATATATTTCATTTTGCACATTTTTTCTGATTTGAAGAAAACAGCATTGTAGAGATACAATTTTTTAAATTAATAATATGCTCCACAGAGCAGAATGAATCAAAGAGTCAGTATTTTCAATTTTATTAGCCAAAATACAAAATGAAATCTTGAATTAAATAGCTGACAAGTAAAAAGTGATAAGAACATTTGAAAAATCATTTGTCAGAAAAAAAATAACAGTATCACTTGACAAACAGGTAAGGAAAATAAGTTAATTAAATGCATAAATACACACCAGGTAAAATTATTATTTTTAGATATCTATTTTTAGAGTAAGATAATGTATATAAAATGTTTTTTGGAACAATTTTAATGTTTTTATCCTTTTTTATTAAGATCATTTTTTAGAAAAGTTTTAAGGTCATAACAAAATTGAGGAGAAGTTACAGAGATTTCCCAAATACCTCCTGCCTTCACACATACCTTGTCTTCTCCATTATTAACATTCCCCACCAGAGTAGTACATTTCTTACAGCTGATGAATCTAAACTGACACACCATAATCACTCAAAGTCCAAAGTTTACATTATAGTTCACTTTTGGTTTTAACATTCCATGGAATGTTAATTTATTGATAAATATATAATGATATGTATTCATCATTAAGTACCATACAGATATTTTTATCGTACCAAATATTCTTTGTGCTCTACCTAGTCATCCCTCCACTTCCCCCAACCCAAACCTGGCATTCCCCAGTATTTTTACTGTCTCCACAGTTTTGCCTTTTCCAATATGTCATGTAGTTGGAATCATACATTATGTAGTTTTTCCAGACTGATTACTTTCACTTTGTAATGGGCACTTAGAGTTCTTCCATGACTTTTCATGGACTGATCGCTCATTTCTTTTTGTACTGAATAATATTCTATTGTTTAGATGCACCACCGTTTATTATCTATTCGCCTACTGAAGGATATCTTGGTTGCTTCTAATTTGGCAATTATGAATAAAGCTGCTATAAGCATTTGTGTGCAGATTTCTCTGTGGACATAAGCTTTCAACTCCTTTGAATAAACTCCAAGCCTCCTTCTAACAATTGTATGATTGAACTTCGAAGACTTCCAATAGCCATTTGAGCCTGAAAGTGGATTTACCCACAATCTTTGAGGTGCCTCCATGTCCAGCTAACAAACTGATGTAGAGATTTTGATCCAGAACCACCTAGATAAAATAATTATTGGATTCCTCTCCTACAGATACCATGGAAGAAAAAAGTTTATTATTTTAAACATTGTTTAGAATACTTTGTTACATAGCAATGGATAACTAATGTGTGTGATATTTTAAAATTTAGTCAACACATATTTCTTGAATACCTCCTGAATGCCAGACATTGTTCAAAGTACCACAGATTCAATTGTCAGGAAAAAATATGATAACTGATTTCATTTTGATAATTTCTTTTTTTCTTGATCAGAATTTCTTGCTTAGTTTTAATTTTCCTTTGAATAAAGTTTTAAATATATACCTTAGTAAATGAAAACAATTAAGTGTTTAATGTGAGACAGATTTCATATTAACTCATTTCTTTCATAACAATATTTTGAGATAAAAATCTGTGCCAATACTAGATTATTGCATATAAATACCAAATTCACACTTCTATACTCTGAAATTCCAGGGCTAGGCTATGCAAGCTTGTTTAAGCTTTAATGGCTGGTTCTTTATGAAATTTTGCCAATATGGGGCACTTTAGAGAAACTAGAAGGCAGGAGGGAATAGGAAGGGATATACTTCTTCCTGTTTTCTCAGAGTTCTACTGAATGTTGCCTTAGCAATACTCCACATTAGTAGAGAAAGTTGATTCCACTCTCCACCTGTGCTTGTTAATCCCAGAAACAGCCCTATACTTACTCTTTAGAACTGCCAACATCAGAAACACATCCTGAGAGGTCTAGGTTTTTTACCTGCAGGGCCCTTCTCCAAAAGTCTAGGTTCTTATAACTCCAACTCACACTTTGTTTTTTTCTCCTAGTTTGATCATGGTTCTTCCTAGGAGTTACCATTTGTGTGTTACTTCAATGTTCAATATTCAATATTTCTTTCAGTTATCCAAAACTTGTAAACAATTCTTAACATTAATTTCTCTTTCTTAAAATGCTTAGTGTGGTTTCTGTTTTCTAAGTGGACCCCAAATATTGTAGTATTTGTTTTTTCTCATGTCGCTCAAGGTCATAGAATATCTGAGTGGAACTGCTGAGTTGAAACTCAAGGGCTGAGGCCAAAGACTCTTGCATTTAATGAGTAATCTCTTTTCTTATGAGTTGTAATATATAGTTTTCTCAAAATTATTAGTTTCAGATATTCTGAATTTAAAAAAATGATAATCTGCTTTAGATCTGAGATAAATCAGATTTATAAGAAGCAGAAATTTTACCCAATATCATGTATTACTCCTGATTTTGAGAACATGGGTAGCTGTGAAGCAGAGGTAAAATTGAAGTCAGTAACAGCCAACTCAGCCTCCCCATTTCTTTCTTGCAACATTAGTATGAGATGTGGACTAGCCTTTAAATGTGAGGTTAACAAAAGATACTTTACACAAAAAGGGAATATTTTATTTAAGAAACCTCTTCCATTTTATACTCAAATAATTGCACTATTTAATGATATTTTGCAAAGAGCCAACAAATAAATCTATACATTCCAGATTTATTTTCCATAAAAGTTCTAGAGAGAATAGGTACATTCTGTTTTTTAATTTCTTTTTTTGCTATTTTAATTAATTTTTAAAAATTATGTTCAGTTAGTGAACATATAGTACATCATTAGTTTTTGATGTAGTATTCAATGATTCATTAGTTGTGTATAACACCCATTGTTCATCACACATGAGCCCTCCTTAACACCCATCACCTGGTTCCTGAACAAGTACATTCTATAAAAAGATATTCCATAGGTAAGGACTCTTTCACTTTTAAATACCATTAATGCTTTAATTATGAGTTCTGCCAATAGCATGTATTTAAGGGAGTTCTACTGGACCATTTTATTTCCCCTGGTCTGTCTCTAAAGAAAATTTAAAAATTTTAGTAGATCCAATACTAATGCTTTAGGTCTGTAGCTGATAGTTGCTTAGAAATTATTTTGTTTTTGTGATATGCTTGCCTTTTGTAATTTTAAGTGTATGGAACGTGGAGTTATACTTTGTTGCAGCCTAATTCTTGCTTTGTTCAATTATACTCTCAGAATTTAAGCTGTTCTCATTCAAACCGTTGCTTTAAATTGTTAATACTTGGGATTCTTGTTAACCTCTATAAGATATTTTTAATTTTTAAATATGTATAAGATACACATATTTGTATGTATTTATGTATTTCTACACACATATTAATAGATATGGTTAGTGATAAGAAAACAATGAGCTTAATTGGATTTAGACAGAATATTGCTCATGGCACTGAAGAGAACATGAACTTCATGTTCACATTAGATTCCTTTGTCTTTCAAGCATGGGAATAACACAGAATGTGCCTAGATAGATGCTGAGTACACAGTGAGTGATCTGTGTCACAGTTGAGAAATAGTTTAGGGAACCCGATCTTACCAGAGACTGCTGACAAACTGCCCATACTTTGCCTATGAGAAACATTTTATTTTGTTTTATTTTATCTTACCTGGAGTATAAGCAAACCTCCTCCAGAAGAAGGAAGGAGACTTGACATGGATTATCTCCACATATAAATACATCTGTTCACTGACCCATATGGAGATACTCTTTCTAGCTTTTAAGGCCGTTAATGTCTAGAAGTGCCAGAGACATGGAGAATGATCTCCCAGCAGAGATACAGACTTGTAATATATACTGTAGAAAAGTGATATAGGCACATTTCCTGTCTTCTGGATCATCCATTACCTTGAAATTTATTCTACAAATATAACAATGTGCTTGAATATAATAATCAAGAGAAATCTTTCTTTTCAGAGCATATATTAGGGATCAGTTTAATCCTAGACTTCATATCGAATAATATTAGACTCTTAGAAAGCATGATAAGGGTACTCAGAAAAGGTGAGTAAAAAGAAAATCTTTATCTTATATCCACGTATCTCATTGATTAAGAAATTTGTTAAATAACACTACTAGAAAGTGACTGACTTTGATATTTGCCTTTGATATAGAAAGGAAAATACTTCATGATCAAAAATGACAGATGGAGAGGCACCAGGGTGGCTCAGTTGCTTAAACGGCTGCCTTCAGCTCGGGTCATGATCTCAGGGTCCTGGGATCGAGCCCCATATCGGGCTCCCTATTCAGTGGGGAGTCTGTTTCTCCCTCTCCCTCTGCCGCTCTCTTGCTCACGCTCTCTCTCTCTCTCTCAAATAAATGAATAAAATCTTTAAAAAAAATGACAGGTGGAGATCAACTTACTGTCTATGAATTTATGTATCATCTGTAGCTCCTGTGCTTTACCAGTAAAACTTTTTTATCTCTGTTATAAAATAATTCACATAACAACAGAATTTATGTTTGACAAATAGTATATGTTCTTTTCAACTTTATAATTCTAACATTTTCTTCAAAAGGCAATAAAATATTAAAGTAAAATATGCAAATACATCCAGAGACCTACACGTATATAGCATCCCCTAGCAACAGTGTGTTTGTACTTACTGAAATGCAAATCCCAGATGTTATTAAATACAAAAAGCCACATTTCTGACTTTGTTAAGAAAAATCTGAATTGTAAGAACCAGCAAGCACATAACATGGTTGGTGTCCCTGAATAAGAAATAAAAGCAATAAGAATTAAATTGCAATGTAACTGAGGGAAACCACATTAAGAATGGACTAACATTGGCATTGGAACACTTACTGAAAAAAACAAAACTAAAGCATGCATTCATACCTCATTTTTTAAAACTTTTTTCCCTTTTCTTTGACATTACATTTCTGGAGAAGAAGTAAGGGTGTTTCTGCTTTCCAGTTATAAGATAAATAAATAGTAGGGATTTAATGTACAACATTAAATGATACCTACAGTTAACAGTGCTGTATTATATATAGAAAAGTGGTTAAAAGAGTAAAATCCTAAGAGTTCTCATTATAAGTAGAATTTCTTTTTCTTTTTTCTTTTATTTTTTTATATTGTATCTATACAAGTGGATGGATGTTAGCTGAACTTATTGTGATAATCATTTCAAAATATATGTAAATCAAACCATCATGCCCATACACCTTAAATCTATTCAGTGATGTAGGTTAATTACTTCACAATAAAACTGGAAAAATGTTTTTGCTTTTCTTGAATAAAATTAGAAATTTCTTAACTCCAAAATTCTGAATCCTAAAACTATTCCTGAATGATGAATTACTTGATCTGATTATTTTATTTTATTTTTAACAGTTTTGTGGGGTGCTTTTTTAAAAATTTTTTAATTAACATATATTGTTTGTTTCAGGGGTACAGGTCTGTGATTCATCAGTCTTACACAATTCACAGTGCTCACCATAGTACATACCCTCTCCAAAATTTTCAAATTGTAAAAGGCATTTACTTGTAATAGCTTAGAAAATTCAGAAAGAATAGTGATGGAGTTTAAAATAGTGGGCCTGGGTATAAGGCAATGGTGATCTTCATTAATTCTTGTACATATCATTCTTCTGTTTCTCTCTAATGGCTGAGGTAGGTACTATCTACTGGTGGTAAACTCTAGTAATCTTCCCCATCCTATATTGAATAAGATAATTTATTTAAGTGTTTTCACAGTATCTGAAATATACTAAAAATATTAATATAAATGTTAGTTTATTTTTTCCTCATTCTACTCTGTAGCCTCTCAAGAATGCATTCTAATGTTTTTTTCCTTGAATGCACAAACTATAATGGATTAGAGATATTTATATACAAATATTATTAGACTTATTTTATATAGGACTTGTGAATCTTCAGGTAACACTAAATACTTCTCCCAGGCACTTTAAAAATTTTTGTTTTTTAAATCAGCTTTATTTGTGTATAATTTACATAAATAAAAAGCACCAACTTTAAGTGTACAATATCTATTAATTTTTCCATAATGGCCTTGTACCTTGAAACTTTGCTAAACACATTGACCTTGCTACTAGCTCATTATAGTTTTGTTAGGATTTTTCTAGATAAAAATCATAACTGCAAAAAATATATATTTCCTTTGTTTTCCAATCTATTACATTTTTTTTTCTTTTTTTGTCCAGGAATAATTGACATACAACATTTTATTAGTCTCAGGTATACAATATAATGATTTGACATTTGTATACATTGCAAAATGGTTACCACAATATGTTTAGTTAACAGCTGTCACCATATATAGTTTACAAAATTTTTTTCTTGTGATAAGGATTTTTAAGATCTACTCCCTTAGCAACTTTCAAATATGAAATACAGTATTCTAACTATAGTTACCATGCTGTACATTACATCACCATGACATTTATTTAACTGGAAGTCTGCACCTTTTTTTCCCTCTTTCTTGACCTTATTACACTGTAGCAATTCTGAATAATATGCTAAAAGCTGACTTCCTTGTCTTGTTCCAGACATAAAGAAAAAAACATTTAAATAAATATGAATGTTTGTTGTTTTAGGTTTATTTGTTTTTGCAGGTATGCTCAAATGTTTCTGCATCTCTTAAGACAAAAATATGCCTTTTTTTAGTCTGTTAATGTGGTTTCCTATTATTACTCTAACAAATTACCCCAAATTTAGTTTTAAGACAACACAATTCTGGGGCACCTGGGTGGCTTGGTCACTGGGCATCTGCCTTCAACTCAGGTCATGATTCCAGAGTCCTGGGATCGAGTGACGCATCGGACTCCCTGATCGGCGGGAAGCCTGCTTCTTCCTCTCCCACTACCCCTGCTTGTGTTCCCTCTCTCGCTCTGTCTCTCTCTGTCAAATAAATAAATAAAATCTTTAAAAAAAAAAAACACACAATACTGTGTTAAAACAACACAAATGTATTTTCTTACATCCTGGAGGTTGGAACCCTGACATGGATCTCACTGTGTTAAAACCAAAGTATCTTCAGGCTTTTGTTCCTGCTGGCAACTCTAAGGACAACTCTAAGGGTAAGTTCATATCTTCCAGCTTCTAAAGACTACATTTATTACCTTGGCTCATGGTCCCTTTCTCCATCTTCAAAACCAGCAACAACTGATCGAGTCTTTCTCATGCTATTTTACTCTGACACTCCTATTCTGTAGTTAAATCTCCCTTTTCTTCCCTTATAAGGATACTTTTTTTTTAATTTAGGGGCTACGTGTATAAATCAGGATAATCTTCTTATCTCATGTTGCCTCACTTAATCACATCTACAAAATCTCTTTGACCATGTAAGTTAACATAGTCGAAGATTCCAGGGATTCAGACACTGATATTTTGGTGGGAAATTCAGACTATCACATGATAAATCAAACTTGCATTCCTGGGAAAAACAGTACTTGGTCATGATGTATTCTACGTCCTGCATTTTATTGATTTGGTATGCTATAAAATCAAATTGAGGACATTTGTGTCTATGTTCATGAAGGATATTAGTCTGTAGTTTCTTTTCTTGTGATGACTGTCTTGTTTTAGTATCAGGATAATGTTGTCCTTGTATAATGAGCTAAGGAATACTCCATCCCCTTCTGATTTCTGGCATAATTTATGTAGAATAGGTATTAGTTCTTTACATATGTTTGTTAGAATTCAGCACTATATAAAAAGTATAAATCAACATTACCGGGTGCCTGGGTGGCTCAGTTGGTTAAGCATTTACCTTCGGCTCAGGTCATGATCCCAGGTTTCTGGGATCCAGTCCAGTTTCAGGGCTCCCTGCACGGTGGGTAGTCTGCTTCTCTGCCCCTCTCCTGGCTGGTGTTCTCTCTTTCTCCCTCTCTCAAATAAATAAATAAATAAATAAAATCTTTAAAAAAATCAACATGACTAAGTGTGACTTTACCAGCAATTCAGAATTCATTCAACATTCAAAATTCAGTCAATCAATGAAAGTCACTATGTTAGACAGAAAAAGAAACACTTTTATCTCAGTGATGCAGTAATTCACTTGAAAAATTCAACACCTATTCATAATCTTAAAAAAACCTTAGCAAATTAGAAATAAAAAGGAACATTCTCAATAGGTAAATGGGTGAACATATTGTTGTATATTACACAATGGAATAAACCTACTGATTCTCACATTGATTCTCAAAAGCATCATGTTAAATGTAAAAATATCGACATCTAAATAATATATACTGCATAATTCTATTTATGTGAAGCTGATGGATAAGCAAGACCTGATGGAAATAAAAACTATGATTGCCTCTGGATGATAGAAACTAACTTGAAGGGAACATGATTAAACATTTTGGGGAAGGAACATGTTCTATATCTTGATTGTATTTTTGCTTACAGACTTGTTTAAATTTTTCCAAAACTCATCAAATTTCACACTTACAGTCACTGTAATAAATTTACCCAAATTAAAAAAAAAAACACATAAACAAGAGTTGACAAACAAAAAAGTAACATCAACTATTTGTGCAAAATGTTCTCCTATTTAACAGCATGTTGGTTGTAACACAGATTAAATTTTGAACTTTTTATAGCATGCATTAATATTTCTTATCTGTATGCATTTTTCTCCTGTGCACTTATAACTGAACTTCTTAAAATGTAATTAAAGGATGAAATAAATCTATTTTATATAGATCACCAATAACTCTTTTTGTTATAGAGATATTAAGAAAGGAGCATAGCTCTAATAAGAACATCTTGTTCCCATTTTCTCAAATATACAGCTCTGCTATAAATAGGCTTCCACAGAAACACCTCCTGCTTATCAAAGTTTGAACCAAGAAAATCTCAAATGTACTTTTTTTAATGCAACTGAAACTTTGACAGAAAAGTTTTCTTTCATCATTTTTTCAATATTCTTTTAATTTACCCAATTCCTCTAAATCTTCACCAAAAAAAAATCTGATTTTGGGAAGACTCCCCAAAGTTCAATTCTCTCAAATCTTACTCTTCATTCTCTTAACTTCATACCTCAACTAAATCTTTAAAAAAGCCTTTTAACTACAGTGTCAATTAGCCCTGAAATATATTATGATAAAACCATTGTAACCATAAACTGAATTGTACTCGAAGTATTTTTATACAAAGCTACTTTATTTTCCTGTTGCTATTTCAACTATTTTGTTGTTATTGTTAATTAGTTGAAAAGGAACATAGATAAGTGTATGGTTAATTGTATCTAGTTCTCAGTTTTTTATTCATGAGCTATTATATGACAAATAATTCAACATGTTCTACCTAATAATATAAGTGGAATAATATTATAGAAGATGCAAGCACATTATTATCCATACAATTTTACCAATTAAAAACTTGAAAATAACATAAGCTTCTCGCTCACCAGCCTCCAAATCCAGTTAGCCCAAAAGATTGCTTAATTCTATGTCCTAGATCTTTCTAATAACCATCATATCATTTAGAGATACTTCAGATCTAATTATCTTTTTCTTTGTGTTTAAGTCCCTCGGATTAAATCCCCAGTTTTCATATCTCCCCACAGACTTCCTTCTACTAGATGATAAATTTCGCTGCATCCTCAAAGTCTTCAGTGATTGTTTCTTATTTTTTTTCCCTTTAATTTAATCACTTTCCAGCTAAGTTGCTCAAATGATAATTAGGAACTAATAATCTTGTAGAGCTAGAACAGATTGTAACATGATTTACTGTTATAATAACAGTAGGCATGGAAAAATCTGGTGGTAATTAACAGATGTTGATAACATATATGAAGGCCTAACAAGTAAAGTTCTTTGGGGCTATAATTGTTACTGCAAAGCATGAGACCAATAACTTACTAATTGGAGAAAGAAAATTAATGCAATGAATTGTGTACTATACAAAACATTCAAATATATTATTTAGGTATGGCTAGCTTTTGTCTGGAAAACTTCAAAAAGAGAGTTTTGAAAAATGTGTATATATAATTTATATTGTTCATAGTCTTTATTTAGAAATGAATAGACTAACTACTATGTTACACTACTCCATCTATAGTATTCTATATTTATTACTTTATGGTACTTAATAGCAAACATAATACTTTTAATGGCAATTGAAGAATTACCATTGCACAATCTCATAGATATAAGGTTGTAAGTTCCTTTATTTTTTATTAGCTATTTCAAATCTATCAATATAATGCAACTACAT
Source organism: Zalophus californianus (assembly GCF_009762305.2). NCBI lineage: Eukaryota > Metazoa > Chordata > Mammalia > Carnivora > Otariidae > Zalophus > Zalophus californianus. The sequence continues at coordinate 18,204,542 of NC_045604.1, forward strand.
AAAGCAATTCAGAAAGGGGGAAGAGAGAGATAGCATGCCCAATGTGTACTTTTAGAAAGGAAAACAAAACAACATACCTATCTATTCCATCACAGCCCCCATCTTCAATTCATGGTCTTTTTGTTTGGTTAATGCTTTGTGGAAGATAGTGGGGATCGCATCTCAAGAAAGAAGTGGATTACATCAGTCTCTGGCTGAGAGTTCTTCTAACTTATTTCTGGTAAGCCAGTGGTTCTCAGTTTGAGAACCACTTGCCATTGCTTGTTAAGTTGTCTTAAAAATATGGATGCCCCTCCCAATTCCAGAACAATTAAATCACCAATATTACTGGTGATGATATATTGATAATTTTAAAGCTTCACAAATCAAATTCTACTGTGTATCCAGGATGAGAAAACTGGTCTACAATACCCTTCCCTCTCCTTCTCCCAGCCCTTTAGGACAACAGCTACTCCTGAAAGGACTCTTCCCTAATCTGATGCATTTGAAACGGACTTACATCAAACACACTGATTTTTTTCATCAAAGGCTTGATCATAAGACTAGAAGTTTAATTAGTAGCTCAATTACAACATCAGTCTTATGCAGACAGAGTTTGGTATTGTGAAGAAACATATTTTATCCAAGTCATGTTGGCCTATAGGAAGTTATTTCTGGTCTATTGTATATTTTAAAACAAAATATGCACACAATTTAATATTACGCATAGTATTACTTTCTTCTCCCAGCCCTCAAGGAAAAGAAATCATAATACAGTATGTCAAAATTCCTTCTAATCACACTGATACTTATGTTAACTTTTCTCATTTTCAGGGTGAAATAATCACAATTAAGTCATTAAGAAGTTTACATAAAATTATTTCTAATTTAGAATAAGAATGATACTAATCATATTCACTAACGTAGAAACCCATATTAAATTATAGTATATTTTAAAGATATGTGTTTTAAGAAAATAGCTCTAAACTATTATACTGCCTGTTAAACAATACACCTGATATCTTACTTTATCAAGTAATTGAAGTTATCAAAGGCATCCATGAAAGAAAAAAGATATCCGTGTAGCGATCTTTAGATTGTGATAAAACCACTTATTCATAATTACTTTTTGTAATTATTTTTCCTTATAATTTTCCCTCATTATTCTCATTATTTCTCTATACATTCCTCAGCTATATAGGAAACATAGTTGACATCCTTCTCTATTGTAGGTACTGGAGTTATAATAATGCTTTTCTCATAATGATAGCTGTCTATCGGCAGATTCAGCTATGTAAGGCAAAAAAATATTATTTTCATAATTTGGTAAGTGGTTCAAAAGAGAAAATGTTAGTGTGTTATGATATGATCAGGTGTGATTGCTAAGAAAGTTTGAGGATGTTGAGAAAGCTGACCTGCTGTGTCGACCTTGAGCTATCTCTTGAATGATAAGTAGGCATTCAGATTAGTAGATTATGACATGTACCAGTTTTTACAATCTGGGAAAGCAACTACTACAGAAGTATCTGTTAGGATTATGGCAATAATAGGAGTCTACAGATTACTAAATTTCTTATGTATAGTTAATAAAGTACTTAAAAATGATTCTACATTAAATGTTTTCGTTTAGTACAATAAACTTTTAATGAGTGTTAACAATCAAGCATGGCAACAGTCACATGAAAAGATCTTCAACATCACTAATCACCAAGGAAATGCAAACAAAACCACAAGGAGATATCGTCTCATCACTGTCAGAATGGCTATTATCAGAAAGACAAGAAATAACAAGTGTTGGCAGGGATGTGGAGAAACGAGAACCCTCATGCACTGTTGGTGAAAGGTGAAGAGATGCCACTACTGTGGAAACATCATAGAGGTTCCACAAAAAAATAAAAATAATAAAAATAGAACTGTCATATGATCCAACAGTTACATTTCTGTCTACCTGAAGAAAACAAAAACACTAATTTGAAAAGATCTACATTCCCCTATGTTTATTGCATTGTTTACAATAGCCAAGATATGAGAACAAACTAAATGTCCCCTGATAGATGAATGGATAAAGAAGATGTAGTATGTGTATGTATGTACATACCCATAAAAAAGAATGAAATCTTGCTATTTGTGACAACATGGGTGGCCCTTGAAGGTATTTTTGCTAACTGAAATAAGTCAGACAGAGAAAAACATATACTACATGATTTCACTTAAAAGTGGAATCTAAGAAACCCAAATCTAAGAAATACGAAATAAAAGCCTGGCTTATAGATACAGAGAACAGAGTGGTGGCCGCCAGAGGGGAGGGAAGTTAAGGGGATCAAGAGATACAAACTTAAAGTTATAAAATAAGTAAGTCATGGGTATATAATGTACCGCTTGGGGAATACTGTCCATAAAATTGTATTAACTTTGTATGGTGATGGATAGCAACTAGACTTGTGGTGTTCAGTTTGCATTGTACACATTGAATCACTACATTTTAGGCCTGAAACTAATATAATATTGTATGTCAAATATACTCCAATTTTTAAAAATGGGACAATCTTAAAACATGGGCTTTAAAGATCCCAAATTGAAAGAAATGGAAATGAAGTTGTATTTTTTTAGTTCCTAATATATACTAAACACTTTAAATATAACATCTATTTATTTTCAAAACACTTTTCTAAGGTGGACTTTTAAACCTACTTCACATGGGCGCCTGGGTGGCTCAGTCGTTAAGCGTCTGCCTTTGGCTCAGGTCATGATCTCAGGGTCCTGGGATCGAGCCCCGCATCGGGCTCTCTGCTCCGCGGGAAGCCTGCTTCTCCCTCTCCCGCTCCCCCTGCTTGTGTTCCCGCTCTCGCTGTCTCTCTCTCTGTCAAATAAATAAATAAAATCTTTAAAATAAAAAAATAAATAAATCTACTTCACAGATGTGGAAGCAGAGTATATGTGAAGTTAGACAAATTGCCAAATCACTAGGGTATGTCTGATTTCAATCAAAATCTTTTTATTCTAAAGCAGATTCTGTTTGCTTGTTGTCCTCCTTGTACGTCAAATCACTCAGAATACCAAAAGCAGCAGAAACACTTTCACACAGTCTGTTTGTCAGTTGAGGACACATATTTATCTTATATACTTTGTACTTTTAAATTGTACTTATTAGAAAAAAAGATAGATGCTATGTTTCCTGTGAAATTTCATTTTCACTTCTGTCTAGGCTGAAAAAAGACAGACTAGTGACAGAGGAGAAGAGCGGGAAAGAGTGACAGAGCAGAGGCAGTGAGGAATCTGATTAGGATAATTTCATCAAGAGATTTTAAGTAGTCAAATATTTTGGCAATTATCATAGCAATTTCCAAAGCAGCCTGGAGTGCCCTTTTATGAAAACATATTTGAGCCACACTTCGAGAGGATATTCATCTCCAGGAGACTATATCTGAGGAAATTGCATTAGGAGATAACTTCTAGGTGGAAATATGCTGTAATAAGCATCAACCTAAAATTGTCTCAAGTCTATCACTGCATAAAATTTGCACATATGCAAACCAAAAAAGACTAAGCCTTTTTAAAAATCTCTACCTTTGGTAAAATTTAAGAACAAGAGTTTCTAAGGGCTACTTGATACATCAATAGATGTGATCCTTATTGTGAGCCTGCTTCTCCCTCTCTCACTGCCCCTCCCCCTGCTCATGTTCTCCTAGTTCTTTCTCAGTGAATAAATAAATGAATGAATATAATTTTAAAAATCTTTAAAAAATGAATTTGATATCTACATCATCGAGTAAGTATGACAATTATGTGAGATAAAATCTTTACAGCAATTGGCTCATGGCATGGAACATAGAGAACGGTTGGTAAATTTAGATATTAGTATTACAATTATGTATTTATTATTATTTTTGTATCTATTATTTGTCTAAAGGCTTATGTGTTCTTAACTGGATAAGAATGACATTCAACCTTAAACTGGAGAGAGATAGGGATAAATTAATGGCCAAATGAAACAAATTAGTTCATTCAAAAATATGTATTGAGGGGCACCTGGGTGGCTCAGTTGGTTAAGTGACTGCCTTTGACTCAGGTCGTGATCCTGGAGTCCAGGGATGGAGTCCCGCATCAGGGTCCCTGCTCAGCGGGGAGTCTGCTTCTCCCTCTGACCCTCATGATCTCTCTCTCTATCTCATCCTCTCTCTCAAATAAATAAATAAAATCTTTCAAAAAAGAAAATAAATAAATAAATAAATAAATAAATAATATGTATTTAACCTACACTTCACACATTAGGCACTGTTATACATAGCACTGACTATAAATGACAAAAAATATATAATATTTTTATTTATTAATGAATAGGCATTATTGAAAATGCTATGTGGGAGTCACTACACCAGAATATGAATGTAGAGTGATTTTTTAAGAATTTTTATGGAGCTGACAATATATTATGGGAAAGACAGAAACCATAAAAAAATTATGATTAGAAAATATGCCCAAATCTCTAAAGTAAAATAATTACTCAGAGAGAGGGGAAAAAAAACCTAAGCACAGCCTGACCAGAAAAGTCCCTTCTAAGAGAGTTATATTTAAATTGCCATATGAAAGATGAATAGAAGAAAAATAGGTGATAAGTGGAGAATATTCCAGGCAGAAAGAATTGAATGTTTAATTGTCTTGAGGTAAGAACAAGAGATCAACAGTTAGGAAACAAAAAAAGAGGTAGTATAGCTAGAGTTTGGGCAGTTAAAGGGAAGTGGCTCAGGGGCACCTGGCTGGCTCAGTTGGTAGAGGATGGGACTCAATCTTGGGGTCATCAGTTCAAGCCCCAGGTTGGGTATAGAGATTACTTAAAAATAAATAAATAAATAAGTAAATAAAACTTTAGAAAAAAGATATTCTATAAATAATAGTAAAAATAAAAGGAAGTAGCTCTGACTGGATTTTGGAGATAGAAACTGAAGCGGCTCATTCAGGATCTTACAGCCAAGGCTGTAAAATTAAAATGGTTCAGAGGTGTGGAGCAAGTGACATGCCTCATTTATCTACCAAATATATATAGTATGTTTGTATATGGCAGACATTTTCTAGGTCCTGGAAATAAAAATTATCTGATCCAGAGAGCTAATTGAATAAATAAGCAAATTTTACAGCAATTTGTGTATGAGAAGGTGATAATGAGTGGTATGGAGAAAAAGATAAAGAGAAGAGAGAGCTCCAATGTGATACAGGAGTAGGCTTTGGGGGCAAACTGCAGGTTTAAATGGGGAAGATGGTAATATACAATATATATTTGTTCTGGTTTTGCTCTTTAATTTTTTTTCAAATCTAGTAATTTTTAAAGAAGTATATCTCATTGTAAACGTAAATTATAAGCCCTTATTTTCTTATTTCATACCCCCATCCTCACCCCCTCCCCTCCCCCATTTTATTCTTTAGATTAAGACGTTGTCAAGAATTACTTTTGTCTTTTCAGAATTTTTTGTGATGTAATTGTCCAACTTTTCTTGTTTTCAATTGCAATATATCTTGGAATCTCCCCATTTCAGAACATATATTTCTTGCCCAGTTTTTACACTCTAATCTGAGAATTGTATAATATTAACGAATTTTATTAAACCTGTTTCACACTGGCAGGCATTTAAATCATCCCACTTTTAAAACATATTTCCAAAAAAATTGCAAGGGAAAGCTTTGTTATGTACCTTTGGAAAATTGTGTGTCATCTAGTTAGGAAGTAGAATTGAGGGGTAAAGTGATTTATGTTACAAAAAAATAATTGATGTATAATCCCAAACCGTTCTCCCAAATGACGGTATAGATTACGTTAACCAATAGAATGTAAAGATTCTGGCTTCTTAACTTTTACCAGTACTTACTATCACATTCTGAGCGTCACTTAAACTTTATAATTGTCCAATATGACTAAAATAGTATCTCATCATTGTTTTTATTTACATATCTTGGATTATGAGAGAGGTTCATCCTTTTTTTCATTGTTCCTGCTCAGTTGTATTCTATTTCTGATCAATCTTTTTTTGTTTCGTTTTGTTATATTGCAATAGCTCTTTATTAAGGAAACCAGTCTTTTTCAAATGTGTTGAAAATATTTCACTGAATTTTGATCTTTCTTTTGCTATTTATGGTATCTTTCATTAAATAGATATTCTAGTTTGGGCATACTCAAAATAATCAGTATTTTCTTTTATGGCTTCTTGGGTTTGAAACCTGATGGATTTTGTTTAGAAAGATCTTCCTATTCCAAGTTTACAAAGTATTCATTCATCATTCTTTGTCACATGGTTTAATTTTAATATCTCTATCATTTTGCCTATGAAACTTGTTTCAAGTTTTAAAAGTTAAGAGGCATTCTTATTTTTCTCCAAATGCTAACCAATTATTGCAAACATTTTGTTAAATAAACCATCCATTTCTTAGTAATTTTAAAAAGCTTACAATTTTATCACATAAAAAATTCCAAATGTAATTACAATATTTCAGAAAATAATATATTGCTTTTACCTGAGTATTCCTACCTAAGATCATATTTTAATACATGTAGCTTTATGATAGTTCTTTTAAAATAAAGAATGGCCAAAAGCCCTTCATTATTTTTTTCACAGTAGCTCTGGTATTTTTGTATGTTGTAGCCTTTTATTTCAGATCAAATAAAGGGTGCTTTTGTTATTTTGATTGGAATGATACTACACTAATATATTACAGAAATAATAAACACCTTGATAATATTTTTAAAGTTTTCTTCATAAAAGCTTTCCATATTTATGTTTATTAAAATTTGTTTTGTCTTTTTATTGCTATTATAAATAGAATACTTTATATCATTTTATCATTTTAAAAAAATACATACAGTTCTTAAGGTATATAAATGATATGTATATTTATTTTATAGACAGACACCTTAATTCCTTTTTTTCTAAAAGTAACAAAATACCTCATTTCTTATCTACCAAAAAACTATAAAATTATAACTACAGTTTTTAAAATAGCCATTAGAATTTAAGAAACTAATTAACTGCATTATATCCTAAGTGCCCAGAAACTTGCCAAACATTGAGGAAAACAAAAGTGTTATATGCAAACAATGAATCATGGAACACTACATCAAAAACTAATGTTGTAATGTATGGTGATTAACATAACATAATAAAATAAAATTTAAAAAAAGGTTATCCATTTAACCTGAGCCACCCTAAATGAATTGATTATCTTGTGGCCATTAATCTATATGTATTTAAAATCTGAAGAAAGATATTCCAATTTCATGTAACAAACTGCTAGGAAATTGCACTGAATAGCTCATATAATCTACATTTTGTCTCAAATTTTATTTTCAAACATCATGAGAGGCATGTGCTGATCTTCACCATGTGTTTTTTCTGTTTTTGATTATTTTTGGACAAATCTAAGTCTGTGGTCTGTTGCTCTAAATCAACATGCATAATAGACACTAAAATGTGACTGATCCTAGAATCTTAACTAAATCTATTGTTTTCTTTTTTTTTAAAGATTTTTTTTTTTTTAATTCATTTGAAACACAGAGATACAGAGAGAGAGAGCATGAGCAGGGAGAGAGGCAGAGGGAGAGGGAGAAGCAGGCTCCCTGCTGAGCCAGGAGCCCGATGTGGGGCTCGATCCCAGACCCTGGGATCATGACCTGAGCTGAAGGCAGACGCTTAACCGACTGAGCCACCCAGGCGCCCCTAAATCTATTGTTTTCTTAACATTAAACAATTGTATGTTCAAATAACTTGGCTACTAACTAGTGTGCATCAGGGAACGTCCATTGGAATAAGATTTTAAACTAAAACCCCTAACTTGATAATTTGAAGATACTGAGACACAAAGATACTCATTGTCTTGTCTAAGATCACATGGCAAATCCAAACCTCATTAGATTTTATTAAAAACTTTATATAAAAATTCATATTATAATTTTAATTTGCTCAAATGCCATCTTAATTTAAAATACTTTGGTTAGATTTTAGTTCTCATAAAAGTATAACTTTTAAAAATGTACCTTATTTAAAAATTTTGTTAGAGTGATTATCATAAGTAATAATGTCTAGAGTGATTACAAAATGTAACTCTGTCAGAGGAGTTCCTATTATTTTTATATGAACATTGATAAATAAAATGCCTTTCAATTATTGTACAATGTTTCCCAACAGATTCCAAGTTACATTCATATCATATCCTGGGTCATAACGTAGTTCTATTTTTAACTTTCTGAAAAAACTCCATGCTGTTTTCCAGTTTACATTCCCACCAATAGTGCAAGAGGGTTCCCCTTTCTCCGCATCCTCACCAATACCTGTTGTTTCTTGTGTTGTTGACTTTAGCCATTCTGACAGGTGTGAAGTGACATCTCATTGTAGTTTTGATTTGTATTTCCCTGATGATGAGTGATGTTGAGCATCTTTTCATGTGCTGTTAGACATCTGGATGTCTTCTTTGGAAAAATGTCTATTCACATCTTCTGACCATTTTTTTTATTTGTTTTGGGGGTATTGGGGTTGATAAGTTCTTTATATATTTTGGATACTAACCCTTAGTCAGATATGTTATTTGCAAATATCTTCTATTCCTTTTAGTTTTGTTGATTGTTTCCTTGTCTGTGCAGAAGCTTTTTATTTTGATGAAATCCCAATAGTTTAATTTTGCTTTTGTTTCTCTTGCCTCAGGAGACATATCTAGAAAGAAGTTGTTATAGCTGATGTCAAAGAGGTTACTGACTGTTTTCCTCTAGTATTTTGTTGGTTTCAGGTCCCACATTTAGGTCTTTCATCCATTCTGAATGCATTTTTGTGTATGATGTAAGAAAGTGGTCCAGTTTCATTCTTCTGCGTGTTGCTGTCCAGTTTTCTCAACATCGTTTGTTGAAGAAACTGTCTTTTTCCCATCGGATATTCTTTCCTGCTTTGTCTAGATTAATTGACCATATAGTGGCCACTAAATCTGTCTTCATGACAACCTCAAGAGGCAGATAAATATTAATATACTTATTTTACAACTGCAAAGTTGAGAAATAGAAATGTTTAGTAGTTTGCAGTCACACAGGTAATGAATTGCATGCAGCACCCATGTAGAAGGAAGGCTAAGTTTTTAGCCATTAGGCAGTGTAGGGTAGGCTTTCTTTCCTGCTATTTTGGGGCAGTGAGGAGGAGTATATACTCAGCACTGACCCTTGCCATGCACTACCACAAATCCCTTAAATTTCTCTTCCACTTTCCCTCTCAAGAAGGAAACACCAAAAAAAAAAAAAAAAAATTACAGAAGATAAATTTGGAAAATGGGCATGAAGGTCTGGGTCAGCATACAATTTTCCTTTTTTTTTTTTGCAGTGAGAAGTTTTAAAATCTATTCTCTCAACAACTTTCAAATATACAATATGGTGATGGATGTGTTAACTACATTTATTGTGGTAATCATTTTGCAATATATACATATATTAAATTACATTGTATACCTTAAAGTCACACAATGTAATGTCAATTATATCTCAATAAAACTGGAAAAAAGTTTAAAAATATATCAGCAAATGTTAATTACATTTATTTATAATATTCACATAGCTCTTTTTAACAAACTTTCAGTAACCCATATTTTTTTGTAAACCCTGATTTTTTTAATTAAAATTAGAAAAAATGGAATGTACAAAATTCTTGGAAGAAGGCAGTGACTTAAAATCACCAAATGATTGAAGTATAAAATTGCCATAGTAATTCATTTTATTTTATTTTGAATAGATAACTTTAATAACTCTCAGATAGAAATTGCTTAATATGATGGTAAAAGACATCCAGATAATTGTTCTTTAGATGAAAATAGTAATCTTGTAGAAAAATTCTTCTTTTTGATATTTAAGTGCTATGTAGTCATGTAATGGTACACTAACAGAAAGATTTAAGAACCAAAGATGTATCTCTTAGGAAGCTTTATAAAACTCATTTGCAAAATTGTGTGAAGTAAACTGAACAAGTAAGAAGATGAAACTAAGAAAGGATTTGCCCCATTTAATCCTCGCTTACAGACTCTTGAAGCATTGGCTATTTAAGGACTAGTTTATTATAATGGCACTATATCAAAATTTCTTTAATACATACCTATTATCTTTACTTGACAGCCCAAGCACAAAAATTCACATTGGTTTAAAATCACATGTTAGCTTGTATATCTTAACCGAAGATGTGTTCACTACCATAAAGGTGCTCTTAAATTTTATGTCTATATAGATCAGGAAACTATGGTTCTCCATATTAAGTCATTTCTATATATCAAATTTGAGTGAATTTTTTAAAGATTTTATTTATTTATTTGTCAGAGAAAGAGAGAGAGAGCACACAAGCAGAGGGAGAAGCAGACTCCTTGCTGGGCAAGGAATCCTACGAGGGACTAGATCCTAGGACTCTGAGATCATGACCTGAGCTGAAGGCAGATGCTTAACTGACTGAACCACAGGCGTCCCGAATTTGTATGTCAACAGATACTGGGTGGTTATTATAATAATAATATCTGAAATTTTTCAAGTACTTTTTTATGTGTTAGCACTTCAGATTCTCACTCAAAATGTGAGATTTAATAAACAGATATCTGTAAGTTGGAAAACAGAAACAAAACAAGAACACAGATTGCTAACAAATACTAGGCTTCCTCTTATCAAGTAGTTTTTTTTATTTAAAATATTAATAACAAAAACAATAACAGTAATATCTAAGCATTTAAAGACATCATCTTATCATCTCAGACATGAAGTTACTATTGTTATATGTTATTATTTGGCTTAAAGAGGCCAAGTTTCTAGTCAAAGATCATGTAGTTAATAAGTAACAAGTCAGGCAAGTATCCTTATCATAAAACAGCCCAAAATACATTTGTCCCATGATAGCATGCTAAATCTCATTTTATTATTTTTTATTTCATTAATAAACTGGTATGCTTTTACAAATAAGGAAACAAAATTTTATAGGGGTTAAATATCAGCTTATATCTGTTCAATTTAGAATTTCAATTGAACTGTCCTTAATAACAAAATACAGTCTTTCCATAGAAATGATACAGTGCCAAAGCTCTAAAAAAGTAAGTGGAGAGGATCATGTCCATCGGACATTTGTCATTAGTCAATGGGTAGCCATCAGCAGACCAAAAATACATGAGGCAAAATGCAAGAAAAATTATAGTAATATATAATGTGTTTTGAAAAAGTATTAGTTTAATCCAGTCTCCCAGTTTTGAAGTTCATTAATAATGCTGTAGAATCTGTGGAATCACGATCACACTTTTAAATCATATGAGTTTCTCCAAACATCATATTCTGAGGACTCTGAATCCCACAAGTCCAGCTTGCTTCTTCCTACCTTTGCTTTTTTCCTCTCCCACGGCTTTCTCAAGTCTCTCTCTTCACAGGGACCAAGCCATTTTCCAGGTTTGTTTGAATTTTTGCCCTTGATCAAGGAACTTGTCTTCTCAGAGCCTAAATACCTGATCTTTTCATATTCGATATTGTTTTCAATAATTCATTTGAGGACATTAAATATTTATTGATCATTTAAAGGTATGAGTAGGCCAGGTTTTTTAAAAGATCATGAAAACCTAAGAAAAATGTATGATGTTAGTATTTAAGTTCTAAAGGAAAAGAAGGAACAAATGTAAAACAAGGAAAGAAGTACCATGATTCACAGGTAGACCTAGTAGATATTTATATTTAAATATAATTTCGTGGTTTATAATAATCTTAATCTTGCTTCAGGCAGTATGCTTAAATGGACAAGGGTGTAAAACTGCCTTGTGTATTAGAAATTGCAAGAAGTTGTGTTTACCTGGGCAAAAAGTTTCAAGAGAAAGCATAGGATCATAACACACAAGAAAAAGGTCAAGCTATTCTTGTTATACAGCCTTATAAAACACACATGCACACAAATGCACATGTGCACACATAGAAGCATGGTTGCTCTTGTCAAACACTTTGAGGGATAAACGTGAAAGGATGATGTTTCTCAGTAATTCTTTAAAAGAAGTCACAAAGGCCAATGAATTTAAATAAAAAAATCACAGAGACACCCATATAAGAACTTTAGTAAGTATAGCTGCAAAAAAAAAAAAAGCTAAAATATTCAACACAACTAGTGTTGAAGTTATAATATGTCATGTGAATCAAGGAGAAAAGGTAGAATGAACTATCTAGAAATATTAAGAGATATTGTGGAGTATTTCTCTAGATAATTTCTCAATTTCCTAATTATTTATCTTCATATTAAGAGAGAAAGCAATATGAGAACACCTGGAATGAATTATACATGTAAAGATCAATTTAATATACTAAATTTTTAAAAGATCTCTAATTTCTTTCTTTTTTACTATATTCCAGTGGATAAGATTTCTTTGAAGTGTAAGACTTGGCAGTGTGGTTGTCCAGCTATAGTACCTCACTTATTAGAGGAAAAACAATCTTCTGAAATGTTTTCATACTTGGTCTGTCAGGATAAAGAAATTATTATGGAGGCAAAGTATTAAAAAAGCAATTAGAAAGTGACAAGTTATAAATAAAAATGCAAGCTTTTATGAGAGTGTCAAATTTAATATTCATATAATATGCCAGTTTAGAAAAATGTTGCCAGAATGTGATATCTAACTCCTTTCTTCTTGATGAAGCTAAATCTTGTGAATTACTTGAGATGATATGTGTATAGATATTTTTATTTCTATTTGAACATATGTTTTTTTACACTTAATTCCTGTCACCAAATTAAAGACCACAATGCTTATTCCATAACATGTCCAAACTGTGGACATTCATTCATTTTGCATTCCAATCCTAAACATTGCATATTTCCAGACAATAGAGTTGTGCATTTAGGTTTTTAATACATCCCATGTAAGCTTGTTAAGATTATAGTTTAGACATTATGTGCTTTAATTTCAGTGTCTGAAATAATGTAAAACTCACTTAAAGATGATTTTTTGTGTGTCTTTCTTATGATAGATTTTATGCCAGAGAAAGGAAGAACACACATCTTTGACTTAAGGTATGCCATACTAACCTGCCCAAGCATGCATGATACAGTGTTCAGGTGACTTTTATTTTGGCCCTATAAGACTATTTAATACAAACACACTGCTGGTGTCTACCAGACATTAATAAAAATTCATTATATGTTTATTCACAATAAGCAAACCACTTCTCAGCCTTTTGAAAAACAACTGAGTTATTAGTACTTTCCTAGAACTCACTAATTTTTGGAGTTCCTTAAGCATATATCCATTATTAGGCTGAGAATTTTCTACCTAAACACAAAGGAGCCTCTGGCTGTCCTGAGATCTTGTGGGTTTCTTTCAAGGTGTGTCAGATACAATTTTTGAGTAGACCCAAGAGCAAGAGGATCCTAAAAGTTTCAGTGGTTCTAAGCTTAACAAATTCATTTATTTACTCACATATGTAACAAGAGTTTATTGTTTGACTGTTTTTGTCAATTCCTGAGCTCTGTTTTGGCATAAGCACAGATATTTTACTGGCTGCACTTCCCAAACATGGTGGCTTAATAGTGTTTGTTTATTGGTAGTATAAGTGGTATTTCTGTACTATATATTTCAAAATTATGTATTTTGTGTAAGAATTGGCAGATTATTTGAAAATATTTAAAAATGTATTTTATCTCTATTTATATAAAATAAATGTTTTCTTAATTTTTTTTTCTTCTGAAAGTATAAACATGGTTCATGAGTGGCATTTGTATACTCAGCATTTCTGAACTTCAAAGAAAATGCTGATGTGTAACAAAATTTCTAGCTAAACTTTGCTTTTGTTCTAAGGTCACTTAGATTCCAATGATTAAAAATTTTCAAGGATGCACTTCATATTAATCTTGGGAGGAGCAAAGATTGACTGACCTCTGCTGAAATTAAATATAATTCAAAAAGCTGCATCATTCTTTTTTTTTAAAGATTTTATGTATTTATTTGAGAGAGAGAATGAGATAGAGAGAGAGAGCACGAGAGGGGGGAGTCAGAGGGAGGAGCAGACTCCCTGCTGAGCAGGGAGCCCGATGCGGGAGGCGATCCTGGGACTCCAGGATCATGACCTGAGCCGAAGGCAGTCGCTTAACGAACTGAGCCACCCAGGCACCCAAAGCTGCATCATTCTTAAAAGCAGCTTTATTTAAAATGTTCATCTTCAAATTATTTTTCATCTCATAATTTTGTTTTTCTTGTTTCAATTTAATACATTATGTCTTACAAAAAGAACATTGATAAATCTTTTCAAACAGAAAATAATTCTATAACAGTAACAAGAACAAATAATAGCCTCAATGCATATGGTTTCTTCTCTATGATTTAAAATGCTTTGGAGATAGTTTTTCTAATCTGTAAAATATCCCTGAAAACACTGAATTATTTTACTGATGAGGTTATTACACCAAGGTCACAGAGCAAGAAGGAGCAGGGTTTTAATATATTCTAGCATATACTCTTCTTCCCAAGTTATATTTTCTTCAATAAAGTCAGAATCTAGTGAAAACATGTCCCAACTATGTATTTGAAAATAAAAAAATATTCTTTTGACCTTTGCTAGCTATTAACTAAAGCACAATGAAGCTGAAGCTAGGCTCCTGAGTGTTTGAAAGTAGTGGGGAAAAAAATGATTGGATAGGAGAAATGCCTGCCAACTCATACTAAAAGCTGGTTTCCAGACTTTTTTGGAAGAATTAATATATAGTGATTTTTCATGCTATTCCATTCAAGTATTTTATTAAGCTCTGCAGAGAGAAAATTTCAACATGATCCTGATGCTCTGAGGGTTGTAACCTCTCATGTCTGTATCTGAGGGTGTTGGGAAACAGGTGTTGAAAGATTTTCATATTTTACTTTGACAAAAATAAAGACCATCCGGTGTTAGTTTTTTGTTTGTTTCCAGGACCTGATTGAACATTTGTGCTTACATGTTTCATGCGGGGAATTTTCACGAGAAAATATGTGAGAAATCTTAGTTCAGAAAAAGAAAATTTCTGTGAACTATTAACAAGCTACATTTGAAGAAAGATATCACTGAATACCTCGTTGAGTGAGAGTGTCAATTAGATTATTAGCCCTTGATATGACTGAAAAGATTTGTGAAACCAGGCAATGTTTGTTTTAGTAGAAACTCAGAATTATTTTGGTTCACCTTTGTGAAGCTGTTCAGCATCTCTCTGGATCTCTGTTTCTTCATTTGTAAAGTAGGTATAAAAATATTATATTCATTAATGTATGAATTACATAAACTTATGAATATTAAACACGAAAAGTAAAATAATCCTCAAGAAATGTAATTTATTTTCTTGCCATCCACATTACTTTTTATTTTCCTGCCTAGACAGTACTGTGTATCACATTTATAAAAGCAAGAGATTGATACAATATTAACCAGCTTATATTTAGAGAGAATGGTTAAGAATATACGAAGTTTCAACATACACAAAAGTAATTGACTATCAGGAAACCAAGTGGATTGGGAAACCCAGAAACCATAAGTAGTTCCTTTTGATTATTGCAAAGACACTGAACAACAACTTAATCAATTGATGTCTGGTTTAGAGAATGTTTTACATGCTGAATAGCCATCCAAAATCAAAATTTCTCACGATTGGAAAGAGTCCATAAACTACAAACACATATTAGAAAAACAACTGTTACTTAGGGCCAGGTGCAATAATTTGGAACAAATTATATTAATTAATGATATTTACCTGACTCTCAATCTCTACCTGTATTTCCACACTGAGTGTATATAAGTAATCCATAAAATAAGCTTTAATTGAGATTGTTTTATGTTACCTTCTATCTGTCTGTGTGAGGGCCAGTTATGAAGCAGAACATTTTTCCCCCTAAAAGTGAGATGTAAAATGTCCTTTCCACTGCATTTGAAATCTATTCACTTTTTACAGTGAAATCCATTCATATTTTTACATCATCAAATGTTGGTTACCTGAGATAGCTTTAACATTCAGGCATGTTTTGTGGTCACAGAAGAATTTCACAAAGAGTGAAATTCTTCCAAGATTATAATAAGCATATCTTTCTATGGGGACCTTACAAAAGGAAGCTTAGCAAAACAACCTGCCACTGCCACAGGTCTTGGACCTACAACTGATATTAACCATCCCCTCTGTTATCTATCTTTAGCTCCCCTGATTCATCTAACATCTGTTTGTCCATAGTGGCACAAACCATACGCTCATCCTTGAAGTTTTTGAATTCCTGATCATTATGACTTTCTCAAGCCATTGTGCTGTGCTTGTCTGTTTACTATCAAGAAGGGGTAAGGTAATATAAAGGAACACCCAAGAATAGCCACACCTTGGGAATATTGTACTTCAGTTCCAAATCGCCGCAATAAAGTAAATATTACAATAAAGCCAAATGAATTTTTTGTTTTCCTAGTGCATAGAAAAATTATGTTTACACTATGCTGTGGTCTATTAAGGGTTCAATACCATAATGTCAAGAAAAACAATGTACATACCTTAATTTAAAAAATACTGCTGAAAAATGCTGATTATCATCTGAACTTTCAGCAAGTCATAAACTTTTTGCTGGTGGAAGGTCTTGCCTTGATGTTGATGGCTGCTGATTGATCAGGGAGATGGTTGCTGATGGTTGGGATGGCTGTGACAATTTCTTAAAATAAGACAATAAAGTGTGCCACATTAATTGCCTCTTTTTTCAGGAATGATTTCTCTGTAGCATGCAATGCTCTTTGATGACATTTTACCCACAGTAGAACTTCTTTCAAAATTGAAGTAAATCTTCTCAAACCCTACCACTGCTTGATCAACTGAGTTGATGTAATATTCTAAATTCTTCGATGTCATTTCAACAATCTTTAAGGCATCTTCACCATGAGTTGTTTCCATCTCAAGAAACCACTTTCCTTGGATAAAATTAACAAGACAGGAAACAATGGATGTTGGTGAGGATGCAGAGAAAGGGGAACCCTCTTACACTGTTGGTAGGAATGCAAACTGGAACAGCCACTCTGGAAAACAGTATAGAGGTTCCTCTAAAAAGTTAAAAATAGAATTACCTTATGACCCAGCAATTGCACCACTAGGTATTTACTCAAATGATACAAAAATACTGATTCAAAGGGGCACATGAACCCTGATGTTTATAGCATTATCAACAACAGTGAAATTATGGAAAGAGCCCAAATGTCCATTGACTAATGAATGTGGATAAAGGTGTGGTAAATATATACAATAGAATATTACTCAGCCACCAAAAAGAATATCTTATCATTTGCAATGATGTGGTTGGAGCTAGAGTGTATTATGCTAAACAAAATAAGTCAGTCCAGAGAAAGACAAGTACCATTTGATTTCACTCATATGTGGAATTTAAGAAACGAAACAGGTAGGGCACCTGGGTGGCTCAGTCACTGGGCGTCTGCCTTCAGCTCAGGTCATGATCTCAGGGTCCTCAGGTCAAGCCCCGCATCAGGCTCCCTGCTCAGAGGGAAGCCTGCTTCTCCCTCTCCCACTCCCCCTGCTTGTATTCCCTCTCTCGTTGTCTCTCTCACTGTCAAAAAAAAAAAAAAAGTGATCATAAGGGAAGGAAAAAGAAAAGAAAGTAGGGTAAACCATAAGAGACTATTAGGTGTAGAGAACAAACTAAGGGTTAGTGAAGAGGAGGTGGGCAGGAGATGGGCCAAATGGGTGATGGGTATTAAGGAAGCCACTAGTGATGAGCACTGGATGTTATATGTAAGCGATGAATCTCCAATCTCTACTCCTGAAACAAATATTACACTACATGTTAACTAACTAGAACTTAAATAAAAACTTGAAACAAACAAACAAAAGAAACCACTTTTTTTGCTCATCCACTAAAATCAACTTTTTTTTTAAGTTTTATTATGAAATCACAGCAATTCAGTCAGGTCTTCAGACTCCACTTCTAATTCTAGTTCTCTTGCTACTCCCACCATATCTGCAGTTACTTCCTCCAGTGAAGTCGTGAACCCCTCGAAGTCAACTTCTTCCAAATTCCTGCTCATATCAATCTTTTGACCTCTTTCTATGAATCACAAATGTTCTTAATGGCATCTCTTTTCCAGAAGATTTTCAATTTACCTTACCCAGATACATCACAGGAATCACTATTTAGGCAGCTATATCCTTACAAAATGTGTTTCTTAAATAATAAGCCTTGAAAGTTGAGATGACTCTTTCCTGGGCTACAGAATGGATGCTGTGTTAGCAGGCATGAAAACATTAATCTCCTTGTACATCTCCATCAGCACTCTTGGGTGTCTAGGTGCATTATTAGTGAGAAGTCATATTTTGAAAGGAATCTTTTTTTCAGTAGGTCTCAATAGTGGGCTTAAAATATTCAGTAAACCATGTTGTAAACAGATATGTTTTCATCCAGGCTTTTACAGAGCACAAAGAGAGTAGATTTAGCATAATATTCCTTCTTCTTCTCCTTCTCCCTCTCCTTCTCCTTCTCCTTCTTCTTCTTCTTCCTTCTTCTTCCTTCTTCTTCTTCTTCTTCTTCTTTTTCTTCTTCTTCTTCTTCTTTAGATTTTAATTATTTGACAAAGAGAGACAGAGCGAGAGAGGGAACACAAGTAGGGGGGAGTGGGAGAGGGAGAAGCAAAGCAGGCTTCCCACTGAGTGGGGGCCCAATGCAGGGCTTGATCCCAGGACCCTGGGATCATGACCTGAGCTGAAGGCAAGACGCTTAACTACTGAGCCACCCAGGTGCCCCGATTTAGCATAATTCTTAAAGGCCTTAGGATTTTCAGAATGGCAAATGAACATTGGCTTCACCTTAAAGTCACCAACTGTATTAACCACTAACAAGAAAATCATCCTGTCCTTTGAAGCTTTAAAGCCAGGCATTGACTTTTCCTCTCTATCTGTGGAAGTTCTAGATGAAATCTTCTTCCAATAGAAAGCTATTGAATAAACACTGAAAATCTGTTTGTTGGTGATAGTTCATTAACTGTCTTAGCTAGATCTTCTGGATCACTTGCTGCAGCTTCTATATCAGCACTTGCTTCTTCACTTTGCATGTTGATGTTATGAAGATGGCTTCTTTCCTTAAACCTCATGAACCAACCTCTACTAGCTTCAAACTTTTCTTTTGCAGCCTCCTTACCTCTCTCAGCCTTCATAGAATCGAAGAGAGTTAGGGCCTTGCTCTGGATTAGATTTTGACTTAAGGAAATGTTATGGCTGGATTGCTCTTCTATGCGAACCACTAAAATTTTCTCCATTATCAACAATAAGGCTGTTTCACTTTCTTATTTTCCATGTATTCACTGGAGTAGCACTATTAATTTTCTTCAAGAACTTTTCCTTTGCATTCACAACTTGGTTAACTCTTTGGTATAAGAGACAGAGCTTTTGGCCTATCTCACCTTTCAGCATGCCTTCTTCACTAAGCTTAATCATTTCTAGCTTTTGATTTAAAGTGAGAAATGTGAAACTCTTCCTTTTCACTTGAACACTTAATGGCCATTGTAGGATTATTAATTAGCCTAATTTAAATGTTGCTGCCTCTCAGGGAATAGGAGGCCTGAGGAAAGAGAGAGAGAGCCCAAAGAATGGTCAATGGAGTAGACAGAATACACACATTTATTAATTAAGTTTGCCATCTTATATGGGTGTTTGTGATGTTCCAAAATAATTACAGTATTAGCTATATCAACTTTGTTAGGTGGGAACCCACACTGTTGGGCACATGTATAATCTTCAACACCACAGAATGGTTACTTCACTCATGCTCAATGTGCCAGCAACAGGGTGGCAAATTACAGAGATGAGTCATGTCAATTTGCCAGGTTACACTGTTTACCCAGTTATTTAGTGTCTCTTCCATGGTGAATGCTGAGTGCTGATAAGAATACAAAGAGGGTATGTCCAATCTTACATATCCATTCACAACACTCTACCCTATAGTCCTTTGTTCCTGACTTCCTCATATTTCTTTTTCCAGGCACCAAGTCTTTTGTTATTGCCCATAGGTCCACGTATATTCTAACATCAGACTGTAGTTCTTCCCACCCAAAGTGGATGGTCAGGTGTGAAGCTCTGCCATTTCAGAAGTTTTCTTTCATGACCGTCTTTCAGGAGTGAGTTTATCATGCAGCCACAGTAACGTTTAACATCTACCCACATCCTACATTCCAAGCCAACGCACAACTGTGAACCAAATTGGACTATTTCCCCCTCCATCATAAGAAATGCCCACATACACATGGGCACTTCTCAGTGTACCACTTCTGACTTTCAACAGATAGACTTGTTTTTATAATGTGGTTGGTCTATGATACACAGCTTATTATAAGAAGTTCTAGCCTCAAGGTCTCTTTTATGTCTGGTGGTCAGAAGTTACACGTCTATGGCAGCGTGTCAAAAACCGTTTTTCATAAATTGTATAATCTCCTACTGTAAATGACTTGTCTTTACTCCAGTAAAGACTAGAAGTATTCATTTTATTTCCCCTACTGGGGCTTGCCATTAACTCCACTTGGCATTTTTTTCCAGCATCAATACTTCCAATAACATAATATAAGAAGCAGAGCTACTTGCATTTTAGCCTGAAGCTACTGCAGAGCCCTTTCCTGATCTGGATATGACTAAAAGCCGGCAGTGTTTTTTGTCACTCATGCCAATCAATATATTGGCTGAAGCATTATTACCTAGATAAGGAATATGCTGCTTCCAGAACACAGAGACTTACCAGGTATTGTGCTTACTTTTTGTGATGGGATATGCAAGACATAATAATTTGCCCATTTTCCACTCTCTGGGCTATATGTCTCCTACCAAGCCTTC
Source organism: Zalophus californianus (assembly GCF_009762305.2). NCBI lineage: Eukaryota > Metazoa > Chordata > Mammalia > Carnivora > Otariidae > Zalophus > Zalophus californianus. The sequence goes on from NC_045604.1 coordinate 18,225,340, forward strand.
CAATTCTAGCACTTCTTGCTTTCTCAGTCTGTCAAGCATGATTTCTATCACTGTAGGTTAGTTTGTTTATTCTGGAGTCTCATAGCATGTGTTTTTGCATAGCAAGCTTCTTTCACTTAATAATTTTACATGAATCTAAACAGTGGATAACAGTAGCAGTTCCTTTCTATTTATAAATAATATTTGATTTTATATATATATATATATTTTCTTTTGTTGACAAACATTAGAGCTATTCCTAATTTTTGGCTATTATGAACAAAACTTAGGAAAACTCTTGCATAAAATTACTTGTGGATGTATGCTACAACTTATGGTAGATAGAAGGGGAATTTGGGGGTAATGGGATAGAAATATGTTCAATTTAAAAAATAGCCAAAAGGGGACACTTGGGTGACTCAGATGGTTAAGCATCTGCCTTTGGCTCAGGTCATGATCCCAGGGTCCTGGGATCGAGCCCCACATAAGGCTCTTGGCTCAGCAGGGAGTCTGCTTCTCCCTACAAATCATTGACTTGTAGGAGTTAATTATGTATTTTATATGTTAGCCCTGTGTCCAAAATATATGCCACATATATGTTCCCTCAGTCAGTGGCTTCCTGTTTATTTTCCTAATTTGATTTACACAAGTCTTAATTCTGATGAGCCCAAGTCATCTTTTCTTTTACGGTTTGCTTTTTCTGTGCCCTTCCTTAGAAATTTTTGCCTACCTCAAGGCACAAAGAAATTTTCCTCTCTTTTCTTCCAGAAGCTTTATTATTTTAGTTTTACATTTAGGTCTATCACCCATTCCTAATTGATTTTTGAGTAAGAAATGATATATGGGTCATATTAGTAATTAATCTTGTAGATAACAAATTGTTCCAGTATAATTTCTTCAAAATATTTTCCTGTATCAATGAATTGTTTTGGCACCAGTTTAGAAAATTATTTGACTGTGTATTTGTTTGTATAGATATGTGTATATGTATATTGTGCACACACATACACACACACACACACACACATATATATTTGTATATTGTTAGACTCTATTCTGTTCCATTTTAGCTATATGTCTATACTGATATCACACTGTCTTGGTTATAGTAACTTAATATTGTCTTTCCATTAGTTTTCTATTGCTGCATAACAAATTACCACAATTAAGAGGCTTAAAATAATACCTATTTATTATCTCTCAGTCTTCTAAGTCAGAAGTCTGGGATGTCATGGTTGGTTTCTCTGAATTCACCACCTAGGATTTCACAAAGCTGAAGTCAAGGTGTTAGTCAATTGAGTTCCCTTCTGTAGCTTGGGACTCTCTTCCAAACTTATGCTGTTATTGGCAGAATTCAGTTCAACTGTAGGACTCCCTCGTTGGCTGTTGACAAAGACTTACTCTCAGCTCTGTGTAGCTGCTCTCTGGTCCTTTCATATGACCCCATTCATCTTAAACGCCAGCAGTGGCATATTGAATTCTCCTTGTAGTTCAAATCTCTGAAACCAATAAGTGATTCTTTGAAACTATCAAGCAAATTGATAAAACTTTAGCCAGTCTGATCAGCAAAAAATAGAGAAAAAGCAAATTTCCAGTATCGAGAATGAGAGAAGTACATAACTACAGATCCTCCAGGTATTAAAAATAACAATAACAATAATAAGACAATATTATGAACAACTTTATCTTAATAAATTTAACAATTTTCTGATTTCTTTGAAAGACATAAAATGCCAAACCTAATTAAAAATAGATATCATGGATACCTCTATGTCTATTTTAAAAATTGGACCTTTAGTTAAATAACATGCACAACAGAACTCCAGACACACATGCCTTTACTGGGGAATTCTACCAAATCTTTAAAGAAAAAAAATAAGAATTCGATATAAATTTTTCCAAAATTTGAAAATAAAGCAATACTTTAATCATTCTGTAAGGTTAACATTATTCTGATAACAAACCAAACAAAAACATTACAGGAAAAAATAAGTGGTTGTTAAACAAGCATCTGCTAATGTCCATCCCTTTCAAAAACGTGTCAACAAATTAGTTTTAGAAGGAAATTTCCTCAGTCTAATACAGGTTGAAGAAATACTTCCAGCTACAGAATATGGAATGCCTATAAAATACCTACAGCTTACAACCTGATTAATCATGAGAGAGTAAACGCGTTCCTCTTATGATCAAAACCAAGATAAGCATGTGAATAAATGGTAGTAGTTCCCTTTCAGGGAGGACTCTGGGAATCATTCCTGCGGGTACCTGCTGTGGTGTTACGAGATTCTTCCATCTGGGGACTCAGTCGCTTCTTCCCATGATGAGTTTCAGATCCAAAAATTGGAAACTGAGTTAGGAATCAGGATTTTGTAGGAGGAGAAATTCTTGATTATGGTCATAGCTTTAGGGTTTTATATATATATATATACACACACACATATATATATAATCTCAAAACTTATTAAATTGTGCCTTTCAAATATGTGCAGTTCATTTTATGTCAACTCAACTTCAATAAAGCTGGAAAATAAAATGAATTCTATATGTCCTTGATTGTAGTTCCAAATCCCCAAAGGGCCAGCAGTTCTGCAAAGGGAACTCTTTGACTTTATTTCTAATAATACTGATTTGTAGCATGATTTTAATGTATGTAATTTTGGACATTACTCAGAATTTCTTGCCCTGGAGACAAATTTGAATGGATTTCCTTTTATATGGTTTTTGTTCTTAAAAAAGTTGTTTCCATCCATATTGTAAATACAGAGCACATAGGTATGTGAGAAGCATGTGTATGTATATGTATATATATGTATATATATATATATCCTATATGCATACACATTTAGAGGCATGCACATATATTTATATGTGCATGCACACAATATAAGTACCATTCTTTTAATAATGATACAGTCAGTGAGTGTTAGTAGAGATGCATGTCTAATCACCAAAATGATAATTATATTAATGCTCAGAGGTGGGCATGCTTCATCTTGGGTCATGCCATTAACGAGGGGTGTTGAGTCGATCCAGTCTGTAGTAAAGTTGGGCGTGGACTTTGCTGCTGCCTCAGTCACATCAGGTGCACTAGGGCTTCATCAGCTAGTGGTGGACTGCTCAGCTTCGCGCTGCTTTGCGCCTGGAGCACCAGTGTTTCCTTCAGGAGTACTGTACTCAGATTTCAGCCATTCTTCATGCCTGCCACCAGGAGTCTCTCTTGGTCCTCCTTCCCTTCGCTAGGTGTAGCCTTCACTAGGCTAGTACTTGGTACAAGCTAGAGTACAAAGATGCAACGTTTGAAGTGCACTTGGCAGTGGGGAGGGGTGGGGAGAAGCTTCCATTTTCCCGCTCACCCTCTGACTCTGGCAAACCCTCAGTACCCAGGACGCAGGTGTAAGGCTCTCATGCTCTTGGCCCTTCCCCAGCAACCACATCTGCCTTGTACTCAATGCAGCGTCCGAAGCCAGCACTGCCTCTCGCCCAGTGTGGTAGAGGAGTTCTGCTTCAAATTCAGCGCTGGGGCCAGTGTGGGTGGGTTTCCTGTCGACCCACAGGGGCCGAAACACCTCTGCCTCGAGTTTGGGGCCGACTTTGGGTGTGGGTTCTCGAGCTCTTCAGAGCAGAGAACTCAGACTCAGTGATGGATCCTGGCGCAGAAAGATGTGCAGTTCCACTGCCAGATTCTGAAGATTGCTAAATTGTTCTGAATTCGTGATAAGAACAGGGACAGGTCTCTTTCATTTTCACTACCCCACCTTCGATCTCAGGCACACTCGCAGGCTTACATCGCACAGGCGGTTTCTCTTGGTTTTCTTGCTCCAGCCCTAGTCTTGTGGTCGCTAAGTGGAAATCCATGGAGTGGTGGCGGGTAGGGAACGTGGTAGCCCCTATGGTTTCTCTTGAGTCTGTGACTGACCAGAGATTTTCACATCAACCCACATTGAGCCTTAAAAATCTCTGTGAAACTCTCAACTGTGTCTTCTTATCCACTTGCCTGGTGGCTGCCTTCACTTAACTGTTCTGCCAAAGTTGGGACCTGAACTGGGGGCTCAAATTCAAGTTATTACCCCACTTTCATATGTTCCTGTTCTAAGAGTGGGACTGTAATGACTGTTCAGATTTCCCCAGTACCAGTGTCAAATTGAACTCTTTGTCCAACTGTATTTTGTGTATTTATTTTTCCTCAGTGTATATTTGCCTGAATAATGGTAGTAGTTCCCTTTCAGGGACTAGGGGAATCATTACCATGGATAGTTGCTGCAGTGAGAGTCTTCCTTCTAGAGACTCAGTCACTTCTTCACACAATGAGTCTCAGATTTAAAAGTTGGATACAGAATTAAGAATCATGACTTTGTAGGCAGAGTAACCTGGAATGGTGGTGGGAGTTGGTGGGTAATAGCACTCAGTTTTCTTACCAATCATCACTGATTTCTTTTTAATTTATAGGTAGAGTATCGGCCTGTTACCAGCCCATACGTTTGTTGCCACAGGAACAAATTTTTTTTTATTTTATTGTCATGTTAATCACCATACATTACATCATTAGTTTTTGATGTAGTGTTCCATGATTCATTGTTTGTGCATAACACCCAGTGCTCCATGCAGAATGTGCCCTCTTTAATACCCATCACCAGGCTAACCCATCCTCCCACCTCCCTCACCTCTAGAACCCTGTTTGTTTTTCAGAGTCCATCATCTCTAAAGGTTCGTCTCCCCCTCTGACTTACTCCTCTTCATTCTTCCCCTCCTGCTATCTTCTTCTTTTTTTTTCTTAACATATATTGCATTATTTGTTTCAGAAGTGCAGATCTGTGATTCATCAGTCTTACACAATTCACAGCACTCACCATAGCACATACCCTCTGCAATGTCTATCACCCAGCCACCCCATCCCTCCCACCCCCCACCAATCCACCAACCCACAGTTTGTTTCCTGAGATTAAGAATTCCTCATATCAGTGAGGTCATATGATACATGTCTTTCTCTGATTGACTTATTTTACTCAGCATAACACCCTCCAGTTCCATCCACGTCGTTGCAAATGGCAAGATCTCATTCCTTTTGAAGGCTGCATAATATTCCATTGGGTATAGACGAACCATGAGAGATGATGGACTCTGAAAAACAAACTGAGGGTTCTAGAGGGGAGGAGGGTAGGGGGATGGGTTAGCCTGGTGATGGGTATTAAAGAGGGCACATTCTGCATGGAGCACTGGGTGTTATGAACAAACAATGAATCATGGAACACTACATCAAAAACAAATGATGTAATATATGGTGATTAACATAACAATAAAAAAATTTAAAAAAAATTCCGTTGGGTATATATACCACATCTTCTTTATCCATTCATCTGTCGAAGGACATCTTCACTCTTTCCACAGTTTGGTTATTGTGGGCATTGTTGCTATAAACGTTGGGGTGCACGTATCCCTTTGGATCCCTACATTTGTATCTTTGGGGTAAATACAGAGTAGTGCAATTGCTGGATCGTATGGTAGCTCTATTTTCAACTTTTTGAGGAACCTCCATACTGTTTCCCAGAGTGGTTACACCAGCTTGCATTCTCACCAACAGTGTAGGAGGGTTCCCCTTTCTCCGCATCCCAGCCAACATCTGTTGTTTCCTGACTTGTTAATTTTAGCCATTCTGACTGGTGTGAGGTGGTATCTCATTGAGGTTTGGATTTGGATTTCCCTGATGCTGAGCGATGTTGAGCACTTTTTCATGTGTCTGTTGCCATTTGGATGTATTCTTTGGAAAAATGTCTGTTCATGTCTTCTGCCCATTTCTTGATTGGATTATTTGTTCTTTGGGTGTTGAGTTTGATAAGTTCTTTATAGATTTTGGATACCAGCCCCTTATCTGATATGTCATTTGCAAATATTTTTCTCCCATTCTGTCAGTTGTTTTTTGGTTTTGTGGACTGTTTCTTTTGCTGTGCAGAAGCTTTTTATCTTGATGAAATCCCAATAGTTCATTTTTGCCCTTGCTTCCCTTGTCTTTGGCAATGTTTCTAGGAAGAAGCTGCGGCTGAGGATGAAGAGGTTGCTGCCTGTGTTCTCCTTTAGGGTTTTGATGGACTCCTGTCTCACGTTTAGGTCTTTCAAACATTGGGAGTCTATTTTTGTGTGTGGTGTAAGGAAATTGTCCAGTTTCATTCTTCTGCACATGGCTGTACAATTTTCCCAACACCATTTATTGAAGAGACTGTCTCTTTTCCATTGGACATTCTTTCCTGCTTTGTCAAATTAGTTGACCATAGATTTGAGGGTCCATTTCTGGGCTCTCTATTCTGTTCCATTGATCTATGTGTCTGCTTTTGTGCCAGTACCATATTGTCTTCATGATGACAGATTTGTAATAGAGCTGGACGTCCGGAATTGTGATGCCGCCAGCTTTGCTTTTCTTTTTCAACATTCCTCTGACTATTCGGGGTCTCTTCTGGTTCCATACAAATTTTAGGATTATTTGTTCCATTTCTTTGAAAAAAGTGGATGGTATTTTGATGGGGATTGCATTGAATGTGTAGAATGCTCTAGGTAGCATTGACATCTTCACAAGGTTTGTTCTTCCAATCCATGAGCATGGAACGTTTTTCTGTTTCTTTGTGTCTTCTTCAATTTCTTTCATTAGTATTTTATAGTTTTCTGAGTACAGATCCTTTGCCTCTTTGGTTAAATTAATTCCTAGGTATCTTATGTTTTGGGGTGCAATTGTAAATGGGATTGACTCCTTGATTTCCCTCTCTTCTGTCTTGTTGTTGGTGTATAGGAATGCCACTGATTTCTGTGCATTGATTTTATAGTCTGCTACTTTACTGAATTCCTGTATGAGTTCTAGCAGTTTTGGGGTGGAGTTTTTTGGGTTTTCCACATACAGTATCATATCATCTGCAAAGAGTGAGAGTTTGACTTCCTCTTTGCCAATTTGGATGCTTTTAATTTCTTTTTGTTGTCTGATTGCTGTGGCTAGGACTTCTAATACTATGTTGAATAGCAGTGGTGATAGTGGATATCTCTGCCACGTTCCTGACCTTAGGGGAAAAGCTCTCAGGTTTTCCCCATTGAGAATGATCTTTGCTGTAGGTTTTTCATAAATGGCTTTTATGATACTGAGGTATGTACCCTCTATCCCTATACTCTGAAGAGTTTTGATCAAGAAAGGATGCTATACTTTGTCAAATGCTTTTTCTGCATCTATTGAGAGGATCATATGATTCTTGTTCTTTCTTTTGTTAATGTATCGTATCACGTTGATTGATTTGCGGATGTTGAACCAGCCTTGCAGCCCAGGGATAAATCCCACTGTGATCAATTCTGGAGAATGTTCCATGGGCACTAGAGAAGAATGTGTATTCCGTTGCTTTGGGATGGAATGTTCTGAATATGTCTGTGAAGTCCATTTGGTCCAGTGTGTCATTTAAAGTCTTTATTTCCTTGTTGATCTTTTGCTTAGATGATCTGTCCATTTCAGTTAGGGGGGTGTTAAAGTCCTCCACTACTATTGTATTGTTGTCAATGTGTTTCTTTGTTTTTGTTATTAATTGCCTTATGTAATTGGGTGCTCCCATGTTAGGGTCATAGATATCTACAATTGTTAGATCTTCTTGTTGGATAGACCCTTTAAGTAGGATATAGTGTCCTTCCTCATCTCTTATTACAGTCTTTGGTTTAAAATCTAATTTGTCTGATATAAGGATTGCCACCCCAGCTTTCTTTTGGTGTCCATTAGCATGGTTAATTGTTTTCCACCCCCTCACTTTCAATCTGGGGGTGTCCTTGGGTGTAAAATTAGTGTCTTGAAGACAGCATATGGATGGGGCTTGTTTTTTAATCCAATCTGATAGCCTGTGTCTTTTGATTGGGGCATTGAGCCCATTTACATTCAGGGTAACTTTTGAAAGGTATGAATTTAGTGCCATTTATTGCCTGTAAGGTGACTGTTACTGTATATTGTCTGTGTTCCTTTCTGATCTATGCTGCTTTCTTAGAGGACCCCTTTCAATATTTCTTGGAGGGCTGGTTTCATGTTTGCAAATTCCTTTAGTCTTTGTTTGCCCTGGAAGCTTTTTATCTCTCATTCTATTTTCAATGACAGCCTAGCTGGATATAGTACTCTTGGCTGCATATTTTTCTCGTTTAGTGCTCTGAAGATATCATGCCAGTCCTTTCTGGCCTGCCAGGTCTCTGTGGATAGGTCTGTTGCCAATATAATGTTTCTACCATTATGGGTTACATATCTCTTCTCCCGAGCTGCTTTCAGGATTTTCTCTTTGTCTCTGAGACTCATAAGTTTTACTATTAGATGTCGGGGTGTTGATCTATTTTTATTGATTTTGAGAGGGGTTCTCTGTGCCTCCTGGATTTGGATGCCTCTTTCCTTCCCCACATTAGGGAAGTTCTCTGCCATTATTTGCTCCAATATACCTTCTGCCCCTCTCTCTCTTTCTTCTTCTGTTGGGATCCCAATTATTCTAATGTTGTTCCATCTTATCGTATCGTTTATCTCTCGGATTCTGCCCTCGTGATCTGTAGTTGTTTATCTCTCTTTTTCTCAGCCTCTTTATTTTCCATCACTTGGTCTTCTATTTTGCTGATTCTCTCTTCTGCCTCATTTATCCTAGCAGTTAGTGCCCCCATTTTTGATTGCACCTCATTAATAGCCTTTTTGATTTCAACTTGGTTAGATTTTAGTTCTTTTATTTCTCCAGAAAGGGTTTCTCTAATAACTTCCACACTTTTTTCAAGCCCAGCTAGTATCTTTAAAGTCATGATTCTGAACTCCAGGTCCAACATCCTACTAATGCCCGTATTGAATAGGACCCCGGCAGATGGTACTACCTCTTGTTTTTTTCACTGAGGTGATTTTTTTCGTCTTGTCATTTTGTCCAGAGGAGAATAGATGAATGAGAGAACAGAACGCTAACAGATTAACAACGTCTCCAGCAAATATACTGTACACCAATCAGAAAAGCCCTGAAACCAGGGAACAAGAAAGGGAAAGAAAGAAAATAGAGGAAAAAAAGGAAAAAGAAAAAGATAAAAACAAACAAAAACAGAACAAAACAAAACAAAAAAACAGAATATGATCAAATATGATCAGGTTAGTGCATAGATCAGTGCCACACACTAGATTTTGGGCATATTTTGGTCTGTTAGAAGAAAGTGCCTGCTAAAATTTTAAAGGAAAAAAGACTTATATATGTACAAAATAAGGGTTGATAAAATGAAGGGATGGAAGATGAATGTAATGATGAAAATTATAAAAGATTTTATAAAAGGAATTGATAAGATAAGAAGTTATTTTTAAAAAGAAAGAAGAAGATTAAAAAAAAGAAAAAAAGGGGAGAGAATGTGATCAGGCAGACTAGAACAAAGCCATACACTAATGATTTAGGGTATATTTTGATCTGTTAGAAGAAATTTTATCTCAAAATTTTAAAGAGAGAACAACTTATATATATATGCCAAAAATGATGGTTACTTCTATGAAGAGATAAAAATATGACTTTAAAAATGAAAAACAAAAAATGTTTTTTTAAAAGGGATTGATAAAATGTTGGTTGAAAAAGGGAAAAAGAAAAATTCAAAAAAAAAAACAGTTAAAAAATTAACTTTGAAAAACTAATGAATTATGGTAAAAAAAGCCATGAATTCTATGTGCAGTATTCCCCTAGGGCTGAAGTTCTCCTGTTCTCTTTGATGGGGAAACTTGGTCTTGGCTTGCTGGCTGTTCTTGCAGATCTTCTGGGGGAGGCGCCTGTTGCCGTGGTTCCCAAATGTCTTTGCAGGAGGCGGAATTGCCCCACCCTTGTGAGTTCGGGCTAAGCAAGCTGCTCGGGTTTGCTCTCAGGAGCTTTTGTTCCCTGCAAGCTCTCGGTACAGCTTTGGAGGACCAGGGTGAAAATGGTGGCCTCCCAATCTCCTCCCGGAGGAGCTGAGAACTCGGGGCCCCGCTCTTCAGTGTGTCCCTCCCGTCTCCCCGGGCTCCGGCCGCACTCCGTGCTCACCCGGCCTGTGACCAAACATTTCTATCTCTGGCTCCCGACCCCGTGTGGAGTCTCCAAACCCAGCAGATCCCTGCGGTGCGCTCCCGCGCCACTCCTCCCGGAGGAGGAAGGGGAGTCTCCCCGGATCTGCCGCTTGTTGGGTCCCTGCTGGAGGAACAGTGGCCCGACTGGCCTGCAGATCACAGTTTATGGCCATCCCGAGCTGAGAGCCAGCGCCTCAGCTCCGTCTCTGGAGCTGGCTTCCCCACTCTGTTACCTGGGAGCTCTGCCACACTCAGACACCCCCAGTCTTTCTGTGACCCCGAGGGTTCTGAGACCACACTGTCCCGCGAGGATTCCACCCCCCACTTAGCCACTGGAGCGACGTTCTTCAGCGGAGCCGACTTCCAAAAGTTCTGATTTTGTGCTCTGCGGCTCTATCACTTGCCAGAAGCGGCCGACGGAGGCCCCCTCCCCTGCCGTCTAGCCTCCCAAATATCACCTCGCTTCACTTCTCCGCACGTCCTACCTTCCAGAAAGTGGTCGCTTTTCTGTTCAGAGTGTTGTTACTATTCTTATCTTCGATCTCCTGTTGAGTTCGTAGGTGTTCAGAATTGTTTGATCCTTATTCAGCTGAATTCCTGAGACCAGACGAAATCCAGGTCTCCTACTCCTCCGCCATCTTGCTCCGCCCATCCAGGAACAAAATTTTCTGGTAAACATTCTTATGATTCTTTGCAGAAATCACATTGCTGCCCCTCAAACATTAACACACAAACTGATGATGATGGCAAACTGACTTCTGGTGGTTAAGTGTCACCTCCTGCCATCAGTGTTTTGGACCCTATCATTGGCATTTGTCAGTAAGCCCAGGTTTGTAAGAAAAGATCCTGCATCAGCCTTGAAATATAGTGGGACCACAGTATAAGCACACACATGGTGCTTATCACTATGTCATTGCTTATAGTTTATAAATTATGTATCTTCTGGGGCCTCCCAGGGAACAGAGTCCACTGCTGACTTTTTGGGTCTTACATAACTTATTCCCTCCAATATTTCCCAACTTTGAACATTTTAATTCCTTCTTTAGCTCTTCCATCTTCAATTCAAGTTCTGGCATCTCTCCCTCAAATACTGTGAACCATCACTTTTTCCATGCTCTTAGGAGCTATCTTTAGCCATCCTTATAGCATGCAATGTCTCCTTAGATCCTTGCCAGGGTGTTAAATCCTATATGTTAGAAGAGAACTCCCAAATCAATAAATTCTCCCTATTCAAACCTTAATTTTCACTGTCTTATTCAAGCACACTCAGAATTCAGTTGCATATATACTTTCCCAGATTTTCCATTACATGCTGGTTAGGTCCTAGAGGTCCTTTGACCTATAATTATTTCCCTTCTTTTCAGGCTTATTATGCCTCCAGTTGGGTTATTTGTTATTGGTTAAGTTACAGATATTAATTATTGGACTAGATTTTGCAAGGAGCGACCTCTGCATTCTCTTCAGATAAGGATGAATATGAAGAAATGGGCTATTTGTTCAGGCTCAGGAGGTCCACTGAATTCTGAGAATTTAACATTTTTGAGCACCTCGATCTATATATCCTCATTCCGTATATCAGAATACCATTCTTTCCCAACCAGGAACTGTTTTGGAATAGGAGACTTGCCTTAGTTGGAAGCTTAGATATTCTCCATGTAAGTCTAGGTGTGGGTCCCTGGGTCTTAGCTTTTTCTGACTTGCTAAGGCAAGAAATTTGTGCCCCCAATGAAGACCTTTGGCTCTCACACTTAGCCTTTATTTTCAATTAATCAGGCTTAGCTTTTAGTTATTTTTAAGAGTTTAATAAAACTGTGCATTGAATACCCTGTTCCATTTCATTAATGGTTAATATTTCCCCCTTCTTTTTCAAACGTGTGATATATTACATCTGCTCATGCTTTCCCATAGTTCATCAACTACGAAAGTTAAAAAATTGCAGTGCCACCTTGGGTCAGAAGGTATCTCTGACCACTGCCAGTCAAGGTCAGTGTCTTTACCCTACCTGCAAAATCTCATTCCAGAGTCTGCTTATTTAAGCCACCCCCGGAACTGCCTGCCTATTTGAATTCTTGAAAAGCCAATTCTGAGATTGAGATTAGCATGCAGAAAATTTATTAGTGAGTGTTTTGAGTTAACACCAGTGAAGGGAAGGGGAGAACAAAGCAAAACACTGGGCAGAAGTTGAGCTGCAATGCAAAGCTAATAGAGGCTTCAGCTGTCTCTAGGGGAAGTTCCAGAGTTGGGAGGACACTTTAGAATTGTCTCAAGGTTGACAGAGAGCCTGGGCATTTGTAACCCAACATTGATTAATCACTGGAAATGGGCATTATTTTGAGCAAAATCTGCTCTCTACAACTGAGGCCATCCTTTAAATCATGGACAGATGAGGGCTTTCTGACGTGGAGAAAGTGGGGAGTCAGTCCGTCATTCCTGGTGGGTAATATGTGTGATCCATCATAGCATCCACTACAGGGTCCTTAGAAGCCATCAAAATAACCTCTCAAATGATGTAGGACACTATTTTTCAATAATCCAGCAGTATCCCACAACCCTTTGAAATTCAACTACACTGATATTTTCATTTGCAGTCTAGTGTACTATTTAAAATGAAATTCAAAACTTTGAAACGTGGAACTTTGCCAACTGAAAAGTGATTAGTTTACATCTATGCTGTATTATTAGTTTTTATTAGACCCCCTCAATACAATTCTCTTATAGTCTAACCGATCAATATCGAAAGAATAAAGTTAATAAAGGAATAAAAGAAGTAAGGTTCTAATCCCAGAAAGGCATTTTATTGAAGTCCATTTATTTTCTACAAATTCCAGTGCATACACACACACACACACACACACAGACACACACACACACACACACACACAATTAGGTAAAATGTAACAGTATGTCAGGGAAACAGGGATCTGTATATTCTCTAGAACTCATCTTGTATCACTGCCTATGAGTCCCCTGTACCTTTTGCTACATTTCTTTATAATTTTTGCTCTTTTTTTAAGGATTTTATTTATTTGTTTAATTGACAAAGAGAGAGAGAAAGAGAGACAGCATGAAAGGGAACACAAGCAGGGGAAGTGGGAGAGGGAGAAGCAGGTTTCCAGCTGAGCAGGGAGCCTGATGCAGGGCTCGATCCCAGGACCCTGGGATCATGACCTGAGCCGAAGGCAGTTGCTTAACCAACTGAGCCACCCAGGAGCCCCTATAAATTTTGCTCTTATAACTGAGATGGGTCTACAGTCATTTTTTAAAAATTATCTTTATCAAGTATGGATAATTAAGATAGTATCTCAAGTAAGTTGTGGAGTTTTCATATTTCTTGTATCGAGAATAATTTTATATATCTTTGGATGTTACATAGCATTAGGTTGCGGAATCATCAATTCTGGTAACTTTTTAAAATGTTTCCAATCTTTTCTAAAGAAATTGATCTATTCAAATATAATCTATCTTCTGGTCACATTTTTAAATTACAGTTTTATGGGAAATCACATATTTCCCGTAATATTCCAAATTTATTACATGCAGAATTATCATATAATTCTCTTCATCTTTTAACTGTATAGGCAATGTATCCTTTGCATCCTTAATTTTCTTCTATTTTACAAATGTTTTGCTAAAATTTTACAAAATTTTAGCTTCTGTATATTTTCAAAATAGTCTGCTTTTATATTTATCTACCCATCCTTCTATTCTTCATATGTTTTTTATTTTATTGATTTCTGCTTTTGTATGTATTAATTTCTTTATCCACACTACATTGATGTATGTTGTCCTTTTCCTAGCTTTTAACATATAGTAAACACCTTCACATTGAGTATGTTTTATGTAATAGTGAAGATAGAGAAGACTATAAGGGATTAACTTTTTACCTAGTTCAAGATCAATATTTACATTATTTCATTTTGGGCAGAATCTCATTTTTTTCCAATCATGGATATATAAGAGGCTTATTCCAACCTCATTCATTCACATACACATTCACACACACACATAAATACACATGAAAAAAAAACACCTTTATCTTTCTGTGTTGCCTTATTTTTGTATGCTAGATATTACTATTTATGAAATAAAAATGTCATTATCTGTTGTTTTTCTAATTTTTAATAGCCAAATAGCCAGGAAAAATGAATATGTACAGTTTTGGAGATTTAAAGTTGTTATTCAGTTTTTAGTATTACAAATAAAAGGTTATTGACACTTAAGTTTAACAGTTTAACTTAGAAGTTTTTTTGTACTTATGTATGAAGTTATACCTTTTTAAAAAGCTGTGTTGTCTATTTAACTTGGTTAATATTTCATTAATTTAATACATTAAATTCACTTAAATTTTGTTGCATTTACAACTTAATTATTAGATTTATTTATCATGTAATAAAATATATTTATAGATGTAAGACATGTAATTAATTATGGGTAAATAAAATTCATTTCTGTAATATTGTATATGAATATGTACAATATGGAAAATCATCTTCAAAAATCATATAATGTATTACATATGATACTTGCTTATTAGGGAATATATTAAAGTATTTATATTTGAGTATATATATTGTATATGTATTTCTTATATAATGTATATTCATATTTGTATATATTTTAAATAAAAATATAAACATATGTACTAAGTGCATGAATGCATACTTGCATAGTTTAAATAGATACTATATTTGTATTTGTGTAGTTTAAATGGATATCATATCAACATAATGTATTTAAACACTTTAATATCTAACTGTCAGGACTTACACACTTTTGGAAGCCAAAACACTCTGAAGCTTCCTGCATGTTTAACCAATATGTAAATTAAATGCTACATCTTATATTCATAATGAAGTATATTGCATTTTATATAATACATATAGTACTTTTAATTTGGCACAAATTTATCAAAATTAAGGGTTTTTTTCTTCACCATTTCTGTATTTATAGAAGTTTATTTACCCAGTGATAGGTTTACCATTTATGTCAGGGCTGATGTCAGTGACTTGAAATTTCAGGACGGCAGCGTTGTCACTTATCAGGCCCGTATGGAGGACCAAAGGGCTCTGAGTATGTGGAGAATTTTTGTCCAAAACAGCAATTTTCCAGGGACAGTCACCCAATATTTTTCCCTGAATTTGGTTTTTGGATTCCTGCATTTCACAAGAATGTTGCTCCAAGTTGCTGCACTGCTTGTTTGGTGTTTGACTTCATTTTACCTATTTCTTGACAAGTTCACAGTCTGGTCATTTTAATGAAATAAGATATTGTTTTTATATTTGGTTCTAGCTCTTGGCCACCAGAGGGTAATCCTTCCCATGGGAAAGGTGTATTAAATTTTAGACTACAGTTTCTTCATCAAGTTTCTTTTGCATTTCCAAACTGTCTAAAAAGCAGTAATGTCTTTTTCGTAGAATTTTATATATCTTTATGCCCATGCTTTTTGTTTTTTATATGTTCTGATATTACTATGGGTACTACTACCTTTTTGTTTGTGTTTTCCTGATATAATTTTCTGCACCCTTCATGCTTTCTCTCTCTCTCTCTCAATTCTTACTCTTTAAAATATAAATTTCTATACCCAATTTTGTTTAACATACTTAATGTCCTTGTTATAACTGGACATTGTTGTTAATAGAAGTTTCATTCGGTTTATTTTTACATAACACTTGAAAAAATTTCCATGATCTGACTTTCTGTTTACTATTTATTTTTCTTTATGATTTTCCTTTATTTACTTATTTAGTTATTTATTTTACTATGTTATGTTAATCACCATACATTACATCATTAGTTTTTGATGTAGTGTTCCATGATTCATTATTTGCATATAACACCCAGTGCTCCATTCAGTACGTGCCCTCTTTAATACCCATCACCAGGCTAACCCATCCCCCCACCCACCTCCCCTCTAGAACCCTCAGTTTGTTTCTCAGAGTCCATAGTCTCTCATGGTTCGTCTCCCCCTCCAATTTCCCCCCCTTCATTTTTCTTTTCCTGCTATCTTCTTTTTTTCTTTTTTAACATATAATGTATTATTTGTTTCAGAGGTACAGGTCTATGATCCTAATTCGATTGTGATTATCAGATTAATAATAATTCTATTATTGTCTTCCAGGTCCTTACTTAAAACTTTGTTTTCTAAGGCTCAAATTCAAACACGTATTTCTCCACAATTAGGTGAATGAGTGTTAAGAATTTCTCCTATCTGGATACATAATTCTATCTATATCTATCTATCTATCTATCTATTTTCTCACTCCAATAATAAGACATTTGTGGGATATTTTTGTTTTTCTACTTTGCTTTCAACCCTCAAAGTCCTCCCTCAGCCAATATAATCCTTAGGTTTTGCTGAGAAAAGATAATATATTTAATTCTAGATTTATTTGAGACTCTGCATGCAAATGGCTCTTATTAAAAATGTCCTTATTTAAAATGTAAGAAACATGGGGTGCCTGGGTGGCTCAGTCAGTTAAGTGTCCTACTCTTGATCACAGCTCAGGTCTTGATCTCAGAGTCCTGAGTTCAAGTCCCACATTGGGCTCCATACCCACCTACTTAAAAAACAAATAAAATTAAAAAATAAAATGTAAGATACACTTTCCCAGTTTATGATTATCCTCTTTGATTCAATTATGTATTTTAGATCTAGAGTAGAAACATATGGAGGCTTATAAATATATTTCTAGATTCAAATCTCATAATGTCATTTAGATACTTTATATGTAGCTCCTTGAGGGCTTTTTATGTTGTCATTTTTTTCTTGTCCATCAGCTCTATTTTAGAAGCATATATGGTTCACATCCAACTGATTGATTACTTTAAATGGTGGCAATCTGGTGCAAGATGATCTCTATCTTTGGGTAGTGATAAGGTCTGGTTTTCAAACCCATTCCATTTAAGCACCAATAACTCTGATGTAAAAGGAATATGAACCATATTGCTAAAATCACTGTGCTATATAGATATATATGTATGTGTGTGTGTGTGTGTGTATATGTATATATGTGTATATATATATAGTCCAGTGATATTACACACATATATATTACATATACATATATTTGTATATATGCTATGTGTATATATATACATATCTGTATGTATATATATCTATATGCTAAAATCACTAGACTACATATTTGTGTATATATATGTATATATATATGTGTATATATATATATTCCAGTGATATTAACATATATATTATATATACACATACATATGTGTGTTATATCACTGGAATATATATACACACATATACATATCTATACACATATATACACACGTCTCCACATATATAAATATATAGATAAAGAAATATATATAAAGATACAGATCTTATAGAGATATAAATAGATTGCTCTATATATACTCTCTCTCTATATATAGACAGATATCTCTATAAATAGATGACAGACAGATAATAGATCTACAGAGATATCCAGTGTGCTTCTATAATAGATACAGATAGATATATATAAGTAGCTACATGTAGATTTCATATATATTCTATATATGAATATATAGAATAAGATATATATCTATGTATAGATAATAGATATATATATATATATTCTATGTATATGAATAGATATATCTACCTATCTCTCCATATATATAGAGAGAGAGATCCAGTATAATATCACTGGAATATCTATCATCTATCTATTATCTATCTATCATCTATCATCTATTAGCTATAGATACTGAGAGAGAGAGGAGGGGATTTAGATACATATCTCAACCACAGTATTTTTTTTTTTTTCATCTTAGAACTTTTGCTGGACATCTTAATGGATATTTATCTCCTCATCCATTGTCCTGGATGTAGCATGTTCAGCCATTTAACTATTTCTTGTCCACCACCCCGTAAGTACTTCCTTTGTATGCACCAAAGTATAAAAATATTTTTTAAAAAAGGACAATGAGGGGCACCTGGGTGGCTCAGTCATTAAGCGTCTGCCTTAGGCTCAGGTAATGATCCCACGGTCTTGGGATTGAGCCCTGTATCTCCCTCTGCCTGAAGCTCCCCCTACTTGTGCTCGCTTGCACTCTCTCTCTCTCTCCCTCTGTCAAATACATAAATAAAATCTTAAAAAAATGCTTTTAAATAACTTGCATTATATAAGAATATATATCTATTTTGTTGGGGCTTCACTTTAAACAAGTAATTAAGTTTCACAATTATCTTGCTGTGAGCAATGGAATAAATGGATGTGTGGGAACAAAAATTATTCTTCTCTAATCATAATAAAATTCTTTACACCAGTGCAACTTAGGTCATTTAAGTGTTGAAAACTAATTCCTTAAAGTTCCCTATTGAAATAATTCACAATAAAAGGAGTGTCATTTGACACCCTGAGCTAAAGGGAAAATGCAAGTTTAGAAAAGTGGAAGAGATGATAACCGGATTTTCCTCCCACTGCTGTTATTGTAAAGTAAATAGGCTAGCTTAATGTCTTGCAGCTGTTGATGACATTTTTTCCAAGTACTTGAACATTAAATATCTGTCTGGTAATACCCTAAGGAATATTTTTAAATGCAATGACCTCTTAAAAGATCATCATAAAAATCATTCTTAATTAGGTTGAGGAAATCAATTTGAGTGTCTGTGTAAATCAAATTTTATGTAATGCCATGTTGAATGCACGGTCAGGTAAGTGGTAGGAAATAACGTATGTGAGTTATTTTTCTAAGCAGCGTACCTATCTACTAAGTACTAAAATTGATTTTTGTAAAAAATGGAGAATATTTATTATTTTAAGTGTGTCAGGAATTAAGTTAAACACATAATTATGAGAGATGGCTGTATGATTTGACATCATTACAAATAGCAAAGGCATAATTTCATTGCTATTTTAAAACTGTGGGCAATAAAAGGAAAAACCCTTCAGAAGGAGCCTGGAATTACAATATTATTCCACATAACAATGATACTCAAATATGGTTTTATTGTTTTACTATTCAAGAGCATATTTTGTTTCCCGAGAGTTTCCTAGATCACGAAGGAATACAGAAGACAAATACCAACCTGCTTCAGGGAACTCAGCAACTTTTGCTGATGTTTGGATGTCTCATTGCACAATGGGGACACTGAAGAAATCTTCCAAAAAGCACAGCTGATAATTGTGCAGTCCCCTTTAAATTTAGCAACTTTTCATGGCAAGACGAAAGTGCTATCAGGAAAGATAATATGATCAAAAAAGTGTAGCCTTCATACTCAAACCAGAAATGTTTGTACTTCAAATGAGTTATTTTTATTCCTTTTGTAAGCTATTATTATTTGATAACTTCAACCACTATGTAACACTGTATGTTAATAAAACTGTGTGTGTGGACCCATGTATACAACCCTTAAAGTGATCCTAAGAGGTATTGCTATCACTATTTTATATGTGAAGAAACTGATAATGAGAGATATTAGGAAATTCTGATTTTACTGGTATGCTTTAATTTCATGTTACTATCCTTCTATCTCAAAAAAGTTCTGCAACAAACATTTCTAAAATCTCCTGGTACTTCTTTTTACAATCTACTCAATTTATTCCTCCTTCTCACTTTTATTTAGAATTGCCTTTTCATTATCTTTAACCACTTTTTAGCTTTTCTTTTTTAACTTCTTTTATAAAAAAGGGTAGATGCATGGCTCCTTTAGATGTATGGTCCAGGGGTGCCTGGGTGGTTCAGTCAGTAGAGTATGTGACTTTTGATCTTGGGGTCATGAGTTCAAGCTACATGTTGGGAGTGGACCCTACATAAAAAAAAGAAAAAGAAAAAGAAAAAATGTTTAAATCATTCTTCCTGCCAAAATAGATGATATCAATTTAATTTAAAAGTATAAAATTGTTTTCTAAATAAGTACTAGCTCATCTAAAAATGTTCAGATGTTACAAAATAAATGTGTCTCAGCACTTAAGTTACAAATATTTAATTAATGCTTACTTAATTTCAGGATCCATATTTAGTACTTAAAATGAAAACAAACATGAAAAATGAATATATAAGAGTCCCTTCAAGGAGCCTGTAATTTAGTATTATATCAAATGTATGTAAAATATAAGATTAACATCAGAAGATATAAATTAATGATAAATTATAGAAGCTAAATGAAAAAAACATAATTTAAACGATTTAAAGTAAATAATACTTCCCAGAAGATGTAATTTTTTTTAAAGATTTTATTTATCTTTTGAGAGAGAGAATGAGAGAGAGAGACAGAGAGCACATGAGAGGGGGGAGGGTCAGAAGGAAAAGCAGACTCCCCGCGGAGCAGGGAGCCCGATGCGGGACTCGATCCTGAGACTCCAGGATTATGACCTGCGCTGAAGGCAGTCGTTTCACCAACTGAGCCACCCAGGCACCCAGAAGATGTAATTTTTGAACTGCGTTTCTTTCTTTCTTTTTTTTTTTTTTTTAAGATTTTATTTATTTATTTGACAGAGAGAGACACAGCAAGAGAGGGAACACAAGCAGGGGGAGTGGGAGAGGGAGAAGCAGGCTTCCCACCAAGCAGGGAGCCCAATGCAGGGCTCCATCCCAGGACCCTGGGATCATGACCTGAACAGAAGGTAGACACTTAACGACTGAGCCACCCAGGCGCCCCTTGAACTGCGTTTCTGACAATAAAGTTTTCATAGGTGGAAATTATTCAAAAAGCATTTTGTCATTTTGTGAATTGGTAATAATCTGAAAATATATTAAATATGTGATCACATACCCAGCGAAATATGACATCCAATTTGGGTGGACATAATGAAAGCAGAGGATACTTGTTTATGAAAAACTTAATTTGCTAATGATAAAACTCATTTTCAGAGGCTTAAATATAGAATACCTGGCTTTTCTATATGAAACATTATCAACCCCCCTTTGTCCTCACATATGTAGGTGCCTCTCAACATGAAATGAAATAGCTTGGTATCAATTACAGGACATTATCACCAAGGAATAGACATTATGGAAGTAAGAGAAAGACATTTCCCATTATGAGAATGATCAATTCAATTATGAACTCACAGTGGTATTATACCTGCTATATACCAAACAGTCCAAAGTAGACAAAGTAGGCAAGTTCAAATTAGATGTTATTGCCATCACGAAACTGGTTCATTTTGAAGAAACATTTTGTCTTCACTGGATGCTATGACCTCTGTGTGGTACTACTATTAGCTTCTTCTTTATGAGTCATAAGAAAAATAAACACTTCAGTGCTGGCTGGGGAGGCTTTGAGGTGCTTACCGTTTACTTTCTTCTCACACTGACTTTATGCTCCTCACAGTAGTAAAGCAGACAACACCAGTCACTGAGCATAGTTAATTTGATAAATAAAGGATGGTGACAAAATAAACCATAGAATGTAGGCAGAGGCTGCAGTAATGAGTATATGTGTTTGAAATGCAGAGATTAGTTCACTAACTCATTAACTTGTAAAACCTTTTATCAAAAAACAAACAAAAACCCCAATCTTTTTTATTTATTAAGTGGAACTTACAGGAATCTACTTTTCCTAGGTGTTTTTTTTTTTTAAATATAAACAGTCTATAAGTTACTTGAAAAATAGATTCAAAAGAAAGAATCATCATATTGTTGGCATGGTTGCACCCACATTCCAATTTCAACCTACTCAACAGACATGCATGGAGTATGCAATAGATAGCAATTGTGTCAGCTTTTACAAATGGGTAAGAGGACAATTTGTTTGTGTTTTCCCACTTGCTTTTATGAGTTTGGATGACATCTTTCTTGTTAGTAACTTATGTGTTTGAAATGTCCTTACCTGAGCCCACTGCCCCTTGGGCTGTTTTCCCTTATGTTGACCTCATTGCTTTTTGCTTTCAGTATTCTGTAGAAACTATATTCTATTTCCAACAAACATCTTGATATGATTTTTTTTTTCTGAAGTGTTATTTCTATTTTTTGTTGTTGTTGTTGTTAAAGATTTTATTTATTTGAGAGAGAGAATGAGAGAGAGAGCGCGCGCACATGAGAGGGGGGCAGGTCAGAGGGCGAAGCGGACTCCCTGCTGAGCAGGGAGCCCGATGCAGGACTCGATCCAGGGACTCCAGGATCATGACCTGAGCCGAAGTCAGTCGCTTAACCAACTGAGCCACCCAGGCGCCCATGTTATATCTGTTCTTAAACCTTATGAAAGTTGGTTTGAACTATCTTCAAGAGACCCTGCTATTTCTCTTTCTCTTCCTCCGTACTTGTGGGTTTAGGAGCAAGAGGAAGAGTCTCTCTGCTGTCCATTATTGATTCCAAGTAATTATTCAGCTACTGTTGATCATCTATCTTTCCTTCTTTGGAAGTGATAATATTTGCTTATGTCACCTGTCTCCAAAATAAAGCAAGTATACAGGCTTTCTAACTTTCTTCAGGGCCCTGGCATCTATTTCACAGTCTTCATTGTAAAATACCTGTTATTAATACTGATGACTTCAGTGTAAGCCTTCAAAATATGTTCACTCTTTCTCCTCACTACTCCTTGTCTTCTCTGCACCAGTCATCTTGTTCTACAACCTGGATTTGTCATCCCTCGGATGGATCCATTATATATTGCTACCAACTGGAAATTACTCACTTTCAATATTTCAAACCTAAAATTAGGTTCCTAATTTCTTTTCCTTTTTTTCAGCTTTTATGAAACATTTTTATTACAAGTGTTCTTAAACATTTCTCTACATGCATTATACACTGTGTATAATCTTATTTTTAATTTAAGTATATTTGATATGTAACATTGTATAAATTTAAGGTGTTCAACATGTTAATTCGATACATTTATCTATTATAATATCATTGCCATTGTAGCAATAATTAGCACCTCTCTCAGTTATGTTCCATTATTCTTTCTTAGTGATTAGAAAAATTAAGTTCTACTCTCTTAGAAAGTGTACTGATTATCATGCAATATTGTTGTCTATTCACTATACTGTGCATTAGATCTCTAGAACTTACTTACTACTCATTGCAAGTCTGTACTCTTAAACAATATCTCTACTATCCCCCTACCCAGTCCTCTGGTAACCACCATTTTACTCTCTATATTTACAAGCTTGGCTTTTTTAGGGTCACATATAAGTGATATTATACGGTACTTGTCCTTCTTTATCTGACTTATCTCATTTAGTATAATGTGCTCAAGTTCCATCCATATTGTCACAAGTGGCAGAATGTTTTAGTTATCATAGCTAAATAGTAGCCATATATATATATATATATATGTATATATATATATACATACATATATATGTATATCGACCATGTCATAGGTTTCTAACTTCTAATTCCAGCCACTGTCTCTCTTGTCTCATATTCTCTCTTATTCTGATAGCAACTATATTATATTTGGACAGATAGATTAAGTCACACAGCCTCAACCTACATTTTTATTCCACTAGCTTCTTTGTAGTTTTACCTGATCATCCACTGTAAGCTTAAAATAACTTGTTCACATGTAATTATATTTGTAGACAAACCTAGAATTTAGAATTGCCATCTGGGGCGCCTGGGTGGCTCAGTTGGTTAAGCGACTGCCTTCGGCTCAGGTCATGATTCTGGAGTCCCGGGATCAAGTCCCACATAGAGCTTCCTGCTCAGCAGGGAGTCTGCTTCTCCCTCTGACCCTCTGACCCTCTTCCCTCTCGTGCTTTCTATCTCTCATTCTCTCTCTCTCTCTCTCAAATAAATAAATAAAATCTTAAAAAAAAAAAGAATTGCCATCTGTTTTCTGTTTGAAACTAAGATGTGTAAGTTTAGTTATAAAAGATTCCGTGCTGACACTGATATACCTATCATACTCCTCTAATTGTCTCCCTATTACAATTGTAGCAGTTGTTAAAAAACATTTCACTTTCTACAAACCCTTTTTTCAGGTGATCTTGGATCCTATTTTACTGAAATAATTGAGGTCTACAAAATTAAGTTAAGTAAAATTGCTGATCCCAATGCCAGCATTTGTCTATACCTTCAGCCATATTCTCCCTCTTTTTTATCTCAAGATGAAATATTTTTGTCTTTCTAAGGCTGATCATCATGATAGAATGTCATAATGGAAAGAACACTGTAATTAAAGTCAGAAACCTTACTTTTCAAACCTGCCATTTCTATTATTTTGAATAAGTCACATTACTTTCTTGAACATTATATATTTAGTTTAATAAATGTCATTAGTCTCATGTAATTTCCATATTTAGTACTTTTACTTTATTGCTTGGTATAGAATTTGGGGAAAAATGTGTTATACTCTAAATAATTTTTATTTGAAAGCCTTTTAAATGAAGAGAGTTTTTATAGCTATGGAAGTAATAAATTTAAGAATAACAGCCTTAAAGCATTTTTGTTTAATTGCATTTATCTCTATTATGTCTTAGGAATCTCATCGATTTTGAGGGCTATAAAAAGATCATTAAGTTATCTGGCTCAATTCAATATAGTAAACAATCCCATTTAAACCAATCTTTTAGACAGTGGAATATTAAATTGTAAAATTTATGCAACACACATTAATTGGACAATGAATATGCCGAAATACTGGTAAATTTTTAACTCTGTTATTCCATAGAATTATTTTTGTATGCTATAAAAATATTCAACCCATAATTATTTGAAAATTAGAAAATTGAGTACCTACCATATGTTTTTCTTTCTTGTTGAACATATGATATTACTATGAAAATGAACTCCATCAGAGTAATTTCTTAGTAAATATTCATCATTCATGTTAACATGATAACTCTAAATGACATTCTAACAATACCTTAAATCTTAGGTAATTTACTTTCTTCCAACAGGCAAGTATACTTCATATCCAATAAAGAGGATTGATCATGACAAAGCACCACACCATATCAGCAAGTATGATGAAATATATTGGTTTCTATGAACATGTTAACATACTAATTTAAATACTACTTAGGTGGTACCTTATTATTTTATGAATAATTATGATCATTGGATTGTGAACAGTAGTAAAGCCTTGAAGCAACTACCCCTTCTTCATGGTATGAAGTTACTCTAAAGTTAGAAGCAAAATACTAATTCCCCCTGCTAATGTTAGTCTTGGTTTATTTCTTGAAATATCCCCAGATTTTCTTTTTTTCTTTTATTCCACTAAAACCATTGTCATTTTTTTTGGTGTCATTATGCCTTCAACTCATTCTTAATATTCATTTCTATTTTTATCTTCTATTGTCCCTGAATATGCCTCCCCCAAACTGACACTCAACCCACATACCCACACATATAAGCTCTAATTCATGGTCTTAGAAAGAAAAAGACCCTGTTTCTTTCTCTACTCACTCAGATTCATCTCTGTGTGAATTACTTTCATCTTCACATCCTTAGAAGACTTGCACTTGTTATTACCTCTGTGTCTTCAAACAAAAAATTTCCCACAGCCTACATTTTTTTTCTCCTTTTTCCAGTATATGTGACCATTACTGTCATTATTAGAAAATATTGATTTTTGCATATACTCTAAAATGCTGTTAACATGCTCTCTCCTGCAAAATCAATATTTTACAACTTACAAACCAAAGAAGTTGAAATTCTTTAGCATAGCTAAGCACAGATTTAAAGACCCATCACAATTCCATGTAATCTTAGCAAAATGGTTTCTCCCTCACTTTGCAGTGAATACCTCTGTAATTTCTATAGCACTTTTGTTTCTTTTTCACTCTTTCGAAGCATTTTTTTTCTTTTCTGTTTTAAAAATTCAGGGCACCTGGGTGGCTCAGTGGTTAAGCGTCTGCCTTCGGCTCAGGACATGATACCAGGGCCCTGGGCTCAAGCCCTGCATCGGGCTCCCTGCTCAACAGGAAGCCTGCTTCTCCCTCTCTCACTCCCCCTGCTTGTGTTCCCTCTCTCGCTGTGTCTCTCTGTCACATAAATAAAATCTTTAAAAAAACAATTCTATCCAAGTCCATTTATATACCTTCATCTCAAATCATGACTTTTAAAGCTTTCTACATCATAGAAGTTACTCTGAAACATAGCACCTATTGTCTACGACAATTATTTATAAGTCTCTCTCTGCTTCCTTAATTAAATTTAATTAAAATCACCATTTGTTTTAACAACCAAATTCCCAAGATAGACTATTTTTAAGAGTGAGTTTATGTCTCATAACTGTTTTTATCTCAAAAAGAGACTTAGAGACATTTTCTATATTGTCTTCTCTTTCTCTGTCTTCTCTGGTGTGTTGTTATTGTTGTTTCTGGAGGTTCTGT
Source organism: Zalophus californianus (assembly GCF_009762305.2). Taxonomy (NCBI): domain Eukaryota; kingdom Metazoa; phylum Chordata; class Mammalia; order Carnivora; family Otariidae; genus Zalophus; species Zalophus californianus. The sequence continues at coordinate 18,251,590 of NC_045604.1, forward strand.
TGTTATTTTGTTTGTTGTTTGCTTAGCAATGCAATGATTTCTAATAAATTTGCAGAGTTGAGAAACCATCACCACAACCCAATGTTAGAACATTTTCATCACACCAAAACGATCCTTCCGACCCATTTACAATCATTCCCTGTTCCCATTCCCGGCTCCAAGCCACCAATAAGCTACTTTCAGTCTTTCATATTAGTGGAGTCGCATACTATGTGACTTTGTGTCTGACTTCTCTGAGATATCACTTCACACTTGCCAGATTGGTAATTATCAAAGAAACAGAAAATAGCAAGTGTTAGTGAGGGTGTGAAGGCAAGGGAAACAATGTACACTGTTTGTGGGAATGTAAATTGGTGCAGTCACTATGGAAACAGTATAGAAGACCCCTCCCATAAATTAAAAATACAACTACCATCTGGGGGACCTGGCTGTCACAGTCAGTTGAATGTCCAACTCTTGGTCTCTGCTGAGGTCATGATCATGTAGTTGTGGGCTTGAGCTCTGTGTCAGGCTCCATGTTCAGGGCAGAGTCTGCTTGAGACTCTCTCTCCCTCTCCCTCTGCCCCTTCCGCTAGTGCTCTTTCTCTCTCAAATAACTAATAAAAATCTTTAAAAAAATTTTTTAAATTAAAATTCAACTGTCATAGATAGAATCCAGCAATTCCACATCTGAATATTTATCCAAAGAAAATGAAAACACCAATTACAAGAAATATATGCATGACTATGTTCACTGCAGCATTATTTACAAGAACCAAGATGTAGAAGCAATTTAAGAGTCTATTGTTGAGTGAATGGATTGAAAAATATGTGATCACACACACACACACACACACACACACACACATATGCACTGAAATATTACTCAGCCATCAAGAAGAATGAAATTTTGCCATTTGCTACAATATGGATGGACATAGGGAGTATCATGCTAAGTGAAATAAGTCAGACAAAGACAAATAACCACATGATTTCACTTATATGTGGAATCTAAAAAATAAAACACAATGAATCAACAAAATAAAACAAACTGATTTTTTTTTAAGATTTTATTTATTTATATGACAGAGAGATAGAGAGAGAGCACAAGTAGGCAGAGCAGCAGGCAGAAGGGGAGGGAGAAGCAGGCTCTCTGCTGAGCAGGGACGCTGATGCGGGGCTCAGTCCCAGGACCCCGAGATCATGACCTGAGCCTAAGGCAGCCACTTAACCGACTGAGCCACCCAGGGGCGCCGAAATTGATACAGGAAACAAACCGTTAGTTATCAGAGAGGGGAGGGGATTGGTGACAGGTGAAATAGGCAAAGGAGATAAAGGAGGTAAGAAGTACAAAGTCAAGAGGATGTAATATATAGCACAAGGAATATAATCAATTATATTGTAACAACTTTGCATGGTGATGGATGGTAACTAGAATTATCATGGAGATTATTTTGTAAATATAAAAATATGCAATCACTATGATGTAAACCTGAAACAAACAGGATATTGTAGGTCATTTATATCTCTCTGGTTTTAATTGAGCATCTTATGACTCCATTTTCTCCCCTTTCTTAGTATGTTATTTTTTTTTTCATGGTTATTATACTGCAGGTACTTTATAATAGAATATTCCCAATTTCTCCCTCCTATGCCTGTAACATTGTTGTTATTCATCCCATTTATCTATACATTATAATCATCCAATACATTGTTCCTATTAGTACTTTGAGCAAACTGATATCTAGTAGGTCATTATTATTAAGAATAAGAAAAATATGGCTCAGTTGGTTAAGCGACTGCCTTTGGCTCAGGTCATGATCCTGGAGTCCCGGGATCGGGTCCTGCATCGGGCTCCCTGCTCGGCGGGGAGTATGCTTCTCCCTCTGGCCCTCCCCCCTCTCATGTGCTCTCTCTCTCATTCTTTCTCTCAAATAGATAAATAAAATCTTAAAAAAAAAACAAATAAGAAAATAAAATGTTTTGCTTACTTTTTTGTGTATCTGAAAAAAGTTTTATTTCTCCTTGACTTTTGAAGAATAATTTTACTTAATACAGAATTCTCAGGATGCCTGGGTGGCTCAGTCAGTTAAGTGTCTGCCTTCAACTCAGGTCATGATCTCAAGGTCCTGGGATCAAGTCCTGTATTGGGCTCTCTGCTCAGCAGGGAGTCTACTTTCCCTCTCTCTGCTCATGCTCTCTCTCTCTATCTCTCTCAAATAAATAAATAAACTCTTTAAAAAACAGAAGAATTCCATGTTGATGTTTTTCAGCACTTCAGGCATTTCTCTCTAATCTGTTCTTATTTGCATGGTTTCTGATGAAGGATTCAGTGTAATTATTGTTGTTGTTTCTCTATAGGGAAGGTCCTTTTCCTTTGTATTTTTTCAATATTTTCTTTTTTGTCTTTGGATATATGTAGTTTAGCCTGTGACTTCAATTCTCTGATAGATCTGGAAAATGTTATTGATTTTTAATTTGTTCAGATATTTTCTTGTGAGGATAGGACTGATGACTTCCAAACTTCACATGTCAGAGCTAAAATCCTCTTTGCCTACATTATTGTTCTTTATAAAATTATTAGAAAAAAATTAGCAAACATTATTATGGAGTAATAATTTTATCATAAATGATGATTGTTTACTGTGATTTTATTAAGACTTTCATGTAAACATAGTCATTTAGCTTGCCTTAAACATTTATATAATATTTTGCAAAATAGGACTCTTCTACATTAAGAAGGAAGATATAGATAATTAAAAATTACATTTTTACCTTAGGTAATCTGATGCCACATAGACTTCCAACATTTATACTATTTTTTATTAATTATACCAGGAAAGAGGATAATTTGACAATTGTATTGATTCTCAAATGATCACCTAAGTATGTGTAAATTTTTGATGTGTCTCATTTCTAAGTGTTAGTGTTTTCACTTCTAAACACTTAAATATATGTTTAAGAGGTAGCAAAAATTCCCAGTAAATGTCCTTTGAATAGTTACAGTAAATTTGAATTCTATGATAGAACTCTTTTTTATTAGCCCTATGGACCTAAATTTTATTTTCACAGATTACCAACATTGAAAGATACAATACAGAGTAATGGAAAAATTAACTCATCATGTGCATGATATAAAATATTTAGATTCCTATCTTAAATATTTTATTAATTTTCTGTAAAACTTCTGTGGCCTTATCATTTCATTTATAAAATGGAAAAATTTCCAGGGCATTCTGTAAATATGTAAAATTTTGAAATATAGACCAGCATTTATAGTAATTCTACACTCATTAAGAACATAAACACTTCGCACTTAGTACAATCTAGTCTGGAATACATTCTATGTGTAGGATATATTTTTCAAACATCTATAGCAAATTGCATATGGTAAAACAAAAATTATACCACAATATCTATGGTGGTTCTTAGTATAGAGAGGAAATATTTGTGACAATTATATTATAAATTGAAGAAGATCAGAAGATATAGAGTTATATGATTTTTACACTTAATTCAAACTGGTAAAATGTCAACACCAGTAGATTTTAATAAGTTATGTATATTTAATATAAAACCCAAAGCAAACATTAAATAAAAGCTTTACAAATAATATATTCATAAAGAGTATAGATAAATCAAAATGACATTTTAAAAAAAGGTTCAAGGAACTCATATGATGGCAGGAAAGGGAAAATAGAAAAATAAAACAACAACAACAAACAGAACAAGCAGAAAAAGAAAAAGTCAGACTTAAGCTATAACATCTAATAATTATATTAAATGCAAATGGATTATATTAAAAAATCTTAAGAAATGGATACAAAAATAAACAATGTCACCCAACCAAATACTATCTATAAGTAATTCACATAAAATACAATGATATAAGAAGTTGAAATTAAAATGATAGAAAAAGATGTCCTGTAAAAACATTAATTGAAAAAAAAGCAGGAGTGGCTATATGAATATCAGGTTAGGTAGATTCAGAGCAAATAAAATTACCAGGAATAGAAAGGACATTATATAATGATAAAAAACTCAATCCCCCAAATACATAGCAATGTTAAATGCATATGCACAAGGAAACTGAGCTGCAAAAGTTATGAAAGGAGAAATAGATACCTACAAATATAACTAGAGGCTTTAACACTCCCTATCAACAAATAATATGCCTTCAGCTCAGGTCATGATCCCAGGGTCCTGGGATTGAGTTCCACAACCGGCTCCTTGCTCAGCAGGGAGCCTGCTTCTCCCTCTGCCTGCCACTCCCCTTGCTTGTGCTTGCTCTCTGTTTCTCTCTCTGACAAATAAATAAAATCCTAAAAAAAAAAAAGAAAAATTGGATAGAATATCATCGAGGATATAGCAAAGACCAAAAACACTATCAACCTACATGATCTAGTCAACATTTATGGAATATTCCTCCCAACAACTGCAGAATATACATTCCTTTCAATTGGCTGTATAATACATATTAAGAAAGATCAAATACTATGCCAAAAAATCAACAAGCCTAAAAGAATTAAAATCAAAAGTGCATTCTCTGACTACAAATTTATATTAAAATCAAATAACAGATATAAGAGGAAAATCTCCAAACACTTGGAAACTAAAAACCTACTTCTCAATATCAATGAACCAAAGAGGAAATCTCAAGGGAAATAAAAAAATACATTGAACTGAATGTAAATGAAAGACTATATATCAATATATGTGGGATTCAGCTAAACCAGCACTAAAAGGGAAATTTTTAGCCCTGAATGCTTATATTAGGAAAAGTCTCAAATCAATAACCTAAATTCCCATTTCCAACTAGTAAAAGAATAACAAAATAAATGCAAATCAAATGGATAAAAGAAAATAATGAATACAAGAACAGAAATCAATGGTATTGAAACAAAAATAATAGAGAAATTCAATAAACAAAAAAACGATTCTTTGTAAAGATTAATAAAAGATAATGAGTGGTATTAGAAACAACACTACACATATAAATTTGACTAATTAGATAAGATGACGTGGTTCTTTTAAAAGTAGAAACTGCTATGACTTACTCAATATGAGTAAATAATGCAAATAACTGTTTAACAACTAAGGGAATTTAATATATAATTACATGCTTCCTGAAAAAGAGATCTCCAGCTGTAGATGGTTTCCCTGGAAAAGTTTGCCAAATGTTTCAAAAAAGAATTAATAACAGTTCTGCACAATCTCTTCAGAGAATAGAAGAGGGAGTACACCCCAATTCATTTTGTAAAAACTAGTGTCAACCTAATACCAAAATCATACAAAGATAAGACAAAAAGATAACAAACCTATATGTCTCGCAAGACACCAAGATTCTTAACAAAATATTAGGAAATAGAATTCAGTAGTACATAAAAGAAAAGAATTATATATTATGGCCAAGTGGGGTTTATTCCAGGCTTTTTCAAGAGCTGAAAAATCAATCAATGTAATCTACCATAATAACAGGCTAAAGAAGAAAAAAGAAATGATTATAACAATTGATGCAAAAAAAATTCGATCAAATTCACCCATTGATCAGAAACACCAATTTGTGATTTGTTTTTATTTTTATAAGATTTATTTATTTATTTTAGAGAAAGAGAGAGAGCAGGTAGAGGGGCAGAGGGATAGGAAGAGAAAGAATCTCAAGCAGACTCCCCGCTGAGCATGGAGCTCAAAGAGAGGCTTGATCCCAGGACCCTGAGATCATGACTGGAGCCAACATCGGGAGTTGGACACTTAACCAACTGAGCCACCCAGGCACCCTTATTGTATAGTTTTATTATCAAGTTATTTTTGTCTTTCTAAAGCTAATCCTCATGATATAATGTCATAATGGAAAGAACAATATAGTTAAAGCTGGAAATTCTGCTTTCAAGCTTGACATTTCCATTATTTTGGAGGACAGACATATAGACAAAGGAATGAAATAGAGAATGCAGAAATATACCTATTTAAGTCTGGTTAACTCCTTTTTGACAACTCAATAAAGAGTGTAGTCATTTCAAAAAATCATGCTGGAGCAGTGGGCTACAAACACACACACACACCAAAAAAACAACAAGCCTTAACATAAACCTCACACCTTATGCAAAAAGTTAACTCTAAATGATTTATAGATTTAAATATAAAATGTAAACCTATAACTTAAATTAATCAAAAAATATTGGCATCTAGGGTTTAGTGAACATAACTGACTCTAAAAGCATGGTCCATAAAATACAAAAAATACTAAATTGTTAAAGTTAACAAGGTTTGCCCTGCAAAAGATCCTGTGAAGAGGATGAAAAGACAACCTACAGACTGGGAGAAAATATTTACAAACTATACACCTGACAAAGAAATTGGATCCAGAATATACAAAGAATTCTCAAAATTTTACTCCTAAAAAAACAAAGAAACAAAAACAAGCAATCTAATTAGATTGTTGGGTTGAGCATAAAGACAAGAAATAGGCAGACAAGAAAAGACATTTCACTGAAGTGGATATATGGATGGGAAAAAAAGCAAATGGATAGATGTTCAATATCACTTGCCATTAGAGAAATGAAAGTTAAGACCACGATAAGAACAGCTAAAATTAAAAATAATGTCAATACCAAATGCTCATGATGATACAAAGCAAATGAATCTCTCATACATTGCTGGTGGGAATATAAAAATTATAGCCATTCTGAAAAACAGTTTCTAAAAAACCAAGCATACATTACCATAAGACAATTGCATCCACTCCTGTGTATTTATTACAAACAAATGAAAACTTATTTCCAAAAAAGACAAAAACTATATACAATTATTAACAGCTATTGTAACAACTAAGAACTAGAAACAACCAAAATGTCCCTCAATAGATAAATAGTTAAATTGTGGTACATGCATACAATGAAATAGTTCTCAGTAAAAGAAGAGCAAACTATTGATATGCACAAAAACTTGGGTGGACCTCAAAGATATTATGTTGAATGGAAAAAAAGGAACAATTTCTAAAGATCACATACTATATGATTCAATTTATAGAACATTCTAAAATGGAAAATTACAGGGACTTCTGGGTGGCTCAGTTGTTAAGCTGAGGTCAGGTCAGGTCATGATCCCAGGGTCCTGGGATCAAGCCCCACATCAGGCTCCCTGCTCCGTGGGAAGCTTGCTTCTCCCTCTCCTGCTCCCTCTGCTTGTGTTCCCTCTCTCGCTGTGTCTCTCTCTGTCAAATGAATAAATAAAATCTTTAAAAAAATAAATAAATAAAATGGAAAATTACAGAGAGGGGAAAATGATCAGTGTTTGCCAGGATTTAAGCATGTTAAGGAGTTGGAAGGTAGGCATAAATATAAAGGGATAGCACTAGGGAGATACTTGTAGAGATGGAGTATTTTATATTTTGATTGTGGTGATGATTACACAATTCTGTATATATAAATATGTACAAAGTACCAATGGCAAATTCCCATTTTTGATAATTTACTCTAATTAGATACCATGGGGAAACTGGGGGTGAATTGGGTATGGGAACTTTCTGTGCTAATTTTTTTCCTTTCTGTGCTAATTTTGCAATTTCCTGCAAATATATAATTATTTTAAATTGCAAAGTTTTTTTTTAAGAGCTACTTATGCTCTCACTAACTGACATTGACACTCATCCGCTTCAACATGATCTGTGTTCTTTATTAACCATTTACACTCCTTTTCAGTAAGACTTATGAAAAATTTGTCCTTAACCTTTAAAATATCTAAGGCCCCAGAAACACCACAGCTATTCAGGGAAAAGAGTCCACACCGCATTTACTACAGAAACCTAATTCTACCTAGTTATTCAAGAAATTATCTAGCTGAGAATGATTAAAAGTAATTGGAGAGTTTGAATGTAGGGCTTTAGTGTCCTTGACCTTAATTTACAAGGGCAATAGAATTTAAGACGTGAACTCTTTTCGGTGTTTATGTCTTTGAAATTTAACTTTCAAAGAGATTTAGCCTCTCAACTGAATTTCTCCCTAAGAATTCAATAATGGTAGGGGACTTATATACAAATTTGGGACTTGCCTCTGTAGCTATTGAATCACTGGGTGTTTGATCTGAGAAGCAGAAACAGTATGAGCAGTATAAAATAACTGACTTATTATAGTGGCTAGAATTTACACAATGAAGGTAGGAAGAGAAGAAGTGTGGCCTGGAATGGAGAATTAAATTATCAGAGAAAAGTCACTAGCAAGCCCTGAGTATACTCTGGAGCATGCAGGAGCTTGCAGAGAAAGCTGGGAAGCTAGAAATACGCACCTGCCGGAGTAGAATCACAGAAGAGAGGTAGGTGGTGGAGAAGTTTATGGAAGGCTGCTGGCTCTGTGTCTGTTGATATGACTGGGATTGTTCATCACCAAAAAGAAGAGTTACATAAAAAGCATAGGGAGGATGACGAGCATGAACCTGAGAGCACTCTGCGTCTTTTCTAGCCACGGGATAGATTGAGAGCGGGCACCAACCCACACGCTGTATCGGCTTCTAATCACCAGGATGAATATGGATGATGTGCCACTTCCGCTCTCCAAATCGCATATATATTTCTCTTTTGACCAATTCCAACTTGGCATAATAGAGGAAAAGGAATTCTGGGATACAAAATTCTATCTTAATCAGACTGACACAATCTCAGACCACCATAATTATTGTTTAAAATCAGGGTTTTCCTGCTGACTTTGAATCTCATAGCTGAACCATGAGTACAACATGTTTGAAAACAAAGGTAGATATAATTTGAGAAGAGAAATAAAAATTGCAAGTGCATTTTGCAGATTTGAATAAAGGGTTCATGGGATCAATTTAGTAAACAAATTTGATGTATTTTCCTGCCTTTTAGAGACAATGCATCTCGTCCTCAGGGAGTATACTGAATAGTAGTCTGTATGAATGTAAAAACCTCACAAGAGTATGAAAAAGACTCCTCAGGTTTTCCAGGATGCAACGGCAACATTTATGTTTGATTATAGGCTTCATATTTTATGGAGCTAGGTTAGCAGAAAATGAGCCCTAGAATATTGGAAGAAAAGGAAATTATTCTTGACACCTGATGGTTCCAGCTATATGGAGGAATATCTGATAGTATAATAGCCCCAAACTCCAAATCCTTCACTCACTTATTTCAAGGGAAGGAGGAATAACTTACATGATTGGTGTATTTGGAGCAAAGATTTGGACATATGCTCAACCATTCTGTCATAATTTTCTTAGGAAACAGTTGTCAACAAGAAACATGACTTTACTCTAAAGAGACCTGTTGTTTTACAGTACCACCTGTAGCTGGACCAATCTATCTAATTCTGACATTCAGAAACAGAAAGACCTTGTCTTCTTTCTTTTTTTAAAAAAAGACTTTATTTCTTATTTGACAGAGAGAGCAGGAGAGCACAAGCAGGGGGAGCGGCAGAGGGAGAGCGAGAAGCAGACTCCCTGCTGAGCAGGGAGCCTGATGCAGGGCTCGATCCCAGGACCCTGGGATCATGACCTGAGCCCAAGGCAGACACTTAACCAACTGAGCCACCCAGGTGCCCCAAAAGACCCTGTCTTCTGATAATATTCTGTTAACCATATGCCTGGCTCTTGATTTCTATCCATTGTTTCAGAATTTGTGCAGGGAAAATTAATGCTATTTCTTAGCCCTCTTAATCACAAGCTGTCAAATTTTCTGTTACTTAAAGGTAAAGCCCAGGGCTCTCTCTTTCTCTCTGTCAAATAAATGAATAAAAATTCTCAAAAAAAAATAAATAAAGGTAAAGTCCATCCTAAGTGATAGAACATTTTTCCTTTGGGGAAAGTACCACCTCAGTGGTTCCCTCTCATGAAAGAATAGGTAACTTATTGGACCAAAATATTGGAACAATGTTCATTGCTCTTACAAATATTAGCAAGTCTATCTACCAGGCTGCTATAACAAGAACTTCCAAAATATAATACTTTTAACATGACAGAAATTTCTTCATCCTGAACATGACTGAGGGCCGATGATCCAGGGCTTATATTCAAAGCATGTGGTTCCCAGGCTCCTTCCTTTCATCCTTAGGCTTTGCCATAATACATAATCAAAGATGTCTCACTTCTGCATTCCTGCCCATATGTAGAGTGGGTAGAAGGGAGGTGGAAGAGAAAGGCTCACTCTTCAGTATAAGGAAAAATCCAAAGTTAGTCACAACTTTTGCCTCTATGTCATTTGTTTGAACCTAAAAATGTTGCCACATTGCAAAAAGAGAGACTTTACCCAAGTAGTTATTTTCTCAGCTTGATTTTTTTTTTTTTTTGATTGTATAAGAAGAGAAAGGTTGATCTGGGGCAAGAATGAATTATTCCTACCAAAGTGCCTGGCCTGAATTTCTGGCTGCATCTAATTTGGTATGGAAAGTGTCACTTTTTTTTTTTTTTCCTGTTCTGCTCTGTAAATGATGGGTAAACTAGGTCAGAGCTCATACCATACCTTCTGATGTCTGGCCAAAGAACACATCTCTTCTCTTTCAACTCTTGCTTTTTTGGGTCTGACAGAGTGTGTGTCAGTCTGCAATGTTCTATGTGCATAAATTTTAGTACATTACCAGCTCCAGTCAGTTTACTAGTTGGTGCTAACAACAAATTTGGGAGGAGGTATTTTTGTTGATTTAAATTTAAACTTTCATCTTCAATCCAGTTACAAAAAAATGTATCTATGAGCACTGAAGTACTCAATTTTTATGGCCATTTTCCAAATTTGCTCAGAAGCTAGGGAGGAGAGAGGTATAATTAAATGTTATTCCAACTCCAACATATATTTATTTATTTGATCCTGAAAACATTACAGTGAGCTGAGGTGATACTGTTATTTTCAAGTAAATATGAGGAAATTAACATCAGGAGAATTCATTTTAAGGAAAGAATAGAGTCAGAAGTTAAACACTCTAGGAAATGCTAGTTTAGCTTTGGTTAATTGGTTATTTGATCAAATAGTGCAGAAATAGATAACAAACATTTTTAAAGCATAACTTCTTAATGAGGATAAATAAAAATTATTAATAATGAAGTAAGGAAAAAACATGGCTTTGGAGTAAGACACTATTGGCTTTGACTCAGATCATTCACTTCTGTGGAACTAATTTATATAACTATAGTTACATAACTATATGAACTATTTTATATAACTATAGTTACATAACTATATACCAATAAGTTACTTGATGAACTAATTTATATAACGATAGTTACATAACTAACTATATACCAATAAGTTACTTGAATTCTCAGAACTCCTTTCTATTCTAAATGTTTGTGATGACATTGCTTCGTAAGATTATTAGAAGGATTAAGAAAAAGGTAACATGAAAACACATCCCCCTGTATTTAACATACCACAATACTTAATATAATTTAATATCATCCCAATCACATAAACCCATAGGTAAGAATTTGATTGTTTTATTCCATAATATAAGGTCCTGGGATTTAAATCTAAAAATTATGTGTCATATCAATTTTTTCTAGTTCCTGCCTAGTAAAAGAAATTCAATAAATGTCTTATGAAGTAAAGGATCTTACATCAAAAGCTTAAAAATATAGACTTGATAATATAAATAATGTGAAAGCATTATTACATTAATATGAAAGAAATTTTGAATATACATGGTTTGAGGTTAATATAAAAGAAGACAGACAAAATTCCCATAAAATGGGACTTCTTTTGAAGTCATTGTTAAAAACAGATATTGGTTATCTGATCAGTTTAGTCTTTCTTACACTTTTCTGTTCAAATTGACAAAAATAATGTTACTATTTTGGTGAGTTAACTTTAAAGAATAACACTTTGGCGATCTCTGCAATTCCCTCAAGGGTTAAAACAATCCCCGTCTTAGAAGTTGCTCCAAGGATTTTTAAGAAAAGTGTCTTTTTTCCACTTCTTTTCTCAAACAAGAGCAATCAAAAAAAAAAAACATTCAATACTGTGCACAAAATCATTCCCATTTGATGTTGAAAGAAATGATCCCATTAAGATGATTATCACTTACAAAAAGATTTCATTTTACAGTCTATGATAGATTTCCTATTGACTTGCTACTCTTCAATTCCATCCTGGTCTAACTTCTAAGATCCTGTAGTTCTTGCATTTCCTTCTAAATAAGTCCAAATATTCAATATTATTTTTGTTCAATAAGATGTTATAGCAAATATATATTTCATGTTGTACAAGAAATGGTTTCTTTTATGTATTACTAAAAAAAAAAAAAAAGCCACAAAAAACAAAAATTTCTGGTCTATATGGGAGAGGACCATATACACATAATATAGATTTCTGATAGAAAAAAATACTTTAATTCTTTTTTAATGTTTGTTAAAGGAAAGTTAATCTTCAGATGAATGAACAGGAGAAAGGGGATCAGTAACACAATCATCAGTGACAGGAGGAAATGAGACTGAGGGCAGGGATGGGGACAATTAAAAGGAGACCAAGGCAGAAAAAATAGTAAAAAGCCTGACTAAATACGAAAGTTTCCTTGATAGAAAGGGACCTAACTTACAACTTTTCAGAGTCAGTAACTTTAGAGACATAAAGAGAAAATGAGGTACAAAAATCAAACTGAACTCTACTGTAATGAAGGGTAGTGGCAAACTCATACAAAAACTAACGGGAAGAAAAGAAGAATATATATCACACTGAACACATATTCAGGTGAATAATCAATATGGTGAAATATGATGGGAATGGCTTGGTAAAAGTATCATGACATTTGAATTAATTAGAAATTACAAATAAAATATAGTGAGTACATATTATATATTAAATGGGATTGTATTCTGATCAAAGAGAATGATATAAATGCACTCAGAATTAATGGGAAAAAGGGTACCAGGAAAGAGAACGAAAGAAAAAAATCTAGAAATAATCTCTGGGTAAGTGTAAGTTTGTCAGCATTAATACTTTGAACAGTAGAAGGTGATTTGGGGAAAAAATACAGACTTAAAAGGGGAAGGCAAGGGTGTGGAAATAAGGGCCGCATATTATCAGTTGGAACAAATGATGCATTTCAAAAGAAGAGCATGTCCAACATAAGACACAATCAAAAAGTTGTTTAAAAGGTTTTGGAAAGATTTCTTAGAGGGTTATTAGTGGCATATCCACAACAAAATTTATTAAAAATGGGGCGCCTGGGGGGCTCAGTTGATTGGGCATCCGACTTCTTGATTTCTGCTCAGGTCATGATCTTGGGATCAAGGGATCAAGGGATCAAGCCCTGCCATGGGCTCTGTGCTCAGCCCAGAGTCTGCTTGAGAGAACCTCCCTCCCTTTCCCCTCTGTCCCTCCCCACCACTTCTGCTTTCTCTCTCTCTCAAATAAATACATAAAACCTTTAAAACATTTATTAAAATTGTCCCATCATTGTTCTTACTGGCACCAGAAATAACTGCACTTTGATCAGAAAGGAGTATGCTTTTCCTGCCATTGATAACCTGAGGCAGATTATCACCTATGCATCAACTATGCATTTTTGAGTACCTGCTAAATGCCAGGCATTGTGTTAGGTACTTTGAACTATAAAGATGAAGATAATACGCCCTCATTCTGAAGACACTGACAGTTAATGGCAACGCTGACAAACACTTTTGAAGTAAATTTTGATTAAGAAACTAGCATTGAATTCTGCAAAGCAGGTATCACAGAGGACTTGCATTTGACCTAAGACTTGAAGAATAAATAGGCACTATCTCAAGTAAAGAGTTTTATTTTTTGCTATGATACGAAATTTTGCAAAAGGCTCACTAACCTTACTGATTATAAACTAAGAATAAATCGGACAACTTTTTATTGAATATTGGATTTTCTTTTAAATAACTTGGGAATATTAATTTTGAAGCTCATAATCAGATGCAGAATATTATTACAAAAATGACACGAATTCTTCAAATAAAGTGGGCTAATTTTAAAACTAAATTAAAAAAAATGTCATTTCAATTGAATGTGTCTTGTGGCACATTTGTATTGCACTTCCTCTGTTGTGAGCCAAGTATATCTGGGTATGTAATATAAGCTTTTCCAAGGAAAACTTTTCAGAGTGCATGTTCAGTGACTGAATTTGGCCCATCCGCATGATTGGAGTAGGCTGGACTGTGGCAGAGTCTTGTATTGACCGTGCTATTTGTCCCGAATAAATACTAAATGCTGGAACAGCAACCTAAAGGCTCAAATGAAGAGTACGTCATGTAACACATTGGTTGAGTTGGAAGATACACCTATGGTATGTTATGCTATACTAGACTATACTACCATACCATACCATACCATACCATACCATACCATACCATACCATACTATAGAATGTGACAATTACTTTGTATAAATGTAGTATTAAAATTATCTATTAAAAAATTGGGTTTCGGGTTTTTTCTAGGTATTAAATTTTCAAGAGACCTGAAGAGTATACTATTTTTTTTTAAGATTTTATTTATTTATTTGACAGAGAGAGACACAGTGAGAGAGGGAACACAAGCAGGGAGAGTGGGAGAGGGAGAAGCAGTCTTCCCGCCGAGCAGGGAGCCCAATGCGGGGCTGGATCCCAGGACCCTGGGATCATGATCTGAGCTGAAGGCAGACACTTAACAACTGAGCCACCCAGGTGTCCTTAAAGAGTATACTATTCAATTCATGACCACAAAACACAAACACACATATATATACAAACATAGACAAACAGGCATGCACATGCCATTGAAATATGAAGAATTGCAAGTTGGCAAAACAGAGTGGTCTCTTCATTTCATTAAAAAAAAAATAGTAGCACTGTAAATTTAATTTGAACTGTCCAAGATATGAATTGATATTTATCTTCTCAGGCTCACATAAACATTCACTATGACTCAGCACCATTTTTTGCCTTCATGAATAAATAAAAGCTTTTGAGATTGAAGTGAAATATTTTGTTCTGAGAATTCAAGTGTGTGTGTGTGTGTGTGTGTGTGTGTGTGTGTGTGTGTGTGTGTGTGTTTCAAACAAGATAAGATTTCAAAGGTAAAAATAAAAGACTACATACCATATGATTCCATTTGTATAAAATGTCCAAAAACAGCAAGTCTTTGGAGACAGAAAGTAAATTAGTAGTTATCTCAGGCTGGAGCTGGAAAGGGGAATTAACAACACATGGGTGTGAGGAATTATTTCAGTGTGATGAAAATGTTATAAAACTTTATTGTGGAGTTGGTTGCACAACTCAGTGAACTCACTAAAAACTGTTGAATTGTATGCTTAATACAAATAAACATACTGGTTGTTCCAAATAAACATACTGGTGAGAAATAAACCTCTTGGAAAAGAAATCAGTATCTTAACAAATTAATGTTTATTTTATCTTAGGAATAGTTTTTTAAATAGTGAAATGTTTCCCCAAGTGATATTTCAATAATATGACTCAGATCACTTCACAGTTTAACACTGTTATAATGATATAATTAACAACATTTCACCATGTTTTCACATTCATGTTTTTACTCATATTTCATAATCATAAATCTTATTAATTAGTTTAACAACTGCAAAACGTCCCATCAATTGGACACATCACAGTTAATCAACACTCCATTGATAAGCATTTGGCTATTTTCTCCAATAAATAAACAGTTCAATTAGGACATTGTTGAATATATTCATTTCGATATTATTACTATTTCTTTGATATATTTCTCATAGGCTAAAATATTCACCATGTTCATATTCTTTGTCTCAGAATTTTTTGATCATCTGCCTATATATATGGGATGAAGTACTTGATGTGAATATCCTTTGCTGTTGAATATGTTAAATTGTTTTCCACTTTGTCTCTCTCTTAAACTTAGAGGTTGTCGGCAGCTCTGGTGCACAAGGTTGGGGCTTGTCAACTGTAGCTTCCAATTAACATAGCAGGTGAGGGCCCTGTTACTAGGTGCGAGTACCTGAATTCTAAAATGAGGAAGCTTACTGTGGAGTAGAAATAGCTAAGCTGGGATGACTTGTTCTCGCAAAGTCATTATATAAACATCATCTTTTGTTTTGATTTTTGCTTTTCAGTTAGGAAGTTCCCCAATTAACTTTAGCTAGAATGGAAATTTCAGGCTGCACTGCTTAAGTGGGAAAAAAGAGAGAGAGGTCTGATTTTTTGCAATTGTTTTGTTGGCAGACTTTCTAATCCCCCTTTCATTTTGGACATACCCTTCTCTTCTCTGACTATTGTACTGCTGACTCACGGTCTGGGACTTTCCTGTCACATGTGTAGATGTTAGTGTGCACACACATATTCATATGTATATACACACAGTGTTCTATGGACAAAAGCAAGCTCTTTGTGAATGCCAGGCTCCTTTTATTTCCCAATATAGTTTATTTTTTTTAATTTATTTTTTTAAGATTTTATTTATTTATTTGACAGAGAGACACAGTGAGAGAGGGAACACAAGCAGGGGGAGTGGGAGAGGGAGAAGCAGGCTTCCTGCGGAGCAGGGAGCCCGATGCGGGGCTTGATCCCAGGACCCTGGGATCATGACCTGAGCTGAAGACAGACGCTTAATGACTGAGCCACCCAGGGGCTCCTCCCAATATAGTTTAGCAATAAATTACATACAAATGTATGCCATAATTAACTTAGAAATCACGTGATTATCCATAATATAACTGTTTCTTAACTTGCTGGTGGATATTTACATCAGGGATTCTCAATCTTGACAACAAAATCAAATCACTCAGGAAACTTTAAAATTACAATACCCAATCTCCAGTAAAGAGCAATTAAATCACTGTTTCTGGTAGGGGGAAGGCAAATTCAAAAATTATTCTATTTTTAAAGTTCTTCAAGTGGTCCCTACAGCCAAGGATGGAAATTTGGATGTCTCCATTTTTTTGGTCAAAAATAATAATGCAAAGGGGCACCTGGGTGGCTCAGTTGGTTAAGCATCTGCCTTAGGCTCAGGTCATGATCCCAGGGTCCTGGGATCAAGTCCTTCGTCTGGCTCCCTGCTGAGTGGGGAGTCTGCTTCTCCCTCTGCCTCTGCCCGTCCCCTCTGCTTGTGCTCTCTCTGTCTCTCTCACGCTCTCTCTCTCTCTCTCATTCTCTCTCTCAAATAAATAAATAAAATCTTAAAATAATAATAATGCAATTATTTCCTATTTATATTATTTTTGAAAAATAATTTGAGATATTTTTCATAATAGGTACCTAGATATGAAATTGCTGAGCTAAATGGTATACTCTATCCAAATGTCTGTACAAATTACTAAATTGCCCTTTGAAAGTTTGTCTATTAAACTATGTGACACTGTCCCATATTTCTTCATATAATGATGAGTACTAACATTATGAGGAAATTTAGAGTTTAGATTTTTTTGAAATGCACTATGGAAATCTTATTATTGTTATAATACATCAGTGCAAAAATCAATGTCATACACAATACAAATTTGAGAATTTATTATTTCTTTATACCTATTTTTCATGATTAAGCCAAGAGAAGTATGATTTCTTTATATTTTACTATGTTTTGATTATCATCTAGCAATATAACATCAATATCTATGCATATCCAATATATTTTTAAATGAGTATGACAGTTTCTCACAAACTTAGGAAATTGGATTAAATATCATTTGTGGTATAGAATGCTTCACATGAGTCACATGTGTAGAAACGAGAGAAGTTTTGAAATGTATCAGAAACTTTACTTTCACTTAGTACTATATAAAACCGATAACCTCTGTTTTTTAGACACATGCAAGTCAAAGTAAAATTGCTTGAAGCATAAGAAATTGACAAAACATTAATAAAGCTTTCAACATTCACACCTTGCCTTTTCTGAAATGAAAGTCAGACTCATTCAGGAATATATTAGGATCATTAGGAAAATGATTTCTATTTGTTATTAAAAATATTACTTTTTATCTGTGTGTAAATTGCTTTTGAAGCTGGTAAGAACCACGTATTGATCACCCATATATGTCATATGTATGACCTATAATGGGATGTCATATAATAGGATGTCTTGTAGGAGTTTTCTTTATTTTTCCGTTTTAGTATATGAGTGTGTATTTTTCCAATGCCCCAACCCCATACTTATTTATTTATTTCTGGTCAAAGGACAAAAATGTTTGACATATTCTGATCTGCATAGCCATCAGTAAAAATAGTTTACCAAGTTTGTGGTTGATTGTATTACTAGTAAAGTAATGACTTCTTTAGATTTTTGGAAAACATATATATATATATAAAATTATTGCATGTCTCCCTCACAGTAACAATCTATTTTTAGATTTGAAACTCTGGTGAACTGTGTCCAATTTTATTTGAGAATCTAAAGATCTGAATAGTTGTCAACCAGAAAAAGGTAAACTGGAATTGGACAGGACCTGGAAGAGACTGAACCTCAATTTTGAATTAAATAATCCGTGAAATTGGGTTGGATTGACTGGAGTGCTATGCCAACATCTCTACAAATTCCAGAAATAGGCTGATACCTACATGGACACCAGGGTTATGGAAAATTGTCACTGAAGAGGTGAGAAAATAATGATTTTTAAGTAAATGTGTGTGGAAAATTGGACATGTGTGTAAAAAATTTTAAAAATGATCCCAACATCATACCATATAGAAAAGTAAATTTCAGAATTATAGACTTAATTTTAGGGAAAATAATAAAAGTTCTCCAAGAAAATATAGAGAATACCTCCAAACTTCATGATTTGAAAATGCAAAATAAAATAGTTATTTATTAAAAAATACTGATCGGGTACATTAAAATTACAAACACTTGCTTATCAAAAGATACAAAAAATGAGTGAAAAAGAAAACCAGTGGAGAAAATTGCAACATATATGAGTGGCTATGCACACACACATTATAAATACATATAATATAAATATAAATAATTTATATGTTTTACCTCTTACCAAAAAATCATGCATATACATATATTTACCATCTCCCACAAAGGAACAAAAATAATTTAAAAGCTGGCGAGAAATTTGGTTGGTACTTTGCACATAAATATTTTCCAATGCCTTATAAACATTGGAAAAACTATTTGACCTCCTTAAAATCCAGAGGAAAAACAGTAAAGCATAGTGAGTTATCAGTTATCACTAGTCACACACTATGATGGTAAAAGGAAAAAGACAGCCCATGCCAAGCTTTATAATATACAGTGATGGGTAGTCAGCTGAATGCCTGAGGAGGATCCTCAGCTAATCTCTGGAGCTCTTTCTCTGTGCAGCTCCCTCCCAAGATTCTGTCCATCCTGCAAGCTTTAGCAACATCATTGGTTTTCCGGCACTTTCTCCTTCATCTCTTCAAGTCTGAGTCTCTTGAGTCCTAGCCTGGCTAGGAGTACTGGAGCTTCTCTCAAGATAGTAAGCTTGTGCAAATGTAGGGCTCATCCCGTTTATTTCCCATCTCTCAGAGATCACATTGTATTATTCCCTGCCCTCTAGTATCTCAAAATTGCTGTTTCATATATTTTACCCCTTTTTTTTGGTTGTTTCTGATAGGAGAGTGAATCTCATTTATGTTGCTCCATCTTGGCCAGAAGCAAAATCTTTATCATTAATTTTTAAATGATTTTTCCCAGCATGGTTAAAAGCAGAGTTCCGCTACTGCAGACTAGTGAAAATACTAGTCATGTTTCCATTTCATTGATCATGTCATTTATTGCTTTCTGAAATCCCTGCTTTTAGTTTAAAAAATAAAATATAATTGGTCATCATATTCTTAATTGCTGTTGTCTGTATTATAAAAACAAAGATTTACCAAAGAAATTCCTATGTACCACCTGAACTATCACAATCCCCTGAAGTATATCTTGTTTACCTCTCAGAAGGGTTATAAATGGGGATGCCTGGGGGGCTCAGTCAGTTAAATGTCTGCCTTCAGCTCAGGTCAAGTTCCCAGGTTCCTGGGTTTGAGTCCAGCATCCCACCCCCTGCTCAGTGGGGAGCCTACTTCTCCCTCTGCCTGTCGCTCACCCTGCTTGTGCTGTCTGTCTCTCTCTGACAAATAAATAAATAAAATCTTAAAAAAAAAAGAAGGGCTATAAAGGTTTGTATTGTTCCCTGAAACTTTCCCTTGCAACCATATGTCATGTATTGCAAAAAATGTTAATGGATCTTTTTAGTAGTTGATTCAATGTGGCTCTCTATGTGGAAATTTTACATTCCATGTTTTATAATAGAAACTTACCAGATAAAGAAGCTTGGACTTGTTTCAACAAACTGGAAGTTGAGGCATTTTTCTTACCATCATCTTTTTGAACGCTCACAATTCCTGTTTTGCTTTGTGTCAAGTGCATGCATTCCTTATTCCTATTGCCTGTGACTGAGTGATAACCCCTGATGGTTGAGACAAGGTAGTCCTACCACATTCTTGCCTCCTTCCCTCACTGAAGAAAATATTCAGCACATCAGAGTCCAAGTGGGGCAGTGGTAGCAATTTTAGAAGACAGGAAGTTAAATCTGCTTAAAACTAAAAAGCATAAAATGTGTGGGTTTTGTTGGTATACTGACTTGAACAAACCAAAGCAAAAATAGATATTTAAGAAAATCAGGATAAATTGAAACATACAGGTTGTTAGAAAATACTGGTATTTTTGTTTTAGCTTTGCTTTTTTAATGTAATAATGATATAACTATTTTGAATCCTTATCACTTAGAGATACTTACTAAGTGATTTATGAACCATATGCTGTGATAAATGTAATTGGCCTTCAAATACTCAGCAAAAAAGTTAGGTGCTTGCATTTGAATAGATAAAATGACAAAACCAAAAAGATATAGTAGAATAAAACTTAAGTTTGACAAGATGTCATGGAAGCTCAAATGAGTTATTATAAAGGAAATATATGACAATTGAAACGAAAGAGATTGTTGCAAAAGTAAATAAAAGAGAATCATTTATATTTAAAATAGTAGTTAAGGTAATTCATAAATAATACCTGTGTATATTAAAATCATATCATCAATAAATAAGCAATTTTCATTAGCTTATGTGGTTGAATAACCATTACCATTACATTTGAATATAGTCTGACCTCCCAGTAGTTGCTAGTTCTGATGAAAAAACACAAGTAAAATGTCAATAACACTCACTTTTTGAGACGTAGATGAAATAGGAAAAGAAAACCTATTTAGAATTTTACTTTTTTGCAATGTCTTTAGGACTGATTTCTTCACAAACATGCCCAAACTGGAATCATTTAAAGTTGCTTCTGTTCAAGAGATACACTCTAAATACAAGGCAAGCAAACTAGTCTGTGGGCCAAATCTGGCCTGCCACTCATGCTTGGTAATAAAATTCTATTGACTATAACAGTAATCATAGCAGTTATATATTATCTATGACTCCTTTTTTCCTACAATGGCAAAAGGAAATCGTGATTTTAGATTATATACTTTATATTTTGTTTTTTTTTGTTTGTTTGTTTGTTTTTTAAAGATTTTATTTATTTATTTGAGAGAGAGAGAATGAGAGATAGAGAGCACGAGAGGGAAGAGGGTCAGAGGGAGAAGCAGACTCCCTGCTGAGCAGGGAGCCTGATGCGGGACTCAATCCTGGGACTCCAGGATCATGACCTGAGCCGGAGGCAGTCGCTTAACCAACTGAGCCACCCAGGCGCCCCATATACTTTATATTTTGTATCTTATAAATTTTAAAACATATGGGAAACATTTATTATATCATTATATCATATATCATCAATCAAACATTATTATTCCTAAATTTTCAAGAAATGGAAAAAATAGAAAATCATATTTAATAAAAAGGAATGTCAAAGTAAGGCCAAGATATTTTTATTTTATTTATTTATTTTTAAAGATTTTATTTATTTATTTGAGAGAGAGAATGAGAGATAGAGAACACGAGAGGGAAAAGTGTCAGAGGGAGAAGCAGACTCCCCGCTGAGCAGGGAGCCTGATGTGGGACTCGATCCCGTGACTCCAGGATCATGACCTGAGCGGAAGGCAGTCGCTTAACCAACTGAGCCACCCAGGTGCCCAAGGCCAGGATATTTTTAAAACATACAGACTTTTGGATTTTTTATCTCTAGAAAGACACATCATATGGGACTTTTTAATATAAAGAGAAATGTATTTGTTAACACATAAAATTAATAAGATTATGTTTTTACTTAAAATACTTGTGTTCTTTTGCAGGATTTAAAATCCATGAAGTGTGGGGCACCTGGGTGGATCAGTCGGTTAAACGTCTGCCTCCTGCTCAGGTCATGATCTCAGGGTCTTGGGATCAAACCCCACGTCTGGCTCCCTGCTCAGTGGGGAGTCTGCTTCTCCCTCTGTGCTCTCTCTCTCTCTCTCTCTCAAATAAATAAATAAAATCTTTAAAAAAAATAAAATCCATGAAGTGTAGAAAGGTTATACTAAGCTAGTTACACAGGTTTAAATTCTACCATATAATGTTTTGAAGTTGTTTTTTAAGATTTCACTGTTTGAAGACATGTGTGAGTCTAGAGAAAGCACTTAATTTGTTCATGCAGAGAATACATTTTAGCTTTTCTGATCTTTCAGGCAGAATGTGATTCATTTTTTAACACCAAAAGATAGTGATCTTTTCTAAATAGTGAGCATCATAACATGAGGACTTTTCTATCCTTCTATGTTAGAAACAGAATACTAGTTTCCTTAAGCTCTACAGGGAGTAAAATTTACTTTATGAAAAAGAGTAAACCACAGATTTCTTTTAGAAATCATGCTCTAGGGGTAGTATAGACAAGTCAAATATTTCATGGAAGACATCAGTAGAAATAGTTGTTCACAAGAATTAAGACAGCAAAATGTTTTAACTGTAAAACAAAGTGGGATGAAATAAAATATTCATTTAAATGTGTGACTCATCCGTCTGTCGGACTCAGCCTCTGCTGTTGGTTGTGCACAAAACAAGATAGAACTTCTCCATAAGCAAATCTCAGTGTGCCTGTAGTAAAGGACCCTGTCAGAAGGACTGTGACTCTATAAGCCATCTTCTCTTTAAGCTCCTAGCCTGGGCAGTTTCCTTTCATAGATCATCTAATTTCAGCTGGGGCTTTGTAGGGGTAGAATAATAAATGCCATCACTTCTACATTATAGAAACTTGCAAGACAAACTTATCTTGTCATGTCATGCTTTTCATGGGGTTGCTTCTTGGTCTTATTGGCATGACTATTAAGTATTAATTAAATTTTTGAAGAGTGAATCATTAAAATTCAGAATATTTTTAAGCCACTTAAACCATGTGAATAGTAGGGGCGCCTGGGTGGCTCAGTCATTAAGCGTCTGCCTTCAGCTCAGGTCATGATCCCAGGGTCCTGGGATCAAGTCCCACATCGGGCTCCCTGCTCAGCGGGAAGCCTGCTTCTCCCTCTCCCACTCCCCCCGCTTGTGTTCCTGCTCTCACTATCTCTCTCTGTCAAATAAATAAATAAAATCTTTAAAAAAAAATGTGAATAGTCATCACAATTTCACTTATATTTATCTTGGTTTCTGTCTCAAGTTAGCCTAACTGACTCATTTATCTAAGTATACTAACAGAGCTCATGATGGCATTATTTTAATACCCATATATTCTTTCTAATCCATTTTCTATAGAGTCAAAGATGATCCCCTTTTGTCCTCTAGATAACTTGAATCATTTAATTATTTGCTTTTTATGCACTTAAAAAATTAAAGCTCTGTAATTCTACTACTACTATTACCTCTACTGCAAACGTTATATGTAATTAGAAACCATTGCCTTCTTAATATTTCTGCAATATATTTTGCTGTTTTAGCCTTCTTATAAAAACACCGGACAAGTTTCTCATTTCTTAAGTAAAGTCAGAAATTGTATATGAATAAAAAGGTAATATATAGATTTACAGTAACTTTAAGTAAGAGATCAAGTTATGAAACTTGGTTGATATTTTAGAGGTAATTGGCTAAAAATAATATTTTATCACAAAGCATAGCTGTCATTTAATCTGGCATGTTCCTACCATTTCAGTTATAAGGAAAATAATTATTTAAATAAATAGGAGATAATTAGGGTTAATCATTAATATGCATAGAGCAGTGTAGACTGACCATATATTGTAGGAGACATCTGTTTGATGGGTTAGTTACTCTTCCAATTGGTCCTTGCCCTTATCAAATAATTTGTTAAATATTTTCATTTTCAATCAGAAATACATTGGTAAAATTATAATTTGGTCTTATCTCTATATCTAGTGTCATAAAAAGTTGAGTACCTAATATTCTTTTAC
This sequence comes from Zalophus californianus, assembly GCF_009762305.2. Classification (NCBI taxonomy): domain Eukaryota; kingdom Metazoa; phylum Chordata; class Mammalia; order Carnivora; family Otariidae; genus Zalophus; species Zalophus californianus. The sequence continues at coordinate 18,275,822 of NC_045604.1, forward strand.
AAATTCCACCACTTTATAGATAACAACACATGGAAGCTGGACTGGTTGAGTGGCTTAACTGACGTCACTGAGCTAGTTTGCCTATTCCCAAAATTGATATTTGACATATCATTGAATAACTCAGTTGGAGCCCAAATATTTCAAAAGGCTGATTTAGAGTTTTATTAGGTACGTACATTTAATTGGCTGTTTCTGATTTTTATGCCCAAGATTGGAATATGTATTTTAAACAGGGGAAGTTTAAACACAAGAATATAAATTTGATGTAACAGTGAGTTTCTAAGAAACTCAATCTACTTCTCTAGACCATCCCACCCTATTTAAGGTCTTCATTAATAGCTTGGCTATGCTACCACTAGTGCTATTGGTCTCAAGTCTTGCCCATTCAAAAATCCAACCTAAGAAATATCATTTGAATATATTTCTAAAATGGGAAAAAATGGAAATCTGTATATAACTTCAATGCTGGAAAAGGTATTGAATTGATCATCTCTCTCATAACTTGTAGAAATAACAAAAGGTATATGCACATGTTTACATATATATAATGCTTATACATGAAAATTGTACATACACACACACACACACACACACACACACATATGCAATGTTCGTCTTTCCTATTCAGGAAATAATATTGAAAAGCATAATATTTGGGGTACCTGGGTGGGTCAGTTGGTTAAGCGTCTGACTCTTGGTTTCCTCTCAGATCATGATCTCAGGGTTGTGAGATCAAGCCCTGCATTGGGCTCCACGCTGGGAGTGGAACCTGCTTAAGATTCTCTCTCACCCTCTTCCTCTACCCCTCCCCCCACTCTCCATGCTCTCTCTCTCTCTAGAAGAAAACAAAAACAAAGCAAAACGTAATATTCAATGTCTTTTATCATTTTGTTCAATTTTCCCACTGCTGGCTTCCTTTGCCAGTAAGATGTAATACTTTAAAAGCTGATTTGTGGGGCACCTGGGTGGCTCAGTTAGTTAAGTGGCTGCCTTCAGCTCAGGTCATGATCCCAGGGTCCTGGGATCGAGCCCCGCATTGGGGTCCCTGCTCAGCGGGAAGCCTGCTTCTCCCTCTCCCTCGGCCTGCCTCTCTGCCTACTTGTGCTCTCTCTCTATCTCTGTCAAATAAATAAATAAAATCTTAAAAAAAAAGAAAAAAGCTGATTTGCGAACTATAACCCAAGTGATATAAGTGGAATAGTTTAACTTTTTCCCTCACATACTGTATGTGTATTTGTGTAAATTTAAGATGTGTGCCGGTTATTGACTTCTTGCCTCTTAACTTGAAATACATACTTTTTCTGCTCTGTGAAAGTGGATCTAGGCCCTTAAAATATTTTTCTTTGTCAGCTGTCACTAAAGCTTTGTCAGTAAAAGACACAGAGGAGACATTGCAAGAGGAAAGAACATTTGCTTCCCAGTTCAGGTGTGCTTACTCAGCAAGCTCCTAGAGCACATGGCTTCTCTAGTTCCCAGTTCCTGCAGCTTCTTTGGCAACTATCTCCTGCAACCCACATGGTTTCCAATGACCCTAGACATTATCAGCCATTTATAGAATCACCCATCAGCACACACACCCGTAGAGGGATATTACAGTAGGAAGCACTAACTGGAAGCTCTTGAACCTTCCATTCCTTTTCAAGATAATAAATCAGAAGTGATACCAAATTACTTGGGTAACTACAGAAATTAATTCCACCATAAAACACGTGAAAGAAGCAGATGTGATGTTATCTATCATAGTCCTCAGAGATTTTGATGCTCTTGATATTCCACAAAACATCACACTGGTCCACTACATTGACTACATTATGCTGATTGAATCTGAAGTAACTGGTTCTTGAGAGGTCTTAATAAGACATATGCAAATGAGAGGGTTGGGGTTTGACCTCACAAAAATTCAGGAACAAATCACCCTAGTGAAGTATCTAGGATTCAGTGGTCTGGAGTAGATTGAGGTATCCCCTCAAGGTGAAAGATAAGGTGCTGCAGCTCACTACCATAAAAACAGAAAGGCAGAATGCTTAGTGGGCATTTTTTGAAAATTGGAGGCAACATATGCTATAGAATCGCATGTAAGGAGGTCAGTTTTTAATGAGACTGGAATAAAAAAGTCTGTAGAGCAAGTTGATAAAGTCAATACATCCCACACTGATCATAGGGGGACGTTACAGTAAGAAACCCTAACTGAAATCTCCCAAAACTTCCATTCCCTTCCAAGATAATAACTCAGAAGCAATACCAAATTCCTGGGGAAATTACAGAAATTAATTTCACTATACAGGGCAAGTTGCTTTATCACTGGGTCTTGTGATCCAGCAAATCCAAAGACATTTGACATGTCTGTGATAAATAGGAATGCTATCTGAACTTTCTCGTTGAGGTCAGGGGAAAGATAGAATGGATAGCAAAAGAGGGAAGACACAGATATCACTTATAGTCTGATTACCAGTTATAAAAAACTAATCTCTGCACATTTCTATTTGCAGCCTATGTGTGTGTATGTGTTTGTGTTTTTCACATCTCTCTTTTCATTTTATATACTAGTTGTTAGGAGTTAACTTTATAATTTAGTCTTTAGATATTCAGTGGGATGGTGACTGAAGTTGAGGGGTGCTTGATATAGCCACTGATGTATACAATGACTCATGATTGTATGTCTCCTCATTTTGGGGAAAGTGGGAAGATTCCTTTCACTTATTTGAATGATAGCTGTGTCTTTTTAAGTAGAACTACAGAGTTATTTTGTTGTTTATTGAAAAGTTCAAATGTTTGTAGAAGGGTGTATATGGAAGCTAAATATTCAAAGGGGTGGATGGGGCCAGTTGTTGATTTATTTGCTCTTAGCCCCCAAGTCATCTTTTTGCCTGCTTTGTGAAAATGGATCTTGGCCCTTAAAGCATCTTATTTTTTTTACCAGTTGGCACTGAAGCTTTGTCAATAGAGAGTGCTGGAGAATTGTGCAGGAAAAAAATGTTTCCTGCTTCCTGGTTCTTGTGTGCTCACTGGGCAAGCCCCTGCAGTGCGTGCAGGACCAGGGCCCTCAGTTCCTTTGGTGACCAGCAACTGTAGTGAACAAAAGCCAGGAAGACAAGCACCCAGCGGTTGTCACTGGCGTCCCACTCACCTTGGGTGGTTTTTGTGGCAGAGTGCTCCTGGTTTCTGCAGTGCTCACAACTTCAGTAGAACCAGTTCTGGCAGTATTATGGTGGTCAGCAGCAAACACCAGGCAGCAATTTTCCCTTACACTTCCCCTCAGGCAGGTTTCTAGTGAAGTGCCTCCAAAGAGATAGCACCATTTAGGAACAGTTTTCCTAAATACCTTAGAGTTAGGATTTCCCACAAGATCCAGGGAGCAAATTTCCAAGGTCTTCAGCAGAGTGCCATAGTGATTTCCCTGCACTTAATGAGCCAGAGCTGAACCCCCTCCAATGTGATCTGGATCTTTTCCTTGGGCATTGTACATCTTCCTTAGGAGAACTGGCTGCTCCTGATATCTGCTTTTCCTATATTTTTGATATTTCTCTTTGCTTATTAACCAAACCCATTATTCCAATACCCTGTCATGTTTATTTTATTCACTAACTTCCCCTGTTCAAGTTTTTGTGTAGTTTCCCTCTTCTCATTAGATCCAGACTAATACATAACTTCTGTCTCCATATTGCTAGAAATATTTCACTTCAAGTATGTCCCTTCTGTTTCAGCAGCTTTATTTAGAATTTATACTACACAACCACAGATTGTCTATCACTAAATATATTATGCACAGTATATATTAGCCACAGCTCTTTCCTCTCTTCTTCATCATGGAAAATCTCAAGGTCTCTACCCATTAATTTAGGAATCGGATGAAGTGTGTACATCCGAATTTCAGAAAATCTTTTTAGTGTTTGGGGCCTCTTCTAATTATGTTACTAGTGCTCTTTCTTTCTCTGCTGCCTCTTCTACCATGTATGTATTATGAGTTCTCTTGTCTGCCATTGGTGCTCTGTTGCTAAGTTACCTTAGGGCCCAACGATCTCAAGACATATAGAAGGTGTGGCGATCTCTGTCTTTAGGCAGTCAGTTTATAAATCTGTTAAGTCATCAATTCCAATGACCAGGAACCAACTTCTTTACTCTCCAGTCTCCTAGGGCCTCTCAGGCTAGTATCTTTAACCTTTCCACAAGGGTATAGGAACCTCTACTGAGCAACATTTCCCTGGAATATTCCACAGAGGGAAATCTGACTTAGGGTAGAGAAAGCCCTACAAACGTAACCTCACTAAGATCTTCCAGGGGCAGCCCCCCTGCTGTGCCAACATTGCCTTTGATCCAGAGAAGCGTATGGCTCAGAGTCATAGACCAGATTCAAAGGAAATCAGAATGAAATAACCCACTCTCTCTCCACTCTATACAAAATCTCTTTGTAACCACATGTGAATATATATGTACATATATATTAATATCTACATGTATCTATAGAAATCAATCTAGGGAGAGATTTATAGTACATTTCTTTACCACCTAATAACATGTCACTAACATCTCGTGGCAACAGTTATACAACTTACATAATTTAAAAACACTTTTGTGCATATCTAGATAACAAAAGGATATGTTTTGTTACAATATACTTTGTATCAGCTTCTCTGACTTATTAAATATGTTTGTTCAATAAATTCCATCCAAAGTATTCTATACTTACATTTCTAAATCAATTATTTAATATTCTATATCTGTTAGAATACATCACATACATTTTTGTACTTCTGTATAGAAGAGTAATATATGAATAAATTTTAGCCATGTATTGTTTATTGGAGGAATCTACAAAATGTTCCAGTAGCCCCAAAGAGCACATGCAATAGTAAAAAGTAAAAGCCAATGTAGCCAGGACGGTTAAAATAAGTAGTTTTAACTAAATCTTGCAAAACAGTTAAGTGTTCACAGTTATACTATATAATGCTATTGTGCTTTAACAGCATAGATGAGAAGTGGGGCAATGAGAAGTTGGGGCAGGTGGCAAGAGGAAGACTAGCAAAAAGAAAGGCTGTACAGTTAATTTTTTAAAATGGTGTGGGTCGCCTAGGCGGCTCAGTCGTTAGGCGTCTGCCTTCAGCTCAGGTCGTGATCCTAGAGTCCTGGAATTGAGTCCCACATCAGGCTCCTGGCTCAGTGGGGAGTCTGCTTTTCCCTCTGACCCTCCACCCTCTCATGCTCTCTTTCTCACTCTCTCTTAAATAAATAAATAAAATCTCCAAAAAAAAAAAAAAATGGTGTGACATTATTCAGATCTGGTTTGTAGAAGTTTCTTTACTTCTTAATACTCTTAATTTGCCTCTGGTTTGCCTTTCAATTCTATTGATAATTGGGATATTTTGAAGCGGTGTAGGATAATAAATAGATTTGATGCAGGATCTGAAAATGAATCTTTTTTCTAAAATAAACTGTGCTGTTTCTCCCCAGGATTAATGCACGTGAATTGGAACATCCAGATAATTTATCCAAGTGAAAAATTAGGGGCTAAATGAACCATGCAGTGTGTTTATGCTACTTAATGTATAAGAAACTATAAATGCAGAACCACGTGTGATTTTGGTAATGAAGCCACACAGTTGTCATGGACCTCCTGCTCTACTATTAATTTTTGTTTCCTCTCACAGCTTCACTACTTCTGAGCTTGGCCAAAACAGTGCAGCCATACTACTTATGCAAAATTTTCAAAGAAAAATATTGACATTAATATTATGGTTAAAGAATATAAATTAAAAACTTTCTTTGGAAGATGAAAGTCATCACAGCTAGGATACAGATTCCTGTGTCTTTTGAGGACACAGTATTTGCAAAAGAACTTTTTAAATGATTTCTTTTTCTCACTGACATTAACATTACAAATGCAAATTTAAAACAGCAGGAAAAACATGAAGGAAAAGTTCACAAACCATGCTATGAATGTCATGAATTCACTCACTAAATTGTACTAATTCTGGGGAAGATTGGTCTGTGTACTTACAGGTGTGAGACCTGTGTTATTAAGAAAAGTTTTTATTATGAGTTATCTAATACAGCATTTAAAATAAGAAGAGCAGGGGCACCTGGGTGGCTCAGTTGGTTAAGTGTCTGCCTTCAGCTTTGGTCATGATCCCAAGGTCCAGGGATCAAGCCTTGTGTCAGGCTCCTTGCTCAGAGGGGAGTCTGCTTCTCCTTCTCCCTCTGCCTGCTACTCCCCCTGCTTGTGCTCTCTCTCCCGCACTCTTTCTCTGTCAAATAAATCAAATCTTAAAAAAGTAATTTATAAAATTAAATAAATAAATAAGAAAAATAAAATAAGAAAAGCAAAGTCTTGCTTTCTTTATTTGAAATCTGAACAGCATGTACTGTAAGAGAGTATTTTTTTAAAAAAGATTTTATTTATTTATTTATTTGACAGAGCAAGAGAGCACAAGTGGGAAGTGGGAGGGTGGGGAACAACAGAGGGAGAGGGAGAAGCAGGCTCCCTGCTCTGCAGGGTGATGTGGAGCTCCATCCCAGGACCCTGGGATCATGACCTGAGCCGAAGGCAAATGCTTAACCAACTGAGCCACCCAGGCACCCTGTAAAAGGGTATTTTTAAGCTAAATTAGAAAATCCATGTAAAAACTAGAACAGACCTTGACAAATTATATCTGATCAGTAAAAGTTACCTTGTTTTGCCTTTTGCTATAATTACATGGATCGTTTTCTTTTCAATAATATGGAACACAGCTTGAAGACAGAAGTAAGAAAAAATAACATTTCTGGCAATCAAAATCATGACTCTGGGCAAGGTTCATTTATTCAGCCAAAAATTATTTATTGAGTGCCCATTTCATGCCGGACTATGTGCTACAAAGAAGTGACCAAAACATACGTGCTTCTTGTACTCTTAAAGTTAATCTACTTACATTACATATGAAAGGATCTTTTTACTTTTCCTTTAGGCACAATTATATAAGCTGACTTATAATTATATAAGTGCATTCATTTCAAGTTCCAGAACACCATGGTTCTAATTATTTGAATATTTCTAATCAAATACCAGAATCTGGTGGTGGGAACGAGAAAATGTAGGTCAAGTAGAAAAGAATTAAAAAGCTCCAATCAGGGGGAGGAAAATATTTTAACCATACTTCTCTGCTTTCCATTCACCAGCCCCCCAAATAAATAGACAGACAAAAAAAAAAAACCTCTCTTTGCTTTTAGAGCAGCACCTCCATCTAATCACTGTAACACGATATTTTGGAACCAGCAATTCTATCTGTGCATTAATCTCCCACTTTATTTGTGCATTCTTGAGACCAGCAGTTACATCTTAAATTTTTTGCCTCAATTTGAGAATCACAATAGAAGTTCCAGATTTTTTTAAAAACTAACTTAACTGAATAATTAAGGAAAATGTCTAGGTAATAGTTTGGTATAGATTATATTGAATAAGAACATAAATACACAGGAAGAAAATGGGGAAAAATTACAGGTAAGTGAGCTACATATGCAAAATGATGTTAAGGGGATGCAGAGTCCTGAGTCTTCTGCATGAGCTTTACCATGAAGATACATGAGAATAATACTGAATACTTAGAAAGATGCGACTAGCCAAAAAAAATTGTAGGTGCCCCTCAAGAAGTAAAGTACCAGACATAAGAAATAATGTGGACTTAAATGGAGTTTAGCTTATAATTACTTAGTTTAAAACCTGCATATCTTGCAAAGAATGGCTACTGGGAAAGGAGTTGTCCATCATGTGACAACATTATATGTAATTGTCTATTTAACTATATGTGCTCTATATACATAATGAGAAAGATTCAATATAAACAGAGGACAGATGGGAAAGAGACAACATAAGAATAGAAATAAAGATTGGAGAAAATGGTGTTACTATCATTTTTTTGTTGTTTTTCTTCTACTGAAGTTTTCATTTTTATTTTTTTATTTTTTGAATTCCTTAGTTTATTTAAGTAGGCTCCTTGCCCACTGTGGGGCTGAAACTCATGACCTCGAGATCAAGACTCGCATGCTCTACCAACTGAACCAGCCAGGCACCCCACTATTGGGGATTTTAATTTGTTTATGAAACGTTCATAAGTCCCCAAGACTTCCCTCAGTTCTGTCACCAACTATGAACCCCTAAGACCACTCTCAGATTCAATAGTTTGCTAGAAATACTCAGAGAACTCAGCAAAACTGTTAGGTTCATGATTCTAGTTTATGACAGTAAAAGATACAAGGCAATAATTATAGAAGGCAGGGTCCAGGAGTCACTCAGTATGGAGCTTCCAGTTGTCCTCTCCCAGTGGCATTATCCAGACAGAGGTTACTCCTGTGTGTGACAATATGCATGGTGTATTGCCAGCCAGGAGAGTTACCTAAGGCTTGGTTTCCAGAGTTTGTATCGGGGATGAGTCATGTAGATGTGGTTGACTGCCCATGTGGCTGACCTTAGTCTCCAGCCCTTCCAGAGGTTGAGTTGATACCACATAGCCCAGAGCCCCCACCTTAAATCACATTGTTAGGGGCGCCTGGGTGACTCAGTCAGTTCAGCATCCTACTCTGTTTTGGTTCAGGTCATGATCTCAGGGTCACGAGTTCAAGCCCTATGTTGGGCTTGTGCTCAGCATGGAATCTGCTTGAGTTTCTCTCTCTCCCTCTGCCCCTCTCGCCTCTGTCTCTCTCTATCAAATAAATAAATAAAATATTTTTTAAAAAATCAGATTGTTAGACTAAATAGCTTAGTCCAAAGCCCCTAGGTAAACAAAGTCACTTTTAACAGGCAGGACATTTCAGGGGCTTAGAGAACATCTCCTGAGAGGCAAGTGCAAAAGCCAGACCTCTCTTTTGGCAAAGTTAATACTTTAATGCACAGTTAACATTTTATTTTGTTGTTGCTGTTGTTCTGTTTTGAAACTACAACATGAACAAGTGAGGTGTTCAGTATATGGTGGTTTATCTGATTCTTCACAGTTAAGAAAACTTTCCTGTTATCTCATAAATAAAAGTAGAAAAACTATAATCCAATTGTGACTCAGCAAGTTTAATATGACTGATTGGAGTGGTTTGTGTTCAGAAGTAGTAAGAGTACTTTGGATCAAGTACAAGGCAGAAAGTTAAGGGACAGCCCCAAAAGCCAAGTGGATAAACCATTTGGACTTGAGCTGATGAGTTTTAAGGAAATGTTTTAGTTTTCTTAACATAGCAGTAACAAAGGGAAGAGAAATCTACAGGACGCTATTCTTTCTATTATATTTAGGATGGATTGATTATTCAAAGTTACGTTATGACGAGCCTGTTGCAGTAATTTTTGAAATGAGACAGTAATGGTCTGGATTAATGTTGTAGCTATATAAATGAGAACTTACATATTAACAATATTTTTCTAACTTTATTAAGATATAATTGACAAAACTGTAAGATGTTTAAAGTGTACAATGAGGTGATTTGATATGTGCATACATGGTAACATTATAAAAGGATTCCTCCAGAAAGTTCATTAGCACATCCATCACCCTCACCTCACATATTTACCCTATTTTTTCCCAGTGAGAACATATAACTTTACTCTCAGCAAATTCCAATTATACAATTCAGCCTTATCAACCATAGTCACCATGTTATAATTAGATTCTCAGACCTTATTCATCTCATAAGTAAAAATGGGTACCTTTTTACCAACTTCTTCCTATTTCCCCATCCCTCTTATAATAAATCTTGACTGATGAATACATTTACTTAGATAATAGATTGCCTTTAATAAGGTAATTGTATAAATAAAAGAAATGAGGAGGTCTCTGTTTTATTCACTGTTTTTAGTATTTTATTCTTTACCACCTTCTGCATGTATAGAAACTGTCATCTCTACAGATGTAATTTTAGTATTCTTACCAAGGAAATGGTGTATAGTCAAAATTGCTTACATTATTATTCAGAGACTTCATTACTCTATGAATCAGAGAGGCTTCCCACTTTTTAAATCGCTACTATTAAAATTAAAATTAGAGCATTTTACATCTTCATTACTTTTCAAATATTTTTTAATTAATCCTGTTTTGTAAAACTGTCAAACCAGTATAAACATTCTGAAAGCAAAAACAATCAATTAATAACTTTGAATAATGTCATAATCATAAAAGCTATGTTTATTCATATTAAATTAAACAGACTGGACATCATATACTTAGAATTATATAAAAGAAACTAAATCCACATAATGGTTTATCTACAAGGTTATTTACTACTTGCTTGTAAAGCTCAGTCATGTCATGTATTATTTGGTTGTTATAGGAAAGCTTTTAACCTTTATACTGAAAATATTTTGCAAAAGTTGACTGAGAAAGAATAAATCCATTAAAAGTACTCTTAAAACTATGTAGCTTATGTCAGTCTTTGAATTCTTATTGATTCTATATTTAGAACATTTATTTTATGTCTACCTAACTTGACATTAATTTGGGGATTGAAAAAGCAAGCAAAAGCAAACTAATTCTTAGAGGTTTTAGAAAGTTACAAAAACCTTTACTCATGATTTCAGCTATTACATATTAAGACAGAAAAAATTATATTAGAAACACATTTGAAGGGAAATTGATACCATGGATAAAAATAACTTAGTTTTTTTTGAAAATTACATTAACTCCCCTTTGCAATAATTTTATCAATAAATTAAATGATGATGAAAATAATAATAAACAATTGCTAATCACATATCATGTACCAGACCCTTTAAAGAAGTTTATACCTATTATCTCAGTTATTCCTCACAGTAAATCTATGGATTAGGTATTATTACTTTGCTTATTTTAAAGATAAGGAAACTGAGATTTAACAACTTTTACCTTGACCAAAATTTCACAAAAAGTAAATAATAGACCTAAGATTTGAACACATCACATTGCTATCTGATGACAGATCCTCCTGGGGTTTAATTTCTGTATATCCCTGCCTTATCACATTGGGATTTAAGATCAGTGGAAAACATGAGTGAACAACAGTTCAGATTTAAGCTTGGAATTAAATAGAGAAGCCAGGACTGAGGTCCAAAAGAGTTGACATATTTTAATAAAAATAGCATATGTTCATAACCTGAACTTAAAATATAATTCCACCAGTTATGTGTCTGAAATTCAACTTTCTCTAATCTATAAAACTGAAAAATAATGACTATCTTCCTCAGTTGTTTAATGAATATAGATAATATATTCAAGGGGCACCTGGGTGGTTCAGTCAGTTGAGTCTGCCTTCTGCTCAGGTCTTGATCCCAGGGTCCTGGGATCAAGCCCTTCAACCTACTCCCTGCTCAGTGGAGAGTCTGCTTCTCCCTCTTCCTCTGCCCCTTTCCCCCCACCTTGTGTTCTCTCTATTGGACTCTCTCATAAATAAATAAATAAATAAATAAATAAATAAATAAATAAATAAATAAAATCTTTAAATATATATATTCAAGAACCAAGTATTGATAAGTAAAGTCTAATGCGAAGTGATTTATAGGATCTATCTTCTTTACAAATGTTCAGCCCAAATGGATCTTAAATTTGATGCAAAGACCTGCACAATAAGATAAACAGCTTTTGACTAGGAAGAAAAATGTAATGTAATAAAGCTTTTTCAACATGTCAAATCTTAAATGAAGATTATTTAGCAGAGAAATATCTGGTATTATCCCTGCATATTAGAAAGAAATGAAATTAATTGGTCCTAGGCTGAAGTAATCTCTTCCTTAATGTAACAAATATTGACTGAACATTTATTATATGCATAGTTTTCTGGCATATGCTGAATAGGACACCAATATATCAAAATTATAATGTTTTAAGAAGTTTTCTAGCATCTTACCTAGGGAGAAATCGTGCATTCACAAAAATCAAATAAATAATACATGCCAAGACACATGGTATTGATAGACAAAGAATGCCACAAAAATTGTGAGAATGGGGCAAGCACGTGAGCTGCTGCTAAGACAGTAACTCTCAGTGGAGGGCAGGCTCAGAGAGGACAGGCACTGGAATAGGAAGTGGACTTTGATGAGGGAGAGAGAAGGAAAACACAATGAAAACTTCATTGTCCTAAAAGCAGATGCTGCCTGTCTCTACCCCCATGGACTTCACTCATTTGCTTTTCTTTCTGGAAACAGAGTCTATGACAAAAATGGGAGATATAATTTGTAATTTAGGTTTTGGCTATCTCATGAAAATACTTGAAGGCCTGACTGATAACTTTAAACTTCATCCTTTTAAACTTCAAATGCATTGAGCTTCAAGTGATTTCTCCAAGAATAATCAGAATTTTACAACCACTTTTGGCTTTTTATTCAGTTTCTTTTGATTACTCCTCATTTAAACTGGTTTCCTTGCTGTTTCCTCCCACTCACCAGATGCAAGCCCACAAGCATATGCGTGCTCACACATACACACACACACACACACACACACACACACACACACACACACACACACACACACAAGGACGGACGGACGGACGGACGTATGAACACCTTCCCATACACACACACAGTGTAGTTTTATCTTTTTAATCAAGAGCAGTGCATAAAGCATAACTGAAGGCAGAACTAGAATTGATGTCTTTACCTTGTTACTTTTATGCTAGCATTTCAGACCCTGATTACTCCATTTTATATAGCCACAGTCTTGTTATTTATTATTTAACTCTTGAGATTAACTTGAATTTTATACATAGTGTGATGCAGAAGTCAATATATACTTGAAGAACATAGTTGAAACAGCAATGTTTTCACTTGATGATAGTAGTTAAAAGAAACAGTTTATTTTGTTTTAATTTTCTGTGTATTAAATGTGTGTTATTGAATAACTTTAGTCACTGGCTAATGTTATTCTCAGTCTTTGAATTCATTTTTCTAAATATATTAAAATTTGAGAAGTTGAATCCTTATTTCTGGATTATGAACTGCCTTATTACTGCAGAAACAGGTTCCAGGGACTGTGGACATTCTTATGAACACCCTAGCCACTTTAACCATCTGCTGGTCCCTAAATCAACACAATGTAACACATTCTTATCTAGATTCCTTGATGATTGATAGACACACATTCTATTTTTTTCTTTTCTATAAATGCTCACTAATACTACACTAGAAACTAATTTATGGCACGACTCTGTAAAAAAGTCCTAACTAATGTATAAAAGGAGGGGCATGATAATGTTTATGAAAGTTTTATTGTTTGTATAATGCAAGTAGTGAATAACTATACTGCATATTACTTTTAAGGAAATGCTAAACTCTGCCCCTTGCAACTACTTAATCCTATGAAGCAAAAACCACTGATCCACATATAAGCATTTGAAAATAACCCAGAGGTGGGTGGGGAGGCTTGTCCCTGCCTGCCTTTCTTCTGAATATCCTTCATTAGTGGGAAGCAAAGCAAAGTTTATTGAGCGATAGTACAAAGCCCCTGAGGAGGGAGGGAACTCAAGCGGGTTGCCCTGGATTTCTAAGTCCAGGGTTTTTATGAGAATGTTGGTGGGCTGTTTTAATCTGATTAGCCCTCCATGCTCCTCTCACGCAATCGGGTTTTTGTCCACGGGCTCATCCACCTATCAGGTAGTTGTTCACGTGGGAAAGGGTGGAAGGCTCCTTCCAGGGTGGTTGAATGTCCTTTTAAGGGTAGTTTCTTCTTAAGGCAGGGGTCCCTTTTTTCTGCTTGCCTTTCTTCTGACTATCCCTCAATACCATGTCTCCTCATTCCCTTCGAGTCAGAAAATGAGATATTTTAAGCAGCTCTTTCATTGTTGGCAAGCAGATAATTAAACATTCATTAATATCTATCTATCTATCTATCTATCTATTTATCTAGAGAGAGAGAGCATGGGTTTTGTACCAAAATATGATCATGGTTCCTACTGTCATTTAATTAACTTTTCAATGTAAGATACAGATATGAGACAGTAAATATAATTATTAGCCTGCGTATGAGTTTGCATGATTAAATAGCATGTATGTCTTATTAATAGTATACTAATAATATTTTAATTTATATCATGTTTATACAAAATAGGTTAACGACTTTCACATGCTTTTCCCCTCAATTTTATCTCTAGCCATTCCCTCATTGAGATGGATGGAGTTTTCAAACCCAATTACTACAGTATCTCACTTTCAAACAAGTTTTATTGTCATAAAGATATGAGTATCATCCCTAGTTCTATCTTGGAGACACTTTGAAATTTACATAATATTATTGATTCACCTATCTTTAAATAGATGCAAAATAGATACTCATCTGAATTATTTATTGGTTAAATAGGAAAATGCTCATGACACACCAAATACATAATTGGCCTTGATAGATATTTTTTCTCTATATTCCCTCATCCAACAATCCTTTTCCTGATAACTGGATATGGATGTTTTATTTTGGCTTTGTATATTTATTTGTTTTGGCTTTTTACTTATCCATTTTTCATACATTATAGGAGGACTTAAAAGATTTCTATGTTTTTGTTTGTGTTTTTATCTAAGGAAGGAGTGTTAAGTGGCTTAAGCTATTTACTTGGTGTTTGTTTTCAAGGATAACACTTCTCCAAGACAACCATGACACAGAATATTCAATACTTTGGAAAAAATTCTGCTAAGGTGCCTGAAATTCTCACTTTTTTTTTAAAGGTTTTATTTATTTATTTGACAGAGAGAGACAGCGAGAGAGAGAGAACACAAGCAGGGGGAGTGGAAGAGGGAGAAGCAAGCCTCCAGCTGAGGAGGGAGCCCAATGTGGGGCTCGATCCCTGGACCCTGGGATCATGACCTGAGCCTAAGGCAGTCGCTTAACAGGAGCCCTCAAATATTATATGATTACTAAAATTACATGGGACTTTCTAAGATTTGTGATGAGGGAAGAAAAAAGAATAAAAAGGTACGAAAATCTTTCCAGTTAAATATGGTATCTTTGGGGGAGCTTGGGTGACTTAGTCAGTTAAGTGGCTGCCTCTGGCTCAGGTCATGATCTCAGGATCCTGGGATCCAGACCTGGGTCTGGCTCCCTGGTCAGTGGGGGGTGTGCTTCTCCCTCTCACTGCCCCTCCCCCCACTTGTGTGCTTGCACACACACACTCTCTCTCTCTCAAATAAATAAATAAAATCTTTAAAAAATATGCTATCTTTGAAAAGACATATTGAATGTAATATTATTTTATACTAGGAAAAAAAGTCCATCTCTCAGATAATGAAGCAGCAGTTATACTCAATCCATGACCAAATTTTTTAAAATATACCAGTAGAGTAAAAAGTAGTTTTGCTAAATTAAAATGAGATGAAAATAAAAAAAAATGTATTATGACAATGTCCAGCAAATAGTAAATACTATTTCAGTTCTCATTTTTATTACTATTAAACATGTATATTATAAAGCAAATGTTTTGTTATTAACAATAAAAGCTAGATACATAGTTGATCTCTTACATCTATTAAAATATTGAAAAAGCAATCTTTGTTCTCTAATGTCTAAAGTCTAACCTGCAAGATCCACTTCACCAAAGTGACTGCAGTTCAATTTTCGATATCCTTTCTCAAGTCAAATATTCCAATAAGGAAAAGGACAAGATCCACTGAATGCTGTATGTCAGATGGTGAAGCAACTTAACTACATCAGTCTCCTGCCCACAAACCTGGGAAAGTGAAACTCTGCACAATATTATTGGCTATATAATGAGACTGTAGAGAAAAAATGATTATCTTTAAATATCTATTTTAATACCCTTGGAAACGATCAAGCATCATCTCATATTTGAATTGATTGCCCAGCAATACATATGGAAATGTGTGTATAACTACAAAATGTTTCCTGCTTTTGAAATAACAGTTCAGCTAACATCTCTACAGTGCTTTTCAATTTGTATAGCAGTTCTACATAATGATAGCACTTAAATCACTGTGAAAACAGACTCAGAAAGATTAAGTAGCTTGCCCCAAAACTCAGAATCTGTGAAATATCTACAGTTTGAACCCATCTTCTGATTTATATTATCATGTTCTTCCTTATTAAGTGAAAAGATTAAATCAAAACAATAACCTTGTGTATTACATAAAACACTGCCTGGTTCAGAGTGAATCATAGTAAGTATTTCTGGAAAGGAATAATATATTTTACAGCCATTAAAATATTTCAAGTTAAAATAAGAGTAACTCTCAGTAAGGTGGCCAGGTGGACTGGGGAGAGCCCCAGTCCCTCAGGCCTTCACCCAACCCATCCCCAGGCCATCCTTGGCAGCTCTTTGTTTCATCCCAAGAAGGAATTCAAGGAGAGGCCAGACACAAATTTTGAGTGGTGCAAGAGGGAAAGTTTATTAAAGTGAGAGTATACTCAGGGCACCTGGGTGGCTCAGTCGGCTAAGTGTCGGCCTTGGGCTCAGGTCATGATCCCAAGGTCCTGGGATCGAGCCCCACATCAGGGTCCCTGCTCAGCGGGGAGCCTGCTTCTCCCCCTCCCCACCTCCCGCTCATGCTCTTTCTCGTGCTCTAAATAAATAAATAAAGTGAGAATACCCTCTTGACATGTGAGAGTGGGCAAGCTCAAGGGAGACTTGCACACTGTGGGGTTTGTTTTTCTAGAATTTTATCAATGGTTTTCACTAGGGGGTGGAATATTTCCTACTTGGGGGAGACATTTCTTGGGAACAGCGGTTCACCTTCTTCCCCCGCTCCTTGGTCAAAGCTCTGGCCTTCTTGGTCTTGGGCCTGCCTGGTTTGATCTGGCTTCCTTTGGCTTTGTGTGGGGAATGCTGCCAGGGCAGTTTTCTAACTTGCCCCATAGCAGGCCATGACTCCCTCTTTGCTGGCCTCCAGGCTTCCTGTTAAAACCTAACTAACCGCCCACTCTAACAATAAAGGTAACAGAGTATATTGATTTGAGGTAATTTTTTTTTTCTGGTTAAATGACAACAGAGTCCATCGATTTGGATCTTGATCTAAGGATGCTCCTTTGAATGTTATATTGTCAAATTGAGGCACACATGGTCCCTAACACCTAGCATGCCCAGAGACCAGTAAAGCATTAGGCCTCATTTTTCATTTTGGAAGAAAAAGAACTGTTTTTCCTTGACATTCAGAGAGATTATTTGTTGTGAAATCACTCATGTAGTTCAAAACAATATTGCTTGGTGAGGAAGTCTTGGCATTTTGTTGGAGCTTTTTAGCCATTTCTGCTAGAGGAAGTGTAATAATATCATAATCAGGACCATTGAGATGGAGGTTTTTGAACTGCCAAAAGACAGAACATAATATAATGAAAGCTTTGGACATCAGAGGGTAAAGGCATTCTTACTAAATCTTTAAAAACCCACTGGTGACAAATGGGAGGGAAGTTTGTCTCACTAATATGCTACACATTTGGCTCTTCCATCTAGAGTATATCTTTTTAAAATTATGGCCCAGGGTAGTACAAATATAATATATACTTTTTTACTTTACTTTTACTTAAATCTTAGAAATGACAAAAACAGGACATTAAACTGGCCCAGAGGACCCCACCAACAAAATCATGTTAGCTTTCCTTTTCCACTGAAAACCTTACTCAAACCTCATTAGTTAAATTTAGTATGACATAATGATGCCAAACAACCAGGATAGATTGTGACTTGGGTTCCTGTGTCTGGCAAAACCACGTGCATTTGAATCTCTCTCCTATGCAAATTTCCCCAGCTTAGTCAGGTGTGCATCACTTTTGATCCCCTGTGGGGAAAAGAATTCCATTTTTATTCATCTTTCTCCATGCAGCACTAAGGTTATGGTAGAGTGAGAGGAAGGAATTCAGGGACATCAAAGGAGAGACTGGCTCTACTTCATTTACTGTCTTTTTTGAAGAAATTAGTGGCTTTTTGTGATTCACCTGAACAAATTTGTGAAGCTTTCCATCCACCCAAATCTCTATATCATTATCACTGACACTTAATTTTAGCTTTGGGACCTCATGACTCAGCTGCAGCTACATTGCTTTTTGGCTGGAATTATAAGATTTGCTGCCCTGTTATGACGGCATTCCTTCCTCTTCCTGCCCAGAGGAGACAGAGGAAAAACCAAAGCATCATTGCATCCTGTAAGCAGACTGTTCCAATCCTACTTCAACCGAGCAGGCTCTGAACAGTCATTAACAAGTAAGGCCAATGCTCAGTGGCAAACACTTTCTCAGCTACCCTTACCCACAGCTTGGCTGAGACATTTACTAGAAGATGCCAGGACATCTCCTCTATCTCCTAAAAGGCCCGGAAAACCCTCATCCATTTTCTTTAAGAAGTGCATGTCTTTGTTAACAACCCATCCTCTTTGCAAATACTTCCCTAACTATGAAGGCCTATGTGATTTTATCCTACTTTTATGCCAACAAGCTAGCCTACTCTCTGTGATATTTTGATTTATAATAAGAAATACATAGCTGATCATCCCCATTTCTGGACACAGAGCTCATAAAACTCTTGGAAGTTCCTAAATGATGAGAATAATTAAGGTGTCTTTTGTTATGTTAAAGAGGTGACTTTTGGAAAACACCTGAGCCTGAGAGCTGGTTGTCAAAGAGAACCAAGGATGCACTTAGAGGTTCAGAACTTTCAGTCCTCCCGCCTCCCCAGAGCTCCATGGAGCAGAGAGGGGCTAGAGATGGAATCGATGGCCAATGATGTCATCAATCACTTCTATGTAATCAATCCTGCATAAAAACTCAAGAAGACCTTATTGACTGAACAAATGCAGGTGTTGGGAGAATGGTGCCCTCAATGAGGGCATGGAAGCTATGTGCATTTTCTCCATACCTTGCCCTATGCATCTCTTCCATCTAGCTGTTCCTAAATTATATCATTTTATAATAAACTGGTAATATAGCAAGCAAAATGTTTCTCTGAATTCTGTGAGCCACTCTAGCAAATTATTGAATGAAGGAGGGGGTCATGGGAAAATGATTCATAGCCAGTTGGTCAGAAGCACAGGTAACAACCTGGGCTTGTGACTAGCGTCTGAAGTAGTTAGTCCTGTAGGACTGAACTTCTTAACCTATGGGATCTAATATTGTTTCTCAATAGATAGTGTCATAATTGAATTAACTCGAAGGACACCCAATTAGTGCCCAGAGAATTGCTTGTAAGTGTAAGAAACCCCCCACCAAGGGTGAAATTGGTCCAGGACCTAAAAGATTTCCATCTCATGGATGCTAACAGAAGACACAAGACTCCTGGGTCAGACACAAAGGATGATTTATCATTCACAGCAACAACAGTAAGCATCTTATTCTTGTGTCCAGTTTTCCAAAACTCAAATTCTCACAGGACAGTGCCCCAACGGCCAGCAGATGCTTTCACATACATTGGGTTTTGTTATTGGAAAGGGATTCTGAACTAAAGAATTCTGAATCTTTCAAACTGGCCTGCAAGCAAACCTGTCCAATCTTTTCCCATACAGAGATATTATCTTTATAATACTGGACGGTAAACAAACCTGCTCTTTGCTGTAGCAAAAGAAATGATCCCTGTCTTCCAAGGTTTTTGCTATGCACACATCCTTCAAAATGCAGTATGAAATGAAAGGGCCATTATTGCATCTGTTCTCAAGACAAGGCAGAAACGTAAGAGAAATATGAACAGTCTTACAACGTGGTGATACTGAGGTTTCCCAGGAGGTACTACATTAGCAACCACAGGGAACAAATATTACTAATACTGGGTCTAGGTGTTACAATAGTAACCACCTGAGTCCGAGTGCACATGTGTGCATGAGAGCATCTGAGCATACACGCATAAGTGTTTTCCCTTTTATACTAGTCCTAAATAATTAAATTTTGTGGTGCATAGAGAATAAATACCCAGTTTAAATATATTATATTATGGCCTTAAATAACATAGAAGATATCCACTAAGTACCTGAAACTAATATAATACTCTATATTAATTATACCTGAATAAAAAGAAGAAAATATCCACTAGAAATATCTTCCAGAATTAAAAAAGTAAATGTCCTGAAAATTACAATTCTGAGTTATTATGGGTAAATTATTATACTTCTAAAGAGTATTGAAAATTAGCACAATGCAAAATTTTTAATTTAAAAAGTATGTGAATTATATACTGTGGAAAATGATTCATCCTTTACCATGTGTCTAGACTAACAGTATTTTATATATTATGCATTACACAATAAAGAATACAGATTTAATCTACATGTGTAGGTATTTTATATATATGTACATATATTGTCTCTTTCATAAGCTTGAATCTTTTTTTTTTCATAAACTTGAATCTTAGTCAAAGAATCATTCTTTTAAAAATACATGAGTTACACAGAGATCATAGTTTTGGACAACTGTTTGGTTTTAACATTGGAAATTCATGTTACAAATTTTACTACATGTTATTAGTATAAAATAATCTCTTTAATACTTGATGTTTACTCTAGAACCTCAACTAATTTATGAGTTGTTACATGCATGTTAATTTTTTGCAATCACTAAATTTATCTCTACTTTACGCATGTTTTTTGGATAATTTAATTTAGATGAGTGTTTCACTCTTTACTCAGCATTATACTTCCTTAGGAGATATTTTGTGGTTATAAAGATAGTATAGAATAAGTTTTTGAAGGCAAAGATGATGAAAATTTGTATAATATGTTGAACAACAGTAGCTCAGAATAAATTCTCCCTCTTTTGAAATATCTCTCTTGCAGATTTACTGTGAGCAACTGTTTCTTGGATTATCAAAATCTTTCTATTTGATAGTTTTTATTGTATAGACATGTGTAATTGGTATTTATTCTTTTTGTTTATTTCTGATCAATGTATGATAATATCCTTATTTAAAGCTATGATAAGTTCTATTCATCATTTAGCAAGACTAGTGTGATTTTTTTTTATCTCTGTATCCTGATAGAGAATAATAAAATTTTAATACTTGGATGTTACTTTGGTGATCATCTTTTCAACTCTTATAAGAAAATTTTCTTGAATTATTTGTTTCTGTTAACTTAGAAAGTTCCTCTTAGTTTATACCTATTTATATTGCTTATTGTACCACGTATAAAGTGTCATGTTATATTAGGGCTAAGAAAAACTTTTCTTGCTTATTCTCTGAGGATGAAAAATGATAATAAATGTCTTTTTCTGTTAGGCAGGAAAACCATGAAGCTCCAAATGGTTTTCTAGTTTGCTAGGAAATGATCATTTTATTTTAGGAAAAAATAATTTAATTTATTAGATATTAATATTGAATTATGTCAGCAACCATTACTTTATTTTTTTTAGAAGAAAACTACTTGTATATTCTCAAAAATGCAGTTATATCAATTTCTTGGTACTGTTCAACAAATTACCACAAACATAGCTACTGAACCACACAGATTGATTATCTGACAATTTCTGTATGTCAGGAGTCCAACCTGGTATGGCTGGGTTATCTGCTCAGAATATCACAAGGCTGAGGAACGCCTGGGTGGCTCAGTTGGTTAAGCATCTGCCTTAGGCTCCAGGTTATGATCTCAGGGTCCTGGGATCAAGTCCCTTATCGGGCTCCCTGCTCAGCAAGGAACCTGCTTCTCCCTCTGCCTGCTGCTCCCGCTGCTTGTGCTCTCTCTCTCTCTCTCTGATAAATAAATAAAATCTGAAAAAAAAAAAAAAAGACTATCAAGGCTGAAATCTAGGTGTTCGTAGCCCTGAGTTTTTGTCTCAGTTTAAATGTAGAAGTGTGTGTAGTCTCAATTTAATATTTTTTGTTGCATTTTTTAAAAGATTTTATTTATTTATTTATTTGAAAGAGAGAGACATAGCGAGAGAGGGAACATGAGCAGGGGGAGTGGGAGAGGGAGAAGCAGGTTTCCCACTGAGCAGGGAGCCCAATGCGGGGCTCAATCCCAGGACCCTGGGATCCTGACCTGAGCCAAAGACAGACGCTTAATAACTGAGCCACCCAGGCACCTCTGTTGCATTTGTTAAAGGCACTGGTAATTATTCAATATAGATGCTTTAGGAGAATCTCATATTATCTTTGGAAGATAATAACTAGGAGTAGCCACATTAAGAAGTGATTCAGGAAAACATTTATAGAAACTAGTAAAATCTCCCATTAAAAAGAAAATATTAGACAGTACCTGGAGACCATGCTTTGTCATTGGGCCCTGGGAAGAGTTTCTAACCATACAAATGGTCTACACTGTAAAATCATGTAATTACTGAACTAAGCTGATAATAACTATGAAATAAATGAATCTTATTCTCTAAAAAATATGCATACAAAGTTGAAAAATCTATCAAAAAAAAGGAGGAAAACTTTCTTATATTAATTCAAGTATAGAACTTTTTCTCAATATCTGGGATTAGTTATATAAGCTTTGTTTTTTATCTCAAATATTTGATAGAATTGATGCATAATATAATACATTATTAATATTTTACCAGAGTCTAAGTTAAAAAGTAAAAATCAATATATTGTTACATATTGTTAACTGACAGTTTGCCATAATAGCAATTACAATAGTAACAACAAAATTATTGCAGAATATTCCATTTTAGACTTTCAACTATAATTATTTCTGTACTTAAATAGGTTCTACTGCCTCCCTTGAACTGAAATAGGAACTCATTAATGAGAAGTTTGCAATGATTACTTAGAAACTTGTTGAAAAGTGTCTTTTGAAGATAGCTAAATTAGGCATTTTGTTTTTTCCCCCAGATAGAGTTTTATGCTAATTGGCTTTCTTTCTTATTCAATGGCAAAATTTGTGATTTGGGAAGTTACTGTTCTTGTTTTAATATCTTTTAAGCTCATAGATGAAAAGAAAAAGTTTTATTTTATATATATTTTTTCTTTTATGTAGAATAGACCCACTCAACCTAATGTTGTACGAACATGGCAGAATATCTGAGAGCACAAAATCCCGGCTCTCTATGGGAATGCCCAGGGCTTATTTATTGGAACAGGGTCAATAGGAAAATAAGTAACAATGCTAAAGAAATAATGTGACCAGCAAATCAATCAATCATTAATCAATCAATCTCCTTCAACTCTTTCTATATTTATACCCATATAATTACTAATTGAAGGAATTTCAGTTGTGTGCTTTCTTTCTCATCACTAGTATTAAATAATTATACATACATTTAGAGCCCTTCCAAAATGTTTCAAGCCCTTATTTTTCTTGAAGTTATAGTGGCCGTAATGCCACAATATAATGACAGTAGACTCATTAAACTAGAATGAAAAACGTATCCTACAAGATAATTACTGCATTTTATGTGAAGCAAAAAGTTTTGCGTATGTTGGTTAGTATATAGTAAATAGCATTTTAGTGATGAAAAAGATGATTATAAATATCAACTAGCCCAAAAATCTTCAATGTGCTTTGAATTTCCTTTCTAGACACAGCATTATGCAAATAAAAGGCAAACTCACCAGATTTGTTGCTATTGCAGAAACAATCAGAAAGGGCAAAAATCAAAGACTGCTCAAACATTTTGGGAGAGAAGAAATTGTGTTAACTAGATAGATCACAGATTATATTTCAAGTTAGTTTGCTTTAATGCCTAAAATAAAATTTCTTTTTTATCTTTTATCTTTATTATTATTTTATATTTATTATTACTACCTTTTCACTTTTATCTGTATAGGGTCTTGACAAAATTGTCAAGATAAAACATGCATTCTGCTATACTAGAGACACAGACTCATATTGTGTGTACTCATTTAATCTTCCCCCTCAACTCGTCATCCCCCTCAGTTGTCTTTAAACATAACTAAATTAGGGAGAAAAAAAATAAAATTTGAGGCAAATTTATTGATACACTTGTGTTATATGGATCCAATCTTACCCTTCTCCAAAATAAACTAATATCTTAATGAGAATTTCCATACACTATTTCCATTGAAAAACTGGCTTTATAAAGGCAAGTTTCCTGATGTTAAGTGTGCTCAGGAAGCAACTGGAGTAAGTGACTAATCATTCTGTGTCTCAGTTTTTTCTTTGTAAATTCAGGACTTTAAATAAAATTATCTTACATTCTTGCCAGCACTAAGTTTTATACTTCCTCCAATTATGGAGAACACCAGTTGAGTGACTCTGGGAAATCTAAGTTGTTTCTCAGTTTTCTCATTTGTAAGTCTCTGTTCCATCAACCTCAAAAATCTTTGTGTGAAGATAATTATTGTTAGATAAATGTTCAAAAACTATTTAAACGTCATGTAAATATAAGTGATAGGGTCTGGTTATGAAATTATTTTCTGTAAATTTAGGCATAATTACTTATAACTTAGAGCACCTGAGTGGCTCAGTTAGTTGAGCATCTGCCTTTGGCTCAGGCCATGATCTCAGGGTCCTGGGATCAAGCCCTGCATCAGGCTCCCTGCTCATCAGAGAGTCTGCTTCTCACTCTCCCTCTGACCCTCCTCCCTGCTTGTGCTCTCTCTGTCTCTGTCTCAAATAAATGAATAAAATCTTAAAAAAATAATAATTACTTATAATTTAATTCTTTATTTAATTGTTTATGATTGACAACACCAAATATATATATTTTTCAATTTTATTCAGTAAATGTATTGCTGTTTGATAATAATGTTCAATTTGTTATGCTCATCTCCATTTGTCCCCAAACCAACGTATCTAGAAAAACAGGACTATTTTTCTATTTTTAAAAGATTTGCTGTTTTTTATATTATAAAAGTGTACATTATATAAGCATTTTTATTTTGAATATTGGATATTAATATCTACATAAATATGAAATATAGTTTAAAAATTTATGTTTAAGGGCACCTGGGTGGCTCGGTTGGTTAAGCAACTGCCTTCTGCTCAGGTCATGATCCTGGAGTCCCGGGATCGAGTCCTGCATCGGGCTCCCTGCTCAGCAGGGAGTCTGCTTCTCCCTCTGACCCTAACCCCTCTCATGTGCTCTCTCTCATTCTCTCTCTCTCAAATAAATAAATAAAATCTTTAAATAAATTTCTGTTTAATTTTTAAAAAATAAACAAGAATTGGGCTCCTGGGTGGCTCAGTTAACTGTCTGCCTTTGGCTCAGGTCATGATCCCAGGGTCCTGGGATTGAGTCCCACATCAGGCTCCCTTCTCCAGTGGGGAGTCTGCTTCTCCCTATCTCTCTACCGCTCCCCCTTGCTTGTGCTCTTTCTCTCTCACTCTCTCTCTCTCTCTCTCAAATAACTAAACAAATAACGAGATAAAAAGACTTTAAACAATAAATAAAATGAACAAAATAAAATGAACAATTATAAGAGATACTCAGTTTGACTCAATTTCAATTTTTTATAGCCCTCTCCCACCTTACCACTTTTTGTATTTCCCCTCACCTCCCTAGATCCAACAAACTGTTAGCTCTAACATGAACAATGATCTGCTCTTTCTATCAAACTTTTATTGTCCAGAATCCATCAACTCTCCTCTCTATATTACTCACATAAATTAATGTT